>NW_010972972.1:7540505-7639731 GCF_000737465.1 Haliaeetus leucocephalus | reverse complement strand
ACAGCAGGAACAGCTTTTGTCTGGAAGGACAAATACAAGACAATCTACACGCAGAGACCCTTGCTCCCTCCGCTCAGCCCACCTGGGCTGCAGATGCCCAGGGCCAGCTCAGAGGAGCCACCTGCACAGCAAAAGCCTGTGGTCAGTGATTTCCACCCTGGCACCGTCCTGCTCTGTGCCCTGCCCTGTGTAGATGCTTTGCTCTCCTCACAGCTGACTGGGACGGCTCCTCTCAGACATGCCTTTCTCAGGGACCACTGGGGTGGCCCCCCTCAGTGGTGCCCACCAGCCCCAGAGGCCAGATGGGCTTTTCTTACATGATGTATAAAGCAGGTGAGGAACACTCTGCCTTTTGTGGGCTGTCACAGCATCTTCCCACCCAGATGTCTGTGCTGGTGGGAAGAAGAGGGATGAAATGCAGCCTTGTGGTGCAGTCGCTATTTGCAGTGCACGGGCAGGGGTGGGAGGGCAGGAGTGGAGGACATTGTCCCCCTCCCGAAGGTTTCCCCTCCAAGCAGGGGAGGGCTCTGAGGCTGGCACAGAGAGGCAGGGGCAGACGCACTCGGCTTTTGCTCGTGCCCTAAATCCAGTCTGCTCCAGAGCTGCAGTGTGGCACCGCACCGCCAGCTGAAGTGGTTTGCAGACATCAACATTTTGATGGTTTGCAAACAAGAAGTTTTGATGTTTGCATTTGTGCAGTGGCTTCCTATGTGTGTGCCCACAGGTTAGTTGTGGCATGTGCTGTGGTTAATGTGGAAGGAGACATTTCA
Source organism: Haliaeetus leucocephalus (assembly GCF_000737465.1). Taxonomy (NCBI): domain Eukaryota; kingdom Metazoa; phylum Chordata; class Aves; order Accipitriformes; family Accipitridae; genus Haliaeetus; species Haliaeetus leucocephalus. The sequence goes on along the minus strand of NW_010972972.1, from coordinate 7,638,961 downwards.
TCTGAAAAACCTGCAGCAGTGAACCTGCTGGCTAACAAAGACAGGAGAACAATCTCGCTGGTGGTCAGTGGCACTGTGTGTTGAAACTGCACTGCCCTAGCTGAAGGCAGAAATGGGCAGCAGCAAACCCTCCCAGAGCAGCAGGTAAGTGCAGAGAAGAGGACTGGATCCAGACGTCTGTTCTGGCAATTCGTGGCTGTTAGGAGTGCTTTAGTGCAGCCTCTTGAGGGCTGGGGTGTACCCCAGGGGTTGCTCTGTCTTGCGCAACACGAGCTCAGGGAATAAAGCACATCTGACCAGAGACATTTTAAAGATCTCTAAAAAAACACCTATTGCTGGGCTCAGTGGAGGATAAGCCGGTGGCTTTTGGCCTGGCTGACATATCTGGGGCTTGTAGTAATCCACAGCCTGTTTTAGCCTTAAAACAAATTGCTAGGGGGGAGCAGGCTAATGTCAGTCATGCAGTGCAGTGAGGGGGTGGGCTTACTCATGGTGAGAGCAGTGCTGCAATCCTGCCCTCTGGTTTGGAGTCGGTGGTTTAAGAGATAGCAAAAGTCTGGAGAGGAGGGAGACAGAACAGACATATTATTCAAGTGCTGGAGAAAATTCTTGATCTATGAAGGGTGCAAAACATATTAATTTTTAAAGAGTTGTAGAAGCATCTTCATTGCAGGGTGGAAGTCTCAGGAGAAAACATCTGATGCTATGGATCATTGTAATGCCCTTGAGAAGGATGAATTTGAATGAATGGAAAATGAAGACAAACAATTTCTGATTAGAAATAAAAGCCTTATTTTGAATAATGAGAATAATTAACTGCTGTGAGAAGCTCATGAGAGCAACAGTAGATTTTCCAGCAGTGACTATACCCATATATATAGGGCCATGTGGAGAGTGGAAGTTATTTGGTACAAATTTTCCAGATTTCCCGGATTTTCCCATGTCATGGTCCTCCCTGTGCCCCAGGGACTAGGTTGGCTGGGGACTGTGGAAGCGAGGAAGCCTGAGCTCAGCTCCAAGGGAGGTGCCCCCTCCCCAGGCCATTGCTGCTCACTCTGACATCAGTGGAGATGTCATAGCACAGGGACAGCTGCATGGCAATTCTATGTGGGCAGGAGGCCACAGCGGGACAAGGAACATGGGGGGACTGCTTGGGCGGTGAGCGAGCAGAGCAGCTGTGCAACATCTGGCTGGTATGTGCATTTGGTCTGCCCTGCAGGGAGAGGCAGTCCTTGTCCCTGTGTCACTTCTCCCTCCCCGCAGCTGTCACCATAGCAGGGGCAACAGCCACCCCCCTGTTTCACCTGGCAGCCATTGCCCCCTGTTGCTTCCCACCTTCTGCCAGCACCTCTGCTTTTCAACAGACCAAAGCGCAGTCCTGGTCTCAGAGCCACCGTGTCCAAAAGCAAAGGGGCAGTGGAGACTAGTCAACCTTTTGTCACCATGGATTCTTCAAATATCATCAAAATCACTGTGAAGACCCTCAAGCAGAAGGAGCAGTTTGAGGTTGCTCAGAGCAGCACCATCCAGGAGCTTAAGGAAGAAGTTGCCAAGCGTTTCAAAACACCCCCTGATCTGCTGGTCCTGATATTTGCTGGGAAAATCCTCAAGGATCAAGAGACTTTGAGCCAGCACGGAGTTCACAGTGGGGTCAGCATCCACGTGGTCATCAGGTCCCAAAAGAAACCACAGGACAGCCTGACAGATCAAGGAAGAACGACCACCCTGATGCCACCTCCCAGCCACAGTAATTCCAATTTATTCTACTTGGGAAGCATAGGTGATCTGCAAAACCCATGCTTGATCCATCATAACTTGTCCGAGCTGTTGACCTCCAGCCAGAAAATAGTGGCCCAGACCATGGAGAACCTCTTGTCTAGGATCCTCAGTTCAGGCCTGGATCTGAACACCATCAACAACAATGCATTTTTGCTAGGGTTCCTCCTTGGGATGACAGGTGCACATCTCCTAGGCCTGGACTCAACAGACATGTTGGACTTGGTGAATAGCATTCAAGAACAAGATGTGTCCATGCAGAGCTTGATAAGCGAGATGGTGCAGAGCACCTTTGTGCAGAATGTCCTTGACAGTGCTGATCTTGTCAGGGATCTCATCATGTCCAACCCTCAGATGCAGCAGCTGGCTGAAGAAAATCCCGAGATCAGTCAGATTCTTACCAACCCACATACTATCAGAGAAATGTTAGAGGCCTGCAGGAGTCCTGCTGTAATGCAAGAGATGATAAGGAACCACGACTTGGCCATGAACAACCTCGAAAGCATCCCTGGTGGGTACACAGCTCTGGAGCAGCTGTACAGGGAAATTGAGGAGCCCATCTTGGATAATGTGCAGGCACAGCTGGGCAGCAACCCATTTGCTTCCTTGGACAGTAACCCACCCCCGAGTGGAGCCAGGCTACCAGCCCATACTGAAAACCGGAGGCCATTACCCAACCCTTGGGATCCGTGGTCCAACAGAGACAGTGATAATGCAGATGACTATGATGGCCAATTTGCCAGCAGCAGCGTGGGCAACCATTTTGCCTTGCTGAGTTTGGGTCCTGCAGCAGGTACGGTGGTACCCAACTCAGGGGAGGTTCAGAGCATGGTTCAGCAGCTAACAGGAAACCCAGAACTCATGCACAACCTGGAGAGTGCATTAATGAACCCCAACAGCCCAGCACAAACACTGCTGAATAGTGCTCATATATCAAGTGATGGAAATTCTCCACCTCAAGATCAACAGGCACAGCAGCTGCCACCGGCAATGGAGAATGCTGAGATTTCATCCCTGCTGAGAAACCCCAGAGCGCTGCAGGCGTTGCTACAGGTCCAGCTGGGATTACAAACCCTCTCAACAGAAGTACCAGATTTTTTACTTAGTTTGGAGGACTCAAATGTGGATCTGGAAAGCATGGATGACTCGGCACAAAGCAGTGAGTCTGAGGATGATGCAATTTTGGTGTCAGATGAGGATGAAGCAGAAGATCAGGTGGAGATGGATGAGGAGGCGCCACAGACCAGATTTAAGAGACAAATGGAGCAGCTCAGTGCCATGGGCTTCCAGGACCAAAGTGCAAACTTGCAGGCACTGATTGAGGCAGAAGGAGACATAAATGCAGCAGTGGAGACACTGGCAAAAGCACCATCATCAAACAAGATACCGTAACTGGTTTGTCCAAATGAACCAGTTACAGTACCTCATTTGTTGATGATTGTATTTCAGTCTCATCACATACTAAAAGCAGCAGGGTGCATATTAAGAAGTTGTGTGCTGTAGCATTCTTCCACCTCTGAGAATTAATTTCCCTTGCCTGAAAGGATTTATTGCATTCAAAAACAGTAGACATGGGGACCTTTGTTGTGAAACTGTGAGGGCAGGCCCTATCTGAATGTGGTGCTACCCCTTTACAGATAGTCTGTGATCCAGGTGTGTATGCAGGGAAAAAACATGCCAAGAAAAGACACCAGAGAGGGAAAATGTGCTTTTTTACAGGTTAGGAACTGAGATCCAGAGATGCTGAAGACCAGATGATAAATAAGCTTGCGTCCCATTTGGACTCCAAAACAAACAGTGGCACAGCTGCTTTTTTTTTTTAAATCTGGCCCTACAGAAGAGAGGCAGGGAGTATCTGAGCCATCTCATTCCTGTCACTGTGGGCATCAGGCTTTCCTCAACTGAGCAAATGCTGTTTTGAAAGTCAATCTGTCATTTCTGCCACTGCTTCTCCTATAGGAGTGAAGTCCATGAGGGTTATGGTAACCATCAGTGATGGCTGTAAGTCAGATTTTCATCCTGAATATGTTCACAATTGGTTTTTACCCCCCTATTGGTGCACAGAAGTTTTTAGTTTCATGCACCAGTTCAGAGCTTCTCCCATTAGCAAATCCTAAACCCTTTGTGCTTTGCTCAATGTCACACACACGACCAGGGATTAAGGTATCTTCTCCAGACCCTTCCTCAGGACCAGAGCTGAGTGTCTTTGCAAGTCTTGTCCCCTTTGCTTTGCTGTGTGTGAGTCGGAGGCTGTGAACAGGGTTGTGCCATATGCAGCCATAATGCTCTTCAAAGCCTTGTCTCTGTAACACAAGCTCTGATAAGTGATTTAGGCATTCAAGGTTTGCTGCTGCAGAGCTGCCTGTAATGTCTCAAAACAACGTCCTGGCCAGCCCTGCTGCTGCCGCAGGGGAGATGGAGCAACTGGGGCTGGCTGTGCTCCTCTGGACCTTCTTCCCTTCTCCCAACCCTGCCTGGTGTGAACAAGGTCAGGATCAGCCCAGACCCCCTTCCTTTGGCCCCTCTGTCCAGTTTTCCACCAGTCCCATCACATCCCTCCCTTCCTGCTCCTCACCCGTCCCCTCTGCCCTGCCACCCGAGCTCTGAGACTCCTTCTTCCTGCTCTGGGTTTCCCACTCATTCCTTCCACAAGCATTTTCTTTCCCAGCATCCTTCCCTTACAGTATGTCCAGTGAGGTTTTCTACCTGTTTCTTTCACCTCCTCCTCCACCTTCCCTATTTATGGTTCTTTAGCCGTTCTTCTTATGCCAAATTCAGACTTTTTGTGTCCTCTTTCTGCTTGTTATTTTGCATCTTGTTCCTTCTTTCTCCTTTTTTCACCATTCTGGAGGTGACTGGAGGATTGGTCCTGGGGAGATGGGCTTGGTGCTCAATAGACTGTGGCTGGAAAATGCCCCTCCCTCACAGCAGACCTCGTGTGGGACTATGCACGTGCCAGCAGCCGTGCTTCATCTGACCTGCTGGGATAAAGCTAATTCCCCATGACAGCATTAGTCTCTGGCAGCAGTTGACAAGCTGATCTTAGTCATGTCCTCTGTTTACTGATGGACAAAAGCTTCAGCCCTGCCCTTTCCCCTCAGCCACAGGGATGTAGTTTTTCCCGGGGGTGATGATCATAGTTCGTTGGGTTCTCCATGCAGCAGCTGTGGCCTGAGGAGTGTGTTAGCTGCACCATGTCAAGACTTTGCAAACTTCCCCGGTGGTTAAAACTGCCACTGATGCATCAGGATTGTGCTGCTGTGAAACGCCTCTGCTTGGGGCCATGCTCAAAGACTCAGATGACAAAGTCTGCCCCTGAAGTCATATGAGGCTGAACATGTGTGCAGAGCCTATGTGACCTGTGCTGGGCTGTTTGTCCAAGGCTGATGCTGGAGTGAGACATGTGTGGGTGGTAGGCAGCAAAATGTAAGGATCTAGATGTGAATTGTGCATCCAGCCTCCTGCTGCAGCCAGTGGAGATCTTGGCATGGCTCCTCTCTCATGCAGAGGAGCCCAGCACTACTGGAGATGCCCTTGGGCATCTGAGACATCCACAGGGGGCTGGCAGTTGTGACACAGGACCTACAAGACACCTGTGTCCCTCTAGATCAGTGGCTGGAGATGAGGAGGAAGAGAATAGGGCATCTTAGAAAGTGCGTTAAAAATCAATGGAGCATGTACACACAAACGATTGGTGGAACCAAGTATTTCTTTAAAATGCTTCTGTTCCAAATTCAAGCAGTTTTAAGGTTTCAGTTGCAAAAAAGTGCTAAAATAATTTGCCACTTTAAACTCCTTTTAACTTTTTTCCTTATAAATATTTTGGTAAACCTGGGAGGAACTCATGACACATGAAGAAATCACTGAATGTAGATATTTTTTCCCACAAAAATAACCTCCTGGCTTTGCTCAGCTTCTGTATGGGATTTTTTGGTGTGATTTGGCAGTTGCTGGAGGACTGTGGTCCCTTGAAGTCTGTGTAGTGGGGAGTGTAAGGACCTTCTGTGCTTGCAGGACAGCATGAGCTCTGCCACTGCTTTCACATCCTTCTCTCTTCTCCTTGTCCATGGAGGCAGCTGGGCTGATAAGCTTTAGGTATCTAACTTGTTAGCAAGCTGGTCCTCATCCCTGGGAGCTGGGCTTTTTTTAAAGGTGCCTGGGCACCTGAAGATATAGGTGGTAGGGTTTGTAAAATGAGATGTTATCTCTGCCTTCAGTGCACCAGCACATGGAGAAAAACAGCCCGGATTCTGCATCTCCCTAGAGATTTATCCCCCAAGCCCCTCTCCCCAAGGCTGTGAGGCATGGCCTGTGATCGCTGACCCTCTTTCTCATCTCATCTTGTGAAATTAAGGCTAAACAGCTCCAAGGGGGACTCTGGGCCTCCCAGCATGGAACAAGCAAGCTGCAGTGACGAGCATTTCATGTTTGGATGTTGCTGTTAGGGGGACTTGCTGGTGAGAGTCCCTGCCAAGTGGGAAAGAGAAGCCAGATTTCAGGTGGGCTTTCCATTCTAAGGCTGTTCCTGCCTCTCCCACTTGCAGTGGCCGCGTGTGGGCTGCCCGGTCTGCCCAGCACTGCTGGGGGCCTGGCAGGCACAGAATAGCCCATGTCCGGGATGCTCACCACCCTCCAAATCAGGGGGCTGATCCAGCCCTGGGTGCTGCCAGCTCCTGCACCCAGGCATCATTCGAAAGTCTGCTGGCTGCAACCTCCCTGGGAAAAGCTGTATCACCTATTTGTACAGATGGCTGAGCTTCAGTGCCCACCCGTGTTCCCTGGCACTGGCTCCTTCCCTGGCACAGGCAGCAGCAGTGGACAATTCCAGGCACACCTCTCCAGCCTGGCCAAGGCAATGAATATCTTCTGACCAGTGTCACCCTTAATAGCACTAACTGTGCTTTTCTAGGTGCCTGAAGCAGCGAAGCCACTGCAGCATCGATCCATCCTGCAGCTCTCTGGGCAACCTCTACTGGCCCTGAGTTCTGACACAGCCAGGCATTGTGTCTTACTTTGTGTAGCAATCCTAAACAAGCCTTAGCACAGTGGGACTTGAGCCTTGTGGGTTTTATGTGTGTTGAATGCTGTGCTCCACAATTGCTCTTGTGGAATTATTTTTTTATGGTCAAAATCTTCCTGTGTTTCTTCAGGTGTGGGTGTGCTGCTGAGCCTGTGACATCCACAGCTGCCTCTGCTCGGAGGTTAATTTGTACTGAAATGATTCAGCCTGCAGAAAATAGTTTCTACAGGCTAATTTATTTCTAGCCCTATGTATGGTGAGATTCCTGAGGGGCTGAAGGGAGGGGTGGTCACTGACTGACCTGGGAACTGGGGGCAGTGTCCAGTCATTCATCCAAGGAGGGCTCCTAAGCCCCAAACTCTTCCTTCCAGCCCCTGGAGCAAGCGAAGCCCACAGACTGCTGCTCTCATTGCTATGGGGAAACTCTTCCAAATTCCTTTTATTGCATTAATCACCAAGACCGTTATGTATCATGCTCAATAATCTATTCAAAACATGGATTGCTATTTATACTTATATGCTAAGATATTTGCAAAAGTAATTGCATCGAGTTTGTACGTCTGGATGCTCGGCACTTTTGATAAGTCAGACTGCTTTTTTTAGGACGCCTGTTTTTCCAAAGCTTGACTATGTCTTGCCACAACCTGCAGCTACATCACGTCAGTCCAACCAGGGCCCCGAGGACAGGAGGTGCAAAGCAGCGCGGGTATAATTGTGCAGTTGGTGGGAAGGGAGGCAGGGCAGACACAGAGCCACACATTGGGGACCTGCGAGTGTGTCTGCAGAGAGCGATAAGCTTATAATGTGTGTGTGGTGCAAAGGTGGGGCTGGAGGATTGGGGGGACGACATCCCAGGGCACGTCTCCTCAGCTGGAGGGCTCTTACGGAGCTGCTGAGCAGGGTACGGCGATTCCTCCATTCCCTGGGATCCTGCAGAGAGGTACAAGTGCCCCCCACCACTCTGGCTTCGGCACTGCAGCCCCTGCCTGCAGCGCAGCCAGGGACACACGTTCCTCTTAAGGTCAGGGATCGGGTGAGCTCTTTGTGTTGTGGATTCGGGGCCAGAAGTATCTCTAGGACGTTGAGAGTCTGGTGCAGAGGTGCCAAATTCCTGATTGACAACAATCGTGTGAAGAGCCTCCCCTCGCTGACCTGTGAGATCAGCCACTCTCTAATAGAGATTATGTATTTTTGAGAGCTGGGGTTGCTGAGTTAAAGACAGCAGGGCAGCACAAACAGGCAGGAGTAAACCACACACAGGGTGATCTACAGGGAGGCAAAGCCAGCGTGGACAGCTCACCTGAGTCACCTGCAGCATCCCACAGCTTGCTCCTTCGGGAGGGCTGCCGATGTGCTCAGGCCATGCAAGAGAAATATTTCTATTATTTTCATTCTCTTGTTAGAAGACAATGAATCACCAAGGAAACTTTTCTCTCCCACCCCGTTTTTGTTTCCCTAACCTCTCTTCTGAAGGCTGATTATTTGTGGGGGAGGCTGCCCCCCTGGGATGAGATGCTTGCAGCTGCAGGCTTCAGAGGTGCTCACAGCTGAAGCCTTCTACAGTGATCCCAACAGACTTGTGCAGACCCTTTTGTAATCCTTAGGCAGCTCTGTAGGAATGTGATTTTTTTCTAGGTTATAGCTTTTAGTTTAGATTAGGATTAAAAGATTTTAGGAAAGAAGAATCCAAGGGACAGCTCAGGGGTAGCTGTAGGAGATGCATTCTTAGAGCTGTATCTGTATTCATACAGTTTTACAGTGGCAATTAGATTATGGAGGAAGGGGTCTAATGCTGAGAGGCTCCTCTTGTGCAGAGCTCCTGGTTCCACTGAGATTCCCACCTGCAGGTGCAGTGAATCCTTGTTTATTTGCATTTTGCAAGAGATGACTAGCTTTTGTTACGGCAGAATAGAATACATATATTATCAGCATTAATAATATTTTGTCTTTTAATACATCACATATTTTTATTTCATCCAATGTTTATACTGAATTGTTTTAAATCATTTACAGAATTAGGTAGTTATTATTTTGACTAAATTTATTTTTAAAGACAGTCCACTGTCATGTTTTGTTTCTATGGAGCAGGCTCCTTGGACTTTCTTGGTTCAGGATATTTTAGATGTGACCTGTGTCTCTTACTGAGTGTGAACAGGGAATCAAATCTGTTGTTTAAAATACAACTGCTAATACATGGAGCCAATATTTCAGTATGCAGCAACCTCACAGTTTTGTTTTTAAGTACTTGTGTCACTTTCTCATCTCGGCTGCATTATGGGTAACTCCTATTTTGATTTTTGATTTTTAAGAGCTGACTGTTATTGCAGAAGGTGCTGAAAAAAAGTTGCATACCATTTTAACTTGTGTGAGCCTGGGTCTGATCCAGCCTCCAGTGCTCTTTAGACATCTCCAGGGCAGCAGTGCATCCTTTCTTTGGCTGGTGGGGGAACGCCGTCTCACACAGGTTTTCCCCTGACACAAAGGTCTTTCCAAGTGCCTAGTTAGATTTTATTTCGGCTGGATTTGCACTGAAAAAGAGGTTCAAAGCAAGTGGTCCCAGAACCAAAAGGAAAGGGAGAGAGAAGTTTGGAGAAAAGGAAGGAACATGGGCAGCCAACTTCAAACCTAGGGCTAATTTTGTTCTCTTAACTTAGTGTGAGTCCAGGTACCTTAAAACTCCCAATTATCCCCTCTGCAGTTTCTGATGTCTGAGAACATCTTGTGTATCCCTGCAAACACTTGACCTTTCCTCTCTCGTTGCCTGACTTGCTTCTGCTCTGGACTTAGAGAACTTCAATTTAAGGTATTTGTGCAATAAAGGTTGATTCTGTCTCCATACACTCTGGTCTAAGTGAAAGTACTTGGAAGAAAAATACACTTACATTGTGTTAAAATCAAATGAGGAGAAAATTTGGACATTGCGGTTTACACGTAGTAGGAGTATAAGTACATGCTGTAACACATTGCAGACCACGCATCTTCATAATTTGGGTTCTTACCTCTGGCTGTGGCTATTAGCAGATCAGAGAAGGTGATACAAGGCATTTGGTAGTGATGGAAGAGCTTAAGCATCTAAAATAACATTCTGCAGTGTCTTCTGCCTTTGCTTTCAGGTGAAACATGCCACCATTCAACCTTACCAGCATGACACCAGCAACGTTCATCCTGGCTGGCATCCCAGGCATGGAGAAGTCACACATCTGGATCTCGATCCCGTTCTGCTCCATGTATCTGGCGGGCCTGCTAGGAAATGGTGTCATGTTGTTTGTCATAAGGACTGAACGTAGCCTCCACCAGCCCATGTACCTCTTCCTGTCCATGCTGGCCATTGTTGACCTGATGCTGTCAACCACGACTGTGCCCAAGATGCTGGCTCTGTTCTGGTTCAGTGCCGGCGAGATTTCCTTTGGCGCCTGCCTGACCCAGATGTTCTTCCTGCATTTCAGCTTCTCGGCAGAGTCGGTGATCCTGCTGGCCATGGCATTTGATCGGTTTGTTGCCATCTGTTACCCCTTGCGGTATGCGGCAGTGCTGACCCAGTCAGCCGTTGTCAAAACTGGGCTGGTGGCTTTGCTGAGAAGTTTCTGCATCATTTTCCCGTGTATATTTCTTCTGAAAAGGCTGCCATTCTGTGGGCACAACGTCATCCCGCACACCTACTGCGAGCACATGGGCATCGCCCGGCTGGCCTGTGCCGACATCTCCATCAATATTTTGTATGGCCTTGCAGTGCCTTTTGCAGCAGTAGTGGTAGATGTTGTACTCATTGCTGTCTCCTACATCTTAATTCTTCTGGCATTATTCAGACTCCCTTCTAGGACTGCCCGTCACAAGGCTTTCAACACCTGTGGCTCTCATGTCTGTGTTATATTACTTTTTTATATTCCTGCTTTCTTCACTGTTCTAACACACCGCTTTGGTCAAGAAATCCCCCACCATGTCCACATTATACTGGCCAACCTGTATGTGCTCTTCCCCCCGCTGCTGAACCCTGTGGTGTATGGTGCGCGGACACAACAGATAAAAAAGAAGGTCGTGAAAGTGTTCATCTGCCCCAAGAGTCATTTGCTGCAAGGATAAGAGTGAGATGTCGCTATCAGAAAGTGATGAACACCTTGGTGGGACTCCAACCTCCCCACCCCAAATAGTCTCTTTGTACTGTTTCACGCAGCATGCCTAAGTCTTCTGCTATCACAGTCAAATACAGAACACCCAACATCCCCGCATCACTTTCCCCAACACTTTGTAGAAAATGTAAGACAAAGACAAAAGTCAGGATCTCTAATGGGCGGTGGAAGGAGAGTGATCAAAGAAAGGAGAACCTACCCCTTGTGGGAACTTGTGGGGTCACTTGTGGGAAATCCCCTACAAGGTGGAGGCAGGCAGCTTTCACTGTAATGTGACAATAAATCTACATCTCAGCAGTTTTCTCTGTAGTCAGGTGAAAAGAAATGTAATCAACTGGTTCTTCTGAATCACAGGTGTGTAATGGAGTTCATTTTGGAATTGTTTCTTTATTAAAATTCATAGTATTGAAAAAGTCTCCAAAAGGAATAACACAGAAATAAAAGCAAGTGTTGCATGTTAGCATGCATGGGGTCTCTTTATTTCTTAACTATATTATTTGACCATATGTCCTGGTTTCAGCTGGGATGTAGTTAACTGTCTTACTAGTAGCTGGTACAGTGCTATGTTTTGAGTTCAGTATGTGAAGAATGTTGATAACACTGATGTTTTCAGTTGTTGCTCAGTAGTGTTTAGACTAGAGTCAAGGATTTTTCAGCTTCTCAGGCCCAGCCAGGGCACCTGACCCAAACTGGCCAACAGTGTATTCCATACCATGTGACGTCCCATCTAGTTTAGGAACTGGGAAGGGGGGGGCAGGGTTTTTCGCCGCTTGGGGACTGGCTGGGTGTCAGTCGGCGGGTGGTGAGCAGTTGCCCTGCGCATCATTTGTACATTTCAATCCTTTTATTACTACTGTTGTCATTTTATTAGTGTTATCATTATCATTATTAGTCTCTTCTTTTCTGTTCTATTAAATCGTTCTTATCTCAACCCAGGAGTTTTACTTCTTTTCCTGATTTTCTCCCCCATCCCACTGGATGGGGGGGGAGTGAGTGAGTGGCTGCGTGGTGCTTAGTTGCTGGCTGGGGTTAAACCACGACACCATACTTTGAGTAAACATGCAGGTGAAAAACTATTCCCGAAAGTACACCTGAAATCATTTATTTTTTAATAAAATGATAGGTTATAATAGAGGGGGGGATTCTTCAGAGGCATCAGATCAGGCATTCCAGCTGTACGTTTGGCTCTAGAAGTGTCAGTCTCTGCTGTGGTTGCAAACAGGAAGACCAGTGATGGAGAGGATCCTTCCCCTTTGCTCAGCACTGGTGAGGCCATGCCTGGAGTACCGTGTCCATTTCTGGGCTTCCCAGTACAAGAGACACATGGACATACTGGACTGAGTCCAGCAAAGGGCCACCAAGATGATGAAGGGACTGGAGTACCTCTCCTGTGAGTAGAGGCTGAGAGCGCTGGGACTGTTCAGCCTGGAGAGGAAAAGGCTTGGGGAATCTTATCAATGTGTATAAATAAATACTTGATAGGAAGGAATGAAGATGAGGGCACCAGACTCTTTCCAGTGGTGTCCAATGATACAGTAGAACGACGTGGGCACAAACTGAAATACAGGAAATTCCTTTTAAACACAACTAAACAACTTTTTACTGTGAGGCTTGTCAAGCACTGGCACAGGTTTCCCAGGGAGGTTGTGGAGTCTCCATCTTTGGAGATATTCAAACTCTGTCTGGACATGGTCCTGGGCAACTGACTCTGGGTGGTCTTGCTTGAGCAGGAGTTGGCCCAGATGACCTCCAGAGGTGCCTTTCTGCCTCAACTAGTCTGAAGCTGTGATGCACTTGCCTCTGATGCCCACAGAGTGGATCAGACAACTGGCAGTCAGTGGTCATATACAAAATAGGAAGGACCAAAACCACAGCTAATGTAGATTGACTTAGATCCTCAAAAGTCTCTGAAGGCACCTCAGATCTTGGCTGTTGAAGAAAGATATCTAAAGAGCCTTTAAAGTGCATCTGTTCTGCTGCCTAGGTCTTGCTTCACTGCACAGAAATGCTTTTTTTCTGAAAATTTTCTACAGCACAAGGGATAGTCAGTGCTAAACAAGTGGCTGAGAAACCATCTAAATCCAGCAGCTGCCTTAAGCCTGATTTGTTGTAATGAAAACTGTCCCCAAACTCTTGTTTTAGCACTTAATATCTTTTCTGTTGGTGCAGATCTTGACATTCCTTGTTTTGCTACGTATCTCTCAACAAATCCCCAACAAATAATTAAAAAAGAAACCATCTCAGTTCCAAAACCAATCAAGTCTCACTTGGTTCCTAACCTTGCGAAATTGCTGTGAAGATGATCCAGGACAGTCACAAAAGCTGCCAGGGAGAAAGAAACTAGTGCTACAACACTCAATGAATGGCACATTTACAGCATTGTTGCCGGTTCCTGCGTAAAACAGATGATGAATTTCTTTTTGCCAGGAATCACTGATTCTATATAGTTTTGAGGTAAAAAACAAATCTAAGTTTGGCTTTGGTTTCTAATGTTTGAGCTGCATTAGGTCAAACCACTAATTTGGGTTTAATTTGTGCTGAAAATTCTGCATGTCTGCCATCTTCATATAAAACACAATAATCTCTTTGCATGTATGTGTCAAATCTGGGCTGATATTTTGCAGTAGATTTGTTTTAGGAACACGTGTCCTGTCCTGAAGATTGCTCCTTTGGAGAATAATAAAGGTCCCATTTTCCCGGATGGCTGGAAAATTGAATAAACAACACTTTGCTGATCAATAAACTCCTTTAAATTCAGCTGGTGAACCTGCGGCAGTCTAATTGCCAGCAGATACAGCTGTGTCACTGACCAAACAGCCCCTGCAGAAATGTTCAGGAGGAATGTTTTCCTGCATTTCCCGAGTGAGTGAAGTATGTGGGTGGCCTGGCAGGGTGTCACCAGCGCGATCCCACTGATCCTGGACCTATGGAGCAACGTGATGAAACATCACTGGGGTCCCTGGGTGACCAGCACTGCTTCAGCAAATTAATGCAAATCCACTCCCATCTCCACTCTACTAGTGGTTTGAATCAATAGAGGTCAAAACTCAGGTGAAATCAAACCCTGGCCCTTAATTTGCAACGCTATTGACACTTCAAGAAACACCAATCCCAGCTCCCTCAGTGAGGTGCGTAGCTCTGTGCATGGGAGAGCAATCTTGCTCATCCAGATGCCTGCTAAATTGGAATAGGTCTGGAGCCAACACTAAGATAAATGATGCCCTATTTCTACTTAGTCCATAATTACTTTCTGTAGCTGTTACCAAACTGTAGACGTGTTTCAGTTTACATGTGTCATGCAGCATACTTCTGCTCACAGCTCTGGGCTGTGTCTAACCAAAGCCAGGTTTACATCAGCCTGGCTTGGCTGTGGATATCGGACAGTTTAGCCCTGGGAGTGCCTGCCTCTGGTTCAGTTCATCTTCCAGGGAGCACACAGGGCAGGCAACATCGGAACAGCCTGATTGGAAAGTGATGCTGCAAATGGAAGTGCTTATAAAAAGTAAAATATGATTTTGTTTTGTTATCTCCATTAGTTTTGTCTTGGACTCGAAACAAGACTAAGGATACATCAATCACAGAGGCTCATTGCCAGATGCTCATTTTGGGGACAGACTTTTTAGTAGGGTCTGTAGTGATAGGAAAAGGGGTAATAGTTTTAAACTAAAAGAGGGGAGATTCAGACTGGATACAAGGAAGAGATTTTTTTATGCTGAGGGTGGTGAAACACTGGCCCAGCTTGCCTAGAGAGGTGGTCGATGCCCCATCCCTGGACACATTCAAGGTCAGGTTGGACAGGGCTCTGAGCAACCTGATCTGGTAGAAGATGTCCCTGCTTCTTGCAGCGGGGGTTGGACTAGATGGCCTTGAAAGGTCCCTTCCAACCCAAACCATTCTATGATTCTATGATTCTAAAGACTCTGCTGGTATGATGCTGGGCTCTCAGCATCATAGTCCTAGCAGACCACTCTGCTATCTCCTGGGTTTTACTAGAATAGAATAGAACAGAGAGTTTCAGTTGGAAGGGACCTGCAATGATCATCTAGTCCCAACTGCCTGACCACTTCAGGGCTGACCAAAATTTAAAGCATGTTGTTAAGGGCATTGACCAAATGCCTCTTAAACACTGACAGGCTTGGGGCATCGACCACCTCTCTAGGAAGCCTGTTCTAGTGTTTGACCACCCTCTTGGTAAAGAAATGCTAATGTCCAGTCTAAACTTCCCCTGGCACAGCTTTGAACTATTCACTAGTGTGCTGGGAAGTCAACAAGTTTCTTCTCTGGGGCACAGCTCAGGAAGGACCACCTTGCTCACTGCACCCGGCTCCCATCACATCCCACTCGCCCACCCCAGGTCACCACAAAACTTACTGTGGACATTTGGTCCAGGAGGGACAGAACAACAACTCTGCACTGCACGTCATCTGCACACTGCAGACAGAAATGGCCCTGTCACCATCGGGTAAACTTAAAACCCTTAAGGAAATGCTGAGAGCCATGGGAAGAGCACAGAAAGCCTGGGGCTGCTGTCCAAGGGCAGTGGATGTGCCTGCAAGAAGCAGCATGTGGCACTTGTTCTGCACTTGGAGGATGCATTGCACTGGGCAGCGCTAGCAGCTCTGACCCTTTGGCAAGCCTTCTCCTGAGAAAGCTCCCCTCTCTCATGCAAATCCTCTTGCAGGAATCAGCCTTTAGTCATTGCCATGCTGGGTGTGAATTCCTCTTGGCTGTTGATGATGGAACTGGGGATAACCAGACCTGCAGCACAAAGTGCTTTTGTCAAAAGGCCATACAGGGTAGTGCAAGCCAGCAGGCAGCATGTGCTGATGCTTAGGGAAGGAGATGCGAGTGTTGCAAACACTGAAGATTTTGCTAGTGCCAATACTCAAAGGAGGGGGAAGGACCACCGTGCTTTACAGCGGACAAGATCCTAAATGTAGTGGGAGCCCAGAGAGACAAAAGGGCAAGATCCTGTGTTACACCAACATTAGGTGGCCAGGTCCAGGTTATAAGGAAGACTTCAGACCATCACTGAGCCCTTGGAGTGAAGGAATGCACAAAGCCTCTTGGTGGGAAGGGGAGGACTGGGTTGCTGGTACAGGGAATATGGGCAGAGACATCCACTGAAATCAGAAACTGAGAAAAACCTACAGGGACGGGATGGGATCATATGGGTCTGTGAACTGTTGCTGACATCTCCAGAGCACCCACAAGAAAGCAGCTTTCACCATCAAGCAGCTGTCCAGGTACAGCTCGTGGGGTTCGCAGCCCCCCCCCGCCCCAAGAACGGGGGCGGGGCAGCCGATTGAGGCTGGTCGGGGCAAGCCCAGATGTTGTTTTGGGATATTATCCTGATGATTTCCTTATGAATTTCCCTTGTTTCATTGGTGTAAATGATGGGGTTTAGCAATGGAGGAACAAAAAGATAATGTGACTGTAAATGCAGAGTTACCAGTGACTGTTGGGCATGGAGGGAGCAGAGAGCAAACGCAGGACACAAAGTTCAGAACTTCAGGTGCTGTGCAACGGGCTGCAAGACTGAGATTGAAACATGATTAGAAAACCATCAAAAAAGCTGTGCTAGTAAGAGACATACTAACTGAACTGCCTGTCTTCAGGTTTGGAGAGGAAAGCCTCTGCCTGAAAACTTGGCCCTTTTATCCATGTGCACAGACTTAGCTGCAGAGCGGAGAGGTTGCCTCGAACGTGGATGAATTAACCCATTGCAAAAGAAGCTTTCCTGATTTTAGAAAGGCTGAATACACAGTGCAATTTCTGTCAGCAGTCTTAGTCTGCCTCAGTAGGGCTTAATTTGCCATAGTTGGAAAAGTCTGCTTTTCAATGAGTTGCCTCCTGCTTTGTATGCAAGCAAGCGAGTAATTTGATTCACATCTATGCTTCTGGGTCTGCATCTTTACCTCTGTGCCCACAACTTCAACGGCACAATAACAAATATAACCCTGAGGTGGTCCAGTTTACTATCTGCTAAAGGACACAGAAAAGGTCAAACTGTCTTCTGAGGTGCCATATGGAAGAGGGATTTCCTTCATGCAGTTTATTGGAAAAAATATTGCGGTTTTCAGGACTTTATATCAGGCATAGGGACATTTAATCCTTAGGTTTCCCAGCCCTTGACACAAAGAAAGCTGGAGAAATTAATTGCAAACAAGACAGTCATATATTGTTTAATTACCAAGTGCTGGCAGGGAAAGCGTAATATCCTTGGTGATCTGTGTTTGACTGCAGGTGGAACAGTGGCACACAACACTGCAAAACCCGGCAGCTCATTATTTAGACACGAGGCTCTGCTGTGGCAGCAATGGGGAGGCACAGTAATCCCAAGGAATGCTTTTGAAAATCAGTGCAACGCTCTTGTGTAAATCTGACACGGTCATTGTTGCAAATATGAATACCTACTGCAGAAAGCGGTTTGCAATTGGATTGAGCCAGCTCAGGAACAAGGATTGATGACTCAAATATCAAGGAAATGATGCTTTTGTTAGTGCACATGGTATCCAGTGGGCTTGGCACTGCAGGTAAGTGGTCCAGGCTGTGCTGTCTGCTGCTTGGAGGAGCCTTCCTTGGTACTTGTGGCTCCTGGAGCACTTCAGTTGCACAAAAGGTCTGAGTGATTTAGGACATTACCATCCCAAGGTGCCAGACGCTGGATCCCTAGGAAAGAGAAGCAGTCTTAATGCAGAAGTAAAGCAAACTGCTTATTTGTAAAGACCATTTATAATTTACAACAGCTACCTCTGGTCTTGTGCTTTTGGAGGGACAGGTGACATCCAGCAGGTCTGGCTGAGCAGCATCAGCATTTTGACTTTCTTCTCACAAAGGTGTCCTGCAGATTTTGAACATTTCCTCACAAATGTAAAAGGCTGTTTTTCTTTCTATGGACCATATGGTAGTATAAGCTGATGCCAGGATGTAAATGACTGTGAGGTGGGCAGGGACAGAGTTTCCTGCTATTTCAGGAAGGTGGGACACCGTGCATGCCAAATGCAAAAGCAACAACTGCCTTGCTCATTGTGAAGACTAGATTAGATACCATAGATCAAGGACATAAGACCAGAGCAATTCACAAATGGTGCTGATAATGAGCACTGTTGTGCGCACTGTGCAGCAGTTTACTTCTCTGCAGTCTCTAGGAATCGTAGGAAGTTGATCCAAGTATCCTTCAAAGTATATTAAATGGTTAAGGGAAGAAGGCTGAAATCACTTACTACAGACCACCTTAAGAAGTTCTCCTACTTACATTATTTATGATGCTGCAATTTCTTGTAAGTGCAAGTGAAATCAAGTATTTTGGGCTACTTTAAATGTTTCCAGAGTTCTTGTTTTCAGAAAATGAAGTCCAAACAAGCTTTGTGTTAAACTATTTTAGTTTATATTTTGTCAAATTACAAAATTCTGCTCTATGAAGTGAAAAGCCAATTTTTCCTTCAGATCTGCTACCTAATAGGCAATGTAACAATATTTTTCATTTTTCCTTCTTTTCTCTTTTTTAACACATTTTATATGTTGTATGTTTAATGCACTTTACACACTGTGTAAAGGAAAGACATAAAAACTGGCATCACACATTCAACATCTTGAGCAACAAAATAAGAAATTTCTTCCACTGAGGAGGAGAAAATGGTGTGCAACAGATATCAATTTCCTGGGTAGTATGCCACTCTGAATTTTTAAATGCAGCCTCTCAGGTAATGTAATAAAATTACATAAACAAATACATTCTGGCTCTAGAAATCATACAGGAAATATTGTTTAATAACTTACTACCAACATTCATCTTCTCTTGTCATATTCTCATTGCGTTTACATTGATTTGATGTGCAAGGCAGCTGTAGTATTTCAAATCTCCCAGTATTCAAGAGTATAAAGTAGTGATAAAATACACATTAAAACCGAATGATCCCTGCAATATAGAAAGAAATGCAGATAATGCTATTGTCTAATGGCTGAGTCTAAAGACCAAGAGAAGTTTTCAGGCTGGTTAGAAACAAGGGTTTACTGGAAGCCCAATTAGAGGGATGACTGCAAACTGCAGCACAGTGAAGTCATCCAAGTCTCGAGGGTGGCTGCTCTTAAGGATGCGACCTCCTCCCGGTGGGACGGGGAGAGGGGCGAGACCCCCGCTCCCACCCAGCCGCCGCCGCTGCCCCCCCGGCAGGACGCCTGCCTGCAGCCCCTGGCTCGTGCAGCCCCTCCTCACAGGCAGCTCCGGCTGGGTGCAGCACGTGGGGCTGCGCGGGTCATCTGTGTCTCAAGGGCTGATGACACCCACGGGCATTTGACGGGCTCCTCCAATTCTGCTGCTTAACACCGCGCAAGGAGTTGGGGGTCGGGGTCCTGAGCATGACCTGCACTGCTCAGCCATGTGCCTCCTGCCCCTTCCATGGCCGGCCAGAGGAGTTCAGGACAGCGCGACGGGGTTTACGTCTCTGTAAGACGAACTCTGCATGAAGATGCATAGACCCTGTCTGCTCACCACTTACCCACCCAGGCAGGAGCAGTACAAAACTATTGACTGACGGGACTGTTGTAAGTGAGAATCACAAACTCTCTCTCCTCTCTTGTTTAGGGACAGCGTCCCAGTGGAGTAGTAGGGGCAAAAATCGCAAGGTGGGATTCAATCTCGTTCTTATGGTCTGTGGTTCTCTGTGACAGAAAGGGTCTGGGCTGAATTACCTAAACCCCTCCAAAGTTGCACTCCTAAACCCCAGGCGGTTTAGGTCTGTTGCCTGGAGATCATTCTGAGGATACCCTTAAAAGAGGAGCTGGGGCCTCTGCTCCCACCCTTCTGCTGCACCACAAGTGCCTGCTCTCCACCCAACTCTGTCCGTCCTTCACGTGACCATGAAAACAGTCCAGCAGTGTAGCTCTCAAGAGCAGGGAGGGGAAAAGACCCTGGAGCATAACCTGACTTCTAATTCCTTGGATGAGGAAGCGTTGTACTGGGTAGACCATGCCTCTTCTGCAAACTGACCTCTGTTTTTTCAGTCTAAAAGGACTGGAGAGGTTTGCTGGCTTTGCAAGGCTGCACTGCATTTTCCCAGGATGGTTCACCTGGCAGACACTAAAAAGCTGAAAAGAGGGGAGAATAGTTAGATTTAAACAAACCCTCCCAGAGAAATGAAAGCAAGGCACCCACCTGCAGTTTGGACTAGGAAAAAGTTTCCTGATGAAAGGTAAACCCATTTTGTTGTGCCCTGGTTATAAGCTTTAAAAACAAAGAAAGACCATCTCACAGCTGGAGTGCTCCTAACTCCTGTTAGAAGCCAGAATTAGAAGTGCCAATAAATCAAGCTCCCTGTCTCACCTACCGTAGGTGATTTGGCTGTTGCAGTCATTACGCAAGAAATAAACCTGAGTAACCAGCTGACCTGGCCTCTCAGACACCATTGCTCAGGTTGGTGACTCTCACATTCATAACATCCTTGCAACAACACCTTGGGGACTGGAGTCTAATGGGAACTCTGGGAGAGCCTGGTGTTTCCATGTGTAAAATCCCCCCCTTCCCATGAATCTAGTCCCAGAACAGGTGTTAACCCATTCTGGGTCTTTTCCCTTGGGTACCTGTCATTCTGTAAGCCTGGACTCTAGGCTCACCCTATAGACATCGCAGTCTCCAGACACTGCAGTAACTGGAGGTTGTCTCTACCTGTTATCTTGGTGTATTCTGACTTTATTTCCAGTGATATTATGTGTGGAGAAACTGAAGATAACGTGAGCATACAGCAGCTGTATGTTTGAACTTAGCAGCCCCTGTGTCAGGCAAAGCACAGAAGGTACAGAATTCATCTCCTGATGTCCCAGATTTTGTTATTATTGCTGAGTTTTAATGCTCTCTGCGGTCATATAATGGCCTAAATGTTCAAAAGTTACTAGAAATGTTTACTACCTCATTGTTTTGGTACTCAGCTTGAAAAGTTTTCATAATGCTGGTTTTCAAAAAAGCACTCGGGTCTGTCTTCAGCTTTGGATCACTGAGCAGTGTTTCTGTTTGAGTACCATAACATTAATCCACCCTAAATCACCAGGAATTTCTGCACTTCGAAGATAAGAGTTAATCTGTTCATCAGCCTAGGTACTTAGAAAAGAAGATGCTGTTTAAACTGAGGCATGTCTCTGCTGTCATTCTTACACACTGCTCCATCCATCAGAGGTGCAGCTGGGTAGGCTGGAAGATGGTGATGCTGAGGGCTGTCACGATAAGCAGTGGTTGCAAAAGCTGCTCTGTGGAAACAAAACACATACACAGGTCAAGCTGCCATTAGAAAAGGGGGAAGATGTGTAAAACCACAGAATCACAGTCAGAAAAGCGCAGAGTGAAAAGGGCAAGCTCTCCTAGGAAATGGATTCAAATGGGACAGATCAGTCTCCAGCCACTTCTTCAGGCTGTAAGCTCAGGTCTCTGGGCTTGTTCCCAAAGGAGTTCCCCAGCACATGGATGGGTAGGGTGGGTGCAGCTCACAAACCTTTAACTATTCTTTTTTTTTTTTTTTTTTTTTTCCCTGGGGGTTTGAGCTACCACCTTCAGCTCAAGGATGTCTTAGTCTGAGAAAGCTTAAATCGTGACCACTCAAGAGGACTGCATTTTGCCTATACAAGGGAAGCAGACAGATGTCTTCTATTAATTTCAAAGCCAGTTTAATTGAAATGGATGCAAGAACTAGAGAACGGCTTGCAGTATTCTTTGAGACATTTCCCCTTTGTGCCTGAAGCTTACCAATTAACAATGTTGTGGCTTTCACATTTTAGACAGAGATTTTCAGAGGTGTTTAATGGAGTTGAGGTGCCAAGCTTTTCATTCTGCTGGCTGCTGGGCAATAGACCTTATTAAACTTCCCCAGTTCAGGTGCAAGTAGAGAGCAAACACACATTGAAATAGACCCTGTCGCATTCCTTTTAGGCAACATCATGATAGCAATAAATAATGATCTTATGCTAATGAATCATTTCTTCCAGAATTAAGATTTGCTCATTTTTGATTCTGTATCAAGTGTGAGTCATCGTGACTAAGGCATATATGCATGTCTGTGTGCCCAAGAGATGCCTGAAATATGTGCTCCCTACAGAGGAGCAGCTGGAGTCAGAGCCAGTTTCAGCATCTCCCCTCCCCAGGGCACAGTGAGCCTCACATGATTTGACTTTGCTCCACTTCAGAGGGACTTCATTACCTGGACATGTGAAGTGTGGAAAGAGGTGTGGGCTGGAGAGGTGGGTTGTTTAAAGTGCTTTGACACTCACCTAACTCTGATGGGGCGTTCATGAGCCACTGAGTGATGTCTGGGCACCTAGCGCTTCATGGGGTTGAGCCCTGTCAAAACAGTGAAAAAATGCACCTGGAAATTCTCAACTGCATCCCATGAGATTCATAAAAAAGTTGCAAATTGCTGCATGTGGGATTGAACAGCCCCTGCATTGGTCCTGTCTGGGACTGCCTGGCTGGCAGGTTGGACATGAGTCCTCGGTGTGCCCTTGCAGCAATGAAGATCAACTGTAGACTGAACTGCATTTGTGAGAATGCAACCACCAGGTCAAGGCAAGAGATTTTTCCCTTTAATCAGCAAGTGTGTGACTGCATCTGGAGTACTTTGTCCAGCTATGGATCCTTCCATACAGGCAAAAGTAATGATAAACTGGAGCAAGTCCAGGTGAGACCACTAAGATGGTCAGGTGGCTGGAGCTCACAACACACAAGGAGAGGCTGAAGCAACTGGGGTTTGTTAACCAGAAGAAAAGGCAGCAAAAGAGGTTTCTAATTAAAGTCTTCCAATACCTGAAAGAGATTACAGATAAAATAGAGTCAAACTCATCAGAGATGAAAAGACAAGAGGATGGGTACAACTGACAATAAAGGAAAAATTCTTCCTCATGGGGGGTGGGACCTCAGTCCTTGGAAATTTTAAAAACTCCATGGGACAAGGGCTGGAGAAACCTGATATAAGTAGACATTAAGGCTCTGAGCCAGTTAGCTGAACTGTGTAAATTCATTCTGCACTGGCACATTTAACGTGCTGAGGGAGACTGAATAAAGGGAGACAGTTCTCCAACAAAACACGTATGGAGTCAAGCCCTCATCCAGACACTCATGGATGTGCCCCTGCATAATGCCACAGACATCAGGGAGTCTGTCTGCTTCAGGGGACTCATGGCAACACTACCACAACTCCCAGCTGTATTAATGAGTATGCACAGCTTTCCAGAAGAAACTCTTTTATTAGGTTACAAGTCTAGGATAAATTTGTGCAGTTACATACTTCAGGTGCAGGACGCTGGATACACCCAGTGCTCATTCTTCAGACTGGAAGCATGTTTACTCTTAAGGACATTACAGGTTTCAACTATAAAAACTTGTTTTCCATTTTAACTTTCTATCCTTGACAATCAAGGTTGGTAACTGCTTCAGTACAACCCTTCTCATATATCTGCCATCGCTGGGATGGCATCTCAGAGACACTTAATCTGGTTTTCTTGCTTAAAGTATACAAAGGTATTAGCTACGTCATTAAAATAATTTAAAAGCAGGAACACATATGCCTTATAGGTTTTACCAGATAGGGCATTCTTTGGAGAATTAACCATCTAAAGTATGCTGCACAGTATTTCATCCTGCTAAAGTGTGTATCAGACATGTGGAGGCAGGAGCGATGGAAGGTGTGCTCATTACATGGGGAGAGTGAGTGCACATCTGCATGGCTTTATAACACGGCCATCATAGCTTCATGATTTGAGAGTATTTATGGCGTACCAGTAAAGAAGCCATACAGCAGCCACTCTGTTTGGAAGTGTTGGGTAGATGTTGACAAGGTGATACCAGGATACCTGATCCATTCACCCAGGTATTCTCCATTGGCCAGGGAAAGCATCCTGCCTCCCCCAGTCCTCCTGAGCACAGGAACAGCTTTGACTCCCGTGGCATGGTTTTTGGTTTTTGGTTCTGCTCCAGGCATAGGGGTCATGTGCAGTGTGGCCTAGCTGCTACTCTGGATGGCACCAAACACATGACTTGCATGCCTTATTATCTCTTTTAGCATTTCTTGACCCTCCTTTTCACTGCCTTTGACATTTCCTTTCTCCACTCCAATCTTCTCCCAGGTAAACAAGTTGCCTCTCATTACTTTTGTCTACATTGGCCCCAGTTCTGCTACATCACTGTCCAAATTTGATATTTCTGATAACATTACCTTTGTCATCTTGACCTTACATGGTATTACTGATGAGGTTACCTAGGTACTGCTTGCCTGGTAAGACTGTACTCCCCAAGGTAGACCTTCAGCATCAGTGAATAACAACTGGGCAAATATTCATCCAAGACTGTTATAATCGCCTATGTTTAGGTAGGGTACAAAGGAGTTTAAGACTTGTGCTTTATTTGGTTCCTGATGGCTTCATAACTGGTGACTCAATGGCTTCTTACTTGGTGAATGCAAACAATGTAACTAATCACATAGGTTTAATCACATGTTGAATTATTTCCTAGACTGGGGTTTAATTCTTTATTAGAGTACTCTTTAGAAATACTTGAGCGAGATATGTTACAAACTCAGTGGCCAAGAGAAAAAAAATCATGCATATTTAAGTTTTTCTGAAGCTTGAACTCCTTCAGTGGGCAGTGGAAATACAAGACACTTCACAGAATGGAGAAAATTATGTGATAAATCATAGAATAAAAGAGCAATGATTTAAATTAATATGAATATTAATTGCTTCTGTCATCACCTGGAAGTATACATTCAATTGGTAACAATGACGTACATAGCACAATGAGTTCATCCCACTAGTTTATATTGAGCAGTTGGCAAAGGTACTTTATGTGCTGTGGTGCCATGGGGAGAAGCTCTTCCTTGGAATGAGGACCTTGAGGATACCCCTGCAGATCTGTGATGCCAAGCAGCAGGTTCCTGACCTGCTGAGGGTCAGGAGCTGAAGTCTGGGGTGGGCAGAGCTATGACTAGTCCAATCTGTTCTTGGATTTTCAAGGCATTTAAAGTTCATTCATGTGTTGTGGCCAGGTGAGACCGGTGTATTTAACTGTTCTGATCACCTGCAAGTCAGCTGCATGCCAGGACAACTTGGGGTTCCCAGCATCTGCAAGGACATCAGATTATCTATACTGTCCTCTCTTTCTTTATAGTGTTAACTCTAATAAATGGCATTTTAAATGATGCTTTACAGGGTCTGAGTGCCTTCTGGCACTGTGATCACCTTGGAGCAGCAGCTCCTGGTGCAAAACTCCTCCCTGTAAGGTGGGACGATGCAGCAGCTAAGAAGTTGCTTCACCATGGTTGACCAGGATGAGATGACAGTGAAGGACTCCCACCTTTCAAATTCCATGGACTCTCCCTGTCCGATGTCCTGTCTCCTTGCCACACAGAGTGATGCTCCATGGGGCTGCCCCCCCCTCCAGGCTCCAGGTAGCTTCTCTGACTGTCCTCAGTTTGGGATGGGAGGTGCTGTGGTTGCAGAATGATCTGCTGCTCTTTGGGGAGGTGAACAGTCCCTGAGGAAGTTCTGTGCTTGTTGGGGAGAGCTCGAAGGTCTGACTGGCCAATGTTGTGACCTGGGCAGTGTTCAGGAAAGGAATAAGCCCATGGCAAGCGCAGGGGGATCATTTCTCTGCTAACCTCTATCGATCTGAGGCTCCAGCACTTCCTGAACCCAAGAGCAGTGTTTCATGTTGAATATTCTTTAATGGATTTTTTTCCTGTGGATTTGTCTTACCGCTCGGTTGAGCCCCTGCAGACTTTTGGCGTCTGCAGTACTCTGACAAAATGTTCCAAAGCTTAATCCTTTTGAGTGAAAAACACCTCCTGTAATTGGTTTTGAATTTGCCACCTGCTATTTTATTTAATGCATCTTAGTTCTTGTATTAAAAGAGACAGTGAGCAATTTGTCCTGGTTTCAGCTGGGATAGAGTTAACTGTCTTCCTAGTAGCTGGTACAGTGCTATGTTTTGAGTTCAGTATGTGAAGAATGTTGATAACACTGATGTTTTCAGTTGTTGCTAAGTAGTGTTTAGACTAAAGTCAAGGATTTTTCAGCTTCTCATGCCCAGCCAGCGAGAAAGCTGGAGGGGCACAAGAAGTTGGCACAGGACGCAGCCAGGGCACCTGACCCAAACTGGCCAACAGTGTATGCCATACCATGGGACGTCCCATCTAGTATAGGAACTGGGAAGGGGGGGGCAGGGGATCGCGGCTCGGGGACTGGCTGGGTGTCGGTCGGCGGGTGGTGAGCAATTGCCCTGTGCATCATTTGTACATTCCAATCCTTTTATTACTACTGTTGTCATTTTATTAGTGTTATCATTATCCTTATTAGTTTCTTCTTTTCTGTTCTATTAAACCGTTCTTATCTCAACCCAGGAGTTTTACTTCTTTTCCTGATTTTCTCCCCCATCCCACTGCATGGGGGGGAGTGAGTGAGCGGCTGCGTGGTGCTTAGTTGCTGGCTGGGGGTAAACCACGACACAATTACACCCGAATGTCCTCTCCAAGTCACTCAAGATTTTACAGAGCCCTTCCCAACCCCTTCAGTCATCCCTCTTCCAGACTGGAGAGTCCTGGTTCACCCAGCTCTTCCTTGCATGGAAATTATTTTAGGCTTTTAGTTGTTTTTGTTGCCTCTTCTCAAAATCGTTCTAGTCCCCATGAGGGTATGTGGAAGGTGAGAGCATCTACTTCATTGAGGTTGTCAGATCATGACCTTTGCAGCTCAAAGGGAAAAGTAACAGGGAAAGACAGAAAACACACAGAGGAACAAACCTGATGATAGATAATGGAGACAATAGCAAAGGCTAAAACTCTTTAGCCATTAATTGACAGGCGCTTAAGAAACTCCAAGCTCAGCTTTGGGGAGGGTCAGCCTGCCCTTGGTAGCTGATAAGAAGGGGGAAATGATGGATCTGAGGATTCCGGATATCTGAGGGTCCTGTGGGACTCTGCAAAACTGATAAAGGAACCCTCAGGGCAAGGGTCAAAGGTGGGAGAGGGGTTTTGGGGAGGACAGGGTGGGGGGAAATGGAGAGATGGGATATAAAAGGGGCTGATTGCTGCTGCATAGAGGTCAAACACTGGAGCAGACTGCAGGATCTGGCCTGCCCCATGTTTCAGCAGTGCAGCCCAGAGGTGGTAGGCAGCAGCGGTCTGATGGCAGCGGTGGCAGCTCGGTGGCACCCGAGACCCGTTCAGCACGTGACTGGCACCCACCGGTGGCAGTGACGCCCTGCTGTGGGCAATAAAGTCTTTGGGCTGAAGGCTGCAAAGGACCATGGAAAGTGAGCTACGGGTCAGAGCAAGAGTCCTGCGAGCTCACTGTTTTCTGTCTGAGCATGTTGAGAGCATACACTGTTTCATGTACGTCATCTCCTCCGTGCTGACAGTTGCATCCTCAGCTCCAACAACATCCCCAAAACATTGCTTATCCAATGACCTGGGTCACAGCAGTCTTTTGCAGACCAGTCGCCTTCTCCTTTTCCATCCATTGGTTTGGGCAGAATGTTCCTCAGCCTGCTCACATTTTCCTGGACAACCTGTGTGTGCAGCTTCCACCTGCACTAAACCTGATTGTTTCTGGGATGAAAACCAATCAGATCTGGGAGAAAGCACTGAGAATACTTACAATGCTACTCCTTAACTTACTGGTAACATACCCTTGACATGCCATTACTGAAATATTTCCTTGAGCATTCCTTTTGTTGTTAAAAGCCACATGTAAGCCCTGGGCCCCCATCCAAAGACACTTTCAATATTGTTTTTCGGTGGACTTTGGCTTAAAGTCATAAAAGGAAACAGGCAGAAACTACATTTGTTATATGCTAGAAATCTTTCTAGACTGGTCATTACCCCATATGCTCTCTCCAACCATTAACATACATTGTATTGAACCTAGCAGCTTGTTTTTCTCCAAGCCGTCTTCCAAGAAGTTATTCAGTCAGATTCTAAAAAACTGGAGACTTCAGTGTGTTCCTAATGTTTCCACTAACTTATTCCAGTGATTAAATATCACCACTGCAAAATGTGCACCTGCTTACCTGGACTCCAAAGAAAGCTGCTTTTTGGTCTCTACTCTGGGACTCGCTCATTATGCTGGAAGCGGGTGGAAACAAACTCACCCAGCGAAATTCCTCCCCAGTGGGGTCCCTGTTGAACTCTGCAGGGAAGGTAGTGAGCTGTTGTGCTGATCTCTGCAGCATGGGTATAAATACAGAGTGAAATTAATGTGGCTGCTGGGGTTTGGGTGTCGCAGTGATGTGAAAGAGAGAAGCATTTGGGTTTAGCATGATGCATTCCAAGAAAAAACATCTTGTCCCTTGTGCAGAGGAATGAGTGAACTTTGTGGCTGAAACTAGACAAAAAAAAATCAGATTCCCATTCCCCTGAGCCCTTTCACCCTTAGTTCGTGTGTTTTTCTGCCTGAGAGCAACTTCTGTGCTGCACAGATGGAAGAAATGAGACAGCTTGGGTACCATGGCAAGTCTAGCCTTGATGAAATGTAGCTCACTGGAGCTGACTGCCTGAGTGCTCCCAGGTTCTTGGGAGACACTCTCTGCCGGCAGTGAACTCTGTGCTGTCACAACATGCCAAACGCTAGCTGGAAAGCTGTTCAGCCATGCCTGTGCTAAGCCGCAGTGACAGCCGCGCCAGTGCTGTAAACACACCTGCAGCGCCCCCTCCTCGCAGGGCACGTGTCCTGTGTCACTGATGTCCTGCACACACACTTACATGGCATCCGTGGCACAGCGTGGAGCACGGAGCTCACGTCTGCTCACATCATGTCCTGCAAGTCACCCTGCAGACCTTCCCTTCGTTTCCCCAGGCTGCCCCGAGCATTGGATATGCAGCAGGAGACTGAGGACTGGCTGGATGCTGGAGGAGGTGCTGAGCCTCCTCGGGATCCCCGTCACTGGGAGTAGATACACCTGCAGATTATAGAAACCCACCTATGGTGTCCAAGAAGTGCCCTGGGTGCCTAAGCTGCAGCTGGAGATCTGGTGCACAGGCATTAGTGTCCAGACAGCAGCTCAACTCCCCAGGCGCCGGGGATTTCAGCTCAGCCAAGGTGTTTTCCAGGCTGCACGGAGAGTCTCGGCTAGATCTGAGTGTGTGTGCAGGCATGGGCATGCAGACAGAGGTGACAGACACATCTTCATGTCGAAAGAGCAGAGGTAGACAGGGTGGCTTTGAGGCTGCCAGTCGTCAGCATGGGGCCTCTCCTGGGCACCCTTTTGAGCATTTGAAGCACATCGAGCAGGCGAGATGCCAGGTCAGGTCTGTGCCTGCTGCAGCCATCTCTTGGGCAGAGATGGGGCAGTTTGGGACCTGGTGTCTCGGTCCAGAGTTGCTCTTTTGGGTAGCTATTATGTTTAGGAACTCCTTCACCTTGAACTGCTATCATGTCACCAGGGCAGGAAGGATATTAGTATCTTATATGCATTCTTTTAGCATAGATGACATCTCTCTGAAAAACACAGCATCAACCACATTACTCTTCTGACATTGGGGTCACTGCTTCCTTTATACTTATGGGGGAGAAATAACCATTGCTGAGGGATTGTTTGTCCCATCCTAAGATGCATAACATGAACCAGGTGAGCTCCTGGCAGTGTCTGAGTCTCCACTGGATAAGGAAGGTGACTATATGCAACTAGATTGACATCTTTTAGAGGCTTATGGCATTTTGCCCCAAACAAGTGAGTTTTTCCCAAACCCTTTTTTTCCATTTTGTGCTCTGATTGTTATTTCTAGCATAATTTATTGACAGGAAAATGAGAGTACAGGACCTGCCACACTATGATGCAGAAGCCTCACAAGCTGGCCTTTTCATCCCAAGCACAGTTAATAGACATCGGTGGATCTATGCACCATGAACGTGTTTGGTCCTGTTTTCAGCCAGTTAGTTCAAATTGGTGACTTTTACAATCTGCCCAAGGTGCATTCAGCTGCGACTGGATAAGTAAGCCCCCCAGTGTAACCCAGGAGAAGAGCCACTCTAAAAAGCAGAAACTGGAAGCAGAGCACAGCAGAGTTGGACTCTCAGCATCCAGGACTAGGGAAGCCTCCAGGAAAATCCCAGATGGCACCTGGCACAAGGGAAGAATCTCAAAAACAGGGCACATTTACATTGTTTCCAGGCTTTTCTTTTTAACCATGTTCCCATTTTGGAAATCAAAACCTTCACTTTTTCTGGGCTGGAATTCATACCCTTTAAGGTTGTTCTGTGACCCATTCTAAACTGGGTAGTTGCAGAGCATATTGCTCCTCCTGGAGCAATGAATGCCAGTTGTTTTGCATATGGGATACTAAGATTTGGGTCATATTCAACAACCTGAGTGCTTGGTGTAATTTGCTCTGACAGCTAGGCTGGGGGCTGCTAGTGCTAGTTGACAGAACCAAGGGACAAATTTCCCTGCTACGTGTTGTATCTGTCAAGAAATAGGCAGTGCTGAAGCAAACCAATATGATGAGAAAACAGAAGAGGTATTGGACAGTAAGATCACATCTAAGATAGTGGGATGTTTTCTGCAGCACTTCCTTGTGTATAGAAAACCTGCTTTCAAATTGAATGCTTAACTGCTATTTTTGCCTGTCCTTCCAGGTGCGATGACATATCCAGCTGAAGAATGATTTGTGTCCAAGTGGTCAGCATGATGTGGGATTTTGTTATCCAACTTATCTCATAATTACCCCAAATTCTAGGAAATAAACCCTTGTGGGGCCCCAATGACATTTATTGCTGACTTCTGCAGTGCCCCTGACACTGACAGTCGTTAGATTAAGGTGACTCACCCATTACAAAAGGATAGCTTCCACATCAGTAATTATTTCATCTTCATTTGTCAGAAGGACACCATTTTGCTATTGGGAACCATGCATTCAGTATTAGAAAATGGTCATGTATAATTTTTTTAAAAGCTAATCCCTTTAATGCTGGGCCATTTTTACCTCCAGCAAACAACAACCATTAATGACGCATTTTTCTGAAAAATGTGGTTTTATCAGATGTTAGCTGGCTAACCCTGCCTTTTGTTTCAGAAGAGAGATAATTTCTTTTATTAGCCCAAAGGATGTAGTTGGAAGATGAAGCTTGCAGAAGAGCCTTCTTTCTATAAAATGTGCTGATGTAAACAACAGCCTCTGATCACACATAGCTGCTACCACTCTCTGCTTTATCATTTGTGCTTTTAGGGGTCCTTGTGGCTTCACACAGAGAGGGGTCAGAAGGGGAAACCTTGTCTGCATGGGGGTTTCTGACAGGAAACTCTGTTTGCATCTGGTAATAACACACAGTATTACTGTAATAACATTTCTGCTCCAAGTCAGTCATGTCCTCAGACTGAACCTGGATGAGAGACTCAAGGGGTGCAAAGTCTGGCTTAAATCCAGGATGTTCAAGAAAAACAAACACATACACCTTTATGTTTAACAGCTGAGAAATCCAGTCTGCCTATGCAATTTGCTGACCAAAATACAGGAAGGTCAAGAGTAATGGCAGGTCTCTACCAAGACTGAAGTATTTATTATTACTGAAATAATAGCAAGGAGTTCAAACCCCCATATCACTGCTTAGTGAAGATCAACATATCACTAGGCAGAAGATGCTATCCTATATGTAGATAAGGAATATCAAAACACACATACAACAAAGGAGATGCATAGGACAGTGGTAGAAATTATACATCTAATGTGAAATTTTTGATGGAAACATGAAAAGTAGGAATAGAAGGAACCTCAAGAGATCTTATAGTCCATCTGCCACCCTAAAAGGCAACATCGTACCCAAACCAATCCAGACAGGTATTTAGTAAACCTGTTCTAACATTCCTGGATGGCACTTCCACACCTCTCCAAAAAAATCTCATGACTGAAAGGAGTCCTCATGCTTCATATTCTGCGGACTTTCAATTATTTTGTTTCTCTCCTTTTGCTAATGGGTCTTTGTGTTCCTTTACAGAAAGTGCCCCACCTGTGGGTTTGGTGCTGAGAAGAACGGGAAGGTTACTCCACATGCCCTGGGTACAACACTCCTACTTACACTTTCTGACATAGTCTTCACTTTGGGTTTTATTTTATTGTTTATTTTTTCTAACCGTGGCATTGTTGACTAATGTTTGCCTTGTCATCTCTGGTACTTCCCAAAGCTTTGTTGTAGAGGTGCTGCCTACTCTATTTCTATTTTGAAAAAAAAATATAAAAAGAAAAGATTACTTCCAGACTAACCAGTCTGATACTAGTGTTTACTGATATAAATCCTCCCATTCCTACCAGCCCAAAGGTGTGAACTACATTTCTAGTTTCATATCCAGCGTGTCAGGCCAGTTCTGAATGTCAGACTTCTCCCTGTTGTACTTTCAGTCCTTCTGCCTTGTTCTCACTGACAAATTAATAAGCAGGCTCCCTATCCAATCACCAGAAGGATGCTGGAGTTACACCAAAAATTTTAAATATTCAGGCAAAATAATAAAGATGACATCAGTCTGGTGCATTCACATGGAATACACTGATTAAAGGCCAGATCTTTTAAGCAAGATCAGATCTATGTACCCAAAATGACATGACAATGGCTACATTCAGACCCAAAGAAACCACTATTTCCTTAAAAGCTCATTAATGAAGATAGTGAATAACTGCAGAAATAAGATAGCTTCCTTCAAAGCCCTGTTTGCTTCATCTTTGACAATGAATAATTGATAACTTTTCTTTGAAAAAAATCTTTTTTCCAATGAGTTTTGCCTTCACTTTGTGGTAGTTTCATTTAGATCATTCTCCCCTTTCTTGTTTCTGAATATGTTATGTGAAATGTGTCAAAAGCATAATTACAGTCAAGGCAGATTTAATTTTCTGTTTCTTCCCTGTCAGCAAGTCATGTTACCCCATCTAAAGGAAAAATTAGATCGCTTTGTCACAATTTGTTCCTAGGAAATTCATGGTCACTGCTGCTTATTTCCCTGATATGCCTTGCATGCTCCATAAATACTTGGTTTGTCTGTTTCAGTATTTTTCAGGAAATAAATGTTAATCTGACTGGTTTCTAATTCCCAGAGGGCTTCTTCACCCCTTTCCACCTTTCTGAGGTCAGGCCCTAGGGTTACCTTCTTCCAGTCTGGTTTTCATTCTCATTTATCTTCTGTTCATTCTCAAAGATATCTGCCAACAACCTTTGGACTGCTCCTGCCCCCTCTCTAAGTACTCTAAGGGGAATACCATCCTGCCCTTACACTGCCCTTGTAATTTAAAGCCATCTGTTTTCTTAACTTCTTAACTTTTATTCCCCGTTTCCCCTGCTTTCTTACTTTGCTACTGATGTTAGACTGTTTCAGGGAAAAAATTATTTATGATTAAAAAAAAAGTCATGCATGTTCATATCATTCATCATTCAATATGCTTTCCTAGCATTTGAATAACAAAGCAATTCTTACATTAATCTATGTGTCTAACTAAATGCAAATTGCTTTTCGCCTTCCCCTTCCTTTCTGTTCTTGCTTTATATGCTCTTACTGTTTATTTCTGTAAATCATTACAGGTTTGACCAAGCTCAAATGCTCATGTTTTTTTTTCTCAGGCTAGGGATCACTGCAAAGGTGGTGATTTATGCATGATGATTTTTAGTGTCCTTCTTGCTTATTCATTCTATTGGTGGGGTTTGAAAAAAAAAAAATGCTCTTTTTATTGCATCTTTAATGAACTGCATAGCTTCCTGAAAAATATTCTCCTAGACATTTTCCTCATGAGATATTGCTATGTCTCAGTTTTACCAAGTCCACTTTGCTGACGTCTAGTGCTTTCAACTACGACAAACAAACAACAAAAGCAAATAACCCCCCCTACAGAATAAAGATCATTTAAAAGTTGTAGTTCTGTTCAGTAGCACTGCTGCTTTCCTTGAAATAATTACCATGGACAGCATGGGAAATTTAATATTCCTGTGCATGCCTATAGAGCTGTTGTTTGGGCAAAGCCATAAGCCCCGGACAAAAGTCAAATCATAGGGGAGAGAAAGGTATTTTGGGACAGGGCTGAGACCAAACAGTTTCTCTTCATCTTGCTACCAAATTCTCCCTCACCCTTGGCAAACCCTTCTTTGACATCTCCGCTGCACTGGCATTTCCCTGAATATCTTGACATTTACAAAGGAGTCAGTGTGCAAAAGCAGTCCCCATTTTCCTGACCCCCCCCATCCACCTTGTCCTGACACCCACTTGCTGCCCGCCTGCCCTCCTGAGACATGGTCTTACTGCCTTGAATGGAGGTTTTCTTTTTCCTTTTCATCTGAGCTCACTATCAAAAAAATATCCAACTCAAGCCTGACCACCAGCTCACGGATTTTCCAGGCTGGGATTTTCAGACCCTGTTTGGTGCTTATGTTCAGGGTGCCCCGACGTGGTGTACTGGGGTGGACCCGCACTGACAGCAGGAATTGCTCAGACCTGTTTCCACAGAGAACAGTTCAGGGACCCCACTACAGGGGGTCTCTCTGGAAGCTGCTCCCAACCCTCAGTCTCTCCTGTACCCATCTCCCAGACCCCTGGTCCCTCTGATCCAGACCTCAGACCCCAAACCCCAGACCCCTCACCCTCCCTGCTTCGTCCAGAAGTTCACTAGTGGATTGCACACACCCACAAACACACATATTCCTTTGATAATTCCTTAATAATTCCCAATAATTCCTGCTGCCAGCCCTTCCGCTAAACATCCTGTGATAAATACTGTACAGTTCCATAATTCTCTTGTTCAATCCTCAAATTCTTCTGCAGGCACCCCACAAAAATCGTATACCCATTCAGGCAATAATGCAGGAATTTGCATAGTGTCCTCGAGAGTTTCTTCTGATGAATTGCTCTAGTTTCCTAACAGGGACAATGGCTGAACCATTCATCTCTGATGGTCTTAGGAGCAGAAGCAGATGTAGAGGAATGAGCCTAGCTGGTTTTTCCCACCTTATCACTGCCCCCCCGATCTCTGCCCGGCCTTTATGGTCACTTGAGCAGATGCTGTCAACTATCCTTGCCATGTGGACTCATTCAGCAGAGCCCCTAATGAATCACAGGGTACCATTAACATACAAAGCATTTTCACCCAGAGGATGTGCAGTGGGAAGATGTGTGCGCATTTAAGATGTTGACTTGGCCCATGGCACACAGGTACATCATACCAGGTCTCGTCCCACAGCTGAGACCTGTCCCTACCTCATACAGGGATACCTGGGCAAGAGGACCATGAGAATGCCCCTGCAGATCTATTTAGTTTTTATCCTGTAGATGATGGGGTTCAGAATGGGAAGGACCATCACATGGACGTTGGCCATGAAGACATGAATGGGAGGCAAGCATGGACATTGGCTATACCGGTGAACCATGGACAAGCCAGCCATGGGGAGGTACAGGATCAGGACTGCAAGGATACTGGACAGGCAGTTTTTCAAAGCTTGAGATGTTCCCTCTGGGATGTGATGCTCAGAATGGCCCTAGCAATCAGTACATATGACACAAAGATGAGGATTAGGACTAATGTCAGAAAGAGACTGGCTAAAGCAAAGCCATACTTGTTATCGAACATGATGTCTGCACACACCAGCTTGATCAGGTCAGGTCCTGATGCAGTCAGCGTGGGAAGGTACATGGGACTGGCAGAAGGGCAATCCTTTCAATACCACAAATGGGCAGACAGTTGGTAAGGCACATCTGCACAGGGCAGCCAGCCCGATCTTGCCTGTCCTGGCACTGCTGAGGATGTAGGAGTATTTCTGCAGGTAGCTGACAGCCACATAAAGATCAAAGGCCATGGCCAGAAGCACCAAGGATTCCAAGAATGAGGATGAATGAATTAAAAAATATTGAGCAAAACAAATATCAAGACTAACCTGCCTGGCATCAAACCAGAATACACTCATCACAGTTGGCATTGTAGACAGAGACAAACCCAAACTGGTGGTGGTGGCCAGCATGGAGGGGAATTGGTACATGGGCTCATGGAGGCTCAGATCAGTCCTGGTAACAAACAAGATTGTGATGTTCCCCAGAAGTGACACAACACAAATGAAGGTGAAGGGGAGAGAGCCAGATGCTGACAGTTTCCAGCCCTCAGATGCCCATAAGGATAAGTGTGACTGGTGTGGAGATGGACTTCTTGAGAGACATGATGTACCAGAGATGGCCTGCTGTGAAAAAGAAACACCAAAGAAAACAAAGTAGTGAGTCTAAGAGGACATAGCAAACACTTGTAAATATCACAAATGTGAAGCCAAAGCTGAAAGAACACAGATGTCAAGTAGGGACATGGACCAGATGCCACAAACTTCAGGTCGTGGAAAGCCCAGCAGGTGGATGTTCAGTTATCTTAAGGTAAGGTCATACACAAAAGACGTCTATAAACCAGCATATTTTGGGGTTCTCCTTCTCTACATCACATGAGATGCAGCATTGTAATATAGTTTTCAGAGAGTGCATGCTGCTTATAGAAATAGTTCTGCACACACTAAATATGGGAGATTTGAAAAACGTACCTGTGCCATTTCACTATTTTACAAAAACCTTAGTTCAGTGATCGGCACCAAAGAGCTCTTGCAGTTTTCTTGCTCTAAGCATTTGAACAAAGACTACAATCTTGGCAGTAGGTCTATAGTCTGCAGCTGGGTGAGAAAAGTTCCCTTTTACACATTGGTCTGGTGGCACAGAGCAGCCCTTGGAGTCCCTGGGGAGCGCCAGCAGCACCCGCAGAGCTTCCTACCAGCACAGCTGACCCACCCTTCGTCTCCCCTGCTCTGGCCAGCACTTGCTGCAGAGCCAGGCAGAGCAACAGGCCTCTCTGTGCCAACTGCCCAGGGTGCTGATAAGGTCCTCTGGCAGAGGGCTCACAGGAGAGTTATTTTCCCCCTGTGCCTTGCATGTAGGCTGTGAGAAAGAGGGCTCGTTTGGTCAGAGGCCAGCCCCTCCAGCAGTGTCTCTGACCAGGAGCCCTACAGACAAATGTCCACGTGTAAAGCTGGTGGGATTCCCAATCTGCAAGCTAACCTTGCAGTGGAACGGGCACTGCCAGCCACTTGGTGTGCAAGTGCTAACCTGGGATTTGATGCTCAGGACTGAAAGCCTATGCTGTGCTGGGGCTCCTCATTTGCAGCTCTGTGCTGTCTTGCTGTGCACTGGACTCCTCCAAACCTTGTTCTGCCTCTACTCCCCAGCTCGAGAATCTGGCTTCTCTATGAGACATGCAGAAAGCTTTGTGTGCCCCAGAGCATGGCTTTCTTTTCTGAATAGAAGTTGGACTAGATGATCACTGTAGGTCCCTTCCAACTGAAATATCCTATTCTATCCTATATTAGGAGGACAAAATGAGATGTTATAAACTTGTAGCAGACCATCATAGCTACAGCTACAACAGTACCTTGTCAATTCTACTGGTTACCTTCTCTGTTGGCTGGAGAGCAAAAGGAGTCAAACATCCCCCGCTGGCTGATGTCCCTCCTCTGTTTTCCAGCTCTTGCAGATAGCTCCTGAGACCCAGGAATCACATCCAATGCAGAACCCTCCTTCCAGGTGATCTTGGCTTGTAGGTAACCACAGGGGGGACCTCTCGGGCTGCAGCAATCAGTTACATACACGCATCCAAAACTCCATATAAATGAGCAGAAACAAACCTGCAGCCAGCTTGGAAGCATCCTGTGACACAGCAAGAGCAGACAGGAAAGTGGGATGCTGCTGCTGTGCTCTTGGACTGAGGGGAGTCTGGGCTCCTCATGGCCTGGATCAAGGCACTGGATAGTGCAGGCAGTTTACCTTACCCCGTGTAAGAAATCATGGTCCTGAACAGCTGTGTGGAAAAGAGGAGATTCCCAGCCTCAGGATGCAGCAGCAGCAACAGCGACAAAGGGTCATGACTGGAGCATGAAGTTTAACAGATTGACCCTCAAATTGCAGAGCTAATTTTTAGTGGTTTCAGGAACACACTTACAGGGTCCCTGTCTGAATAGCAGGGTGACTTCCCTGTAAGTGGGGACATTTTGGTCAGGACTGGAAATCTGTCCCCAAGATCAGATCCCCCTCCAGGAAAATGAGGGGACACACAGAAAGCTTGACTTGTCAACACCCCACAGCCTTGACTATGGTCATGCAGAGCAGGCAGGTACCTGAAGCCCCTGCAGATGTACATTCTCCACCTTTCTGATGATGGAAACACTACTGCCGATAACAGGAATCAGTAAAAGCATCCAAAGTGGGGAGAAGCTCCTTCAGGAGTTTGCTCACGCAGCCTGTCTGTGGTGAGGAGAATGCCAAAAGACAGAGCAGCAGGATCCAGCATGAAGGTGTGGTAGGAAGAGCTCCTACTTCTTGCCTGATGCTAGGAACAGAGTGTGGTTTTGCTATTCATAAAATTCTCTTCAGTTCTTTCCATTTCTGGGCTTCAAGATATTTTCTTTGAAAACAGTATCATTGAAATGAGTGAACAGTGGTATTTAGCATGCTAGGATTAGTGCACAAATGATTGCAGGGTCATAAAGTCTATCACAAGAAACAATCAAATACAGAGAATAGCACAGGTGAAACATTTGACCCTTTTAGCTCAGCTCAAGGCTAAGCAGATGAACTTAGACAGTGATAAGAGATGGACAGCTGATCTAATCAGCCTCTTCTCTGCAAGGCTGCCTTTTTCTAGAATAGGTTCATAAAACAAAACCTTTCTATAGTACACAATGAATGATCCCAGCTCAAGTAATAACATTAAGTTATTGACTCTGCTCATCAGACACAACAAATCACTATAGCCCAAAAGATACCACATGATAACTGAAGTTCCCATCCAAAATATCCCCAAGGCAAGGAAATGCTAAAGCAATGACACAGATGAGCTGCCTCTAGCCTGCAGTCATCCCATCCCTCAAAACCTCCCTCAGTCAGATGTTGCTGTCTCAGGCAGAGCTGCCTCTGAGAGGCAGATCCTGTCAATGTTTAGTGTTTATGCTATAGATGATGGGGTTCAGCACAGGGGGGACCAGCAGGTAAACATTGTCCATGATGTGAATGAGAGGGGAAGCATGCTGGCCATACTGCCGAAACATGGACAAGACAACCAGGATCCAGGACAGGCAGTTGTTCAAAGCCTTAAGATACTCCGTCTGGGATGAGAATGCTCAGAATGGCCTTAGCAATATATGGCATGAAAATAAGGATGAGGTCAAAAGTCAGAAAGAGAACACCTACAGCAAAACCATACCAGTTATTGAATATGATGTCTATACACACCAGCTCAATCAGGTCCTGATGCAGACAGTAATGGTAACCTTAATTCCAGAAGTGGAGGAAT
Organism: Haliaeetus leucocephalus; assembly: GCF_000737465.1. Taxonomy (NCBI): domain Eukaryota; kingdom Metazoa; phylum Chordata; class Aves; order Accipitriformes; family Accipitridae; genus Haliaeetus; species Haliaeetus leucocephalus. The sequence goes on along the minus strand of NW_010972972.1, from coordinate 7,599,731 downwards.
GCTTAATGAGGCATCTGGACCAGCCCAGGACACCAGCCTGATCCTGCCTATCCTGGCACTGGTGAGCATGGAGGAGTATCTCAGCAGGTAAATGTCCACATAGTGATCAGAGGTCATGGCTGGAAGCACAGAGGACTCCATGAAGGAGAAGGAATGAATTAAAAAAGATTGAGCAAACCAAGCATTAAGACTAACCTGCCTGGCATCAAACCACAAAACACTCATTACATATTAGAGACAAACCCAAATAGGTGACAACAGCACAGGTAGGAATTGATACAGGGGCTCAGGGAGCTTAAGTCAGTCCTGGTGACAAACAGGTTGTGCAGTTCCCCCCAAGTGACAGAAGGTAAGCAGAAATAAAGGGGATAAGCAGCAAGCTGCAACCACCTTCCATCCCAGCAATGCCAGTCAGGATTAACACTGACTGATTGCAAGCCACTGCTGTTCCATAATGTCACACTAACATGGATGCTCTGCAGTGCATCACTACAGGGTGTTTTAAATGAAGATAACCTCTCTCTACCTGACAGAAAGAATTTGAGGGTGTAGCCTAGCCTGGGAAGCAAGAACAATTATGCTGGTGTTCGCAGTCTCAGCAACATGATCCTCTTCCAGCAATGAATCAATGGACAGAAAGACGAACTAATTGTAGGTGCAGACCAGTTTGCCCAGATCTCATGCAGTAGCTTGCAATAGGCAAAGTTATCCTACCATTGCCAAGCATGGGAAGAGTACTAACAGGACCAGTTAAGTGTCCAGGGAGCAAGTCTCTACAACTAGAAGTTTCTCATAAAGATGAGATGCTGGCTGCAGTATCACTTGCAGCTAATGCCAAAGCAACTTCCAAAGGATAAAACTATGAGTGGTTGGAAACAATGAGGTCAGATCTCCCTCCAGGGACAGGCCTGCAGGCAGGGTTCTCACACTGGTGTGGAATAGGAAGACTTTACACCAGCCCTGAAGGGGATCCCAGTATGCTTCTAAAAGACAAGTACCTGAGCATTATTTAGGCGCAGTGGCAGAGCTGATCAGAACCTGCCTAGACAACAAGTCCATAGCCAGTGGGAGCTGCCTGAATGGAATCTTCCTTAAACTCAAGCAGCCTTGCATTTAGAGTTTTTATTTTTGTCCTTTATGGAGATCACCATCACAGGAATCAGCTCCAGGTGTTTCCTCTTCCCTGTCCCTACCTGGGTCAGGCCCAGCAAACCCATACCCCACACATGGGCTAAAGATTTTTTTTTTTTTTTTACTTTAAGCCAGCATCAGTCCTAGGATAGCTTCAGCTTTTGCAGAAACACATTGAAGTTAGAGAGGGAAAGAAAAAAAGTGCTTCTGTGTTCATATAAAAGCAAGGAACAAGGAACCAGCTACAATAGAGGCTGTATCATTAGGAGCATTTTAAAAATTCAATAAACCAGAAAAACTTCTTGGAATAGCTGCTTTGATCTAAAGACTCCTTTAAGTATTTGAAAGACTATAAAGCTCTGCAGACTGGACAGCTGCAGACTTTGCCTAACCCGAGTAGCCCTGTGCATTTCATCCTTGCTCTCCCCTTTGCCATTCCTTTACAAAAGTTGCTGAAGCTTTGTTAGAGGCTTGTTTTCACTTCCAAGGAAGGAAACAGAGTAAGCACAGCAGTCAGCCTTTGCACAGCTACTTATAACATCTGCAAGTCCCATGCAGAGGGCTGTGAAACATTGCCCCCGGGGGAAGAGAAAGTTTTGGAGAAACACAGATATACACCCAAAACCAGGTCATAGGCAGGAGGAGGAAAGCTGCACCAGTCAACCTGAACTGCACAGCTGTAGCAAAGGAGAGGGAGCTTTCCACATACAATCTCTGGACAGCTGCAGGACAAGGACAGTTCTGCCAAGATGCTCCTCAGAGACACTTGCTCAGCTGGAAAAGCAGGTGCCACTTGCACCAGGCTGCAGCAGCAATTTGCATTGAGGTCCAGCAATCCATGCACAGAAGGTCAGACTGCTCCTGCACCCAGCTTTGAGAGGGCTGGCTCAGAGGGAAGAGGAAGAAGCACAGAAAAGGCTGTGACAAGGAAGGAGACATTACAGGTGCTTCTCAAGGCTAGCTGTGGTCTGCTGCAGGAGTTCCAGTGTGGACACACAGGCAACTCTGCACCTCATCCAGCAGGATGGAGCACAGCACAGCAGCTAAGGAGCCCTCTGGACCCAGAAGGCTACACCTTTCCTACCCCCCAGGCAAAGTCCCACAGGTACAGATCCCCACACTCACCACCACTGGGTCCAGCAGTCTTGTTCACCCCCCAGAGCACCTCTACCTCCTCGAAAGTAATTAACTTCAGTACAGCAAGGCTGATTCAGAAGAGTATTTTATTGTCATCCCCACCCTCCATGGAGTCAGAGCAGTCTGAAAGACTAGAGCTTAGCCAAGGACCTTGAACAAGTACTGCTAACCTAGCATACAGCCAGATGTGAAGGAGCTCCCTACATCAGAGCAAAGACACATGGTATTGGCCTTTCTAGGATAGCAAGGAAATAACTGCCTTTGTCAGCAGGTGAAAGTAGAGGCAGGTATCAAGGTCCAACAACATAACTCATACAGAACACTTTCTGGGGTGCTTGACCAGCTTAAACAGACAGACCCAAGTTACCTACGCCAGCTCCTCTTGTAGGACAGCTGGAGCAGTCCAAGCCATGTCCCTTCAGGGAGCAATCACAGGGACCCTCATCCATTGGGATCCACAGCCCCCAGCTCCCTCAGGGACCACCACAAGGGCCAGAGGCAGCAGGACCAGGGCAGGCCACAGCAGAACACCCACAGCTTCGTTGGTCTCAGGAGTCGCATGCTCCATCTGAGCAGAGGAGGATCTCTTTTTCCAAGCATAGTACTTCGCTACAGCCACATTGGGGTTTCCCTGGGTAGGGTCAAACCACATCTGGATGCAGCGTCCACTGCCCCGGTGCTCTGTGGTGTATTTGTAGGAGTTGGACCAGATTTTCTCACACAGGTCTTTTGGTCGGGGGAAGACATGGCTGAAGGGTCTGCACATGGAGCCCCAAGGACAGCGGTTCGTTCCTGAACACAGACAGCATCACAAAAGAAAACATGAGCTAGCACACTTCACTCACGTCTTTTCACCTGGGAGGAGCAGCTCTGGCAACCTGCCCACAGCCCATCACTGCATCTTAGCAGATGGATGGTGGCTTGGCCACCTTCTAATCAGCAACCCCACAGACAGGCAGGAACAATTAGGGGTCTTGGCTCCAGCCACCAGGCAGGCAGCAGTGACACTATCAGGGGCTTGCCTGCAGGGGTGAGGAAAGGCTTGCTCCACAGAGCCCACCAACCTGTTGCCCAGTTCCAGCCCTTGTGCCAGTTCTCTTTGCATGTGACATAGTCCTTGCAATCCTCCCACCACTCATCGCAGTCCTCTTTGCAGAGTGGCACATGAAGAATCCTCTCCCGACGCCAGCTGCTGTCAACCTGCAAGGGAACAGGACCGTGCACACTGGTGGTGGCCCTTGAAAGCTAAGTGGCAGGATCTGCCAGAACCCAGAGTCCCCCCCCAGCCCCTTTCAGCAGGCTCCAGCCCAGTTAGCTCAAGCTAATCTTGGAAGATTTTCAGCCCCAGCAAAGACATGCCTGGACAACAAGCAGTTCTTCCATCAGCCTGTCTGACTACCTAAACAGAGGCTAGCAAAGTCCTCTGAATCTTTCCACCCAGAAGGAAAGTTTGCAGCATCCCTGGAAAGCACACTTCCATACATGCCAGGGGTATACCATATGGGGGACCAGCATATAACATATCATGTGGCCAGGACAAGCCCTGTTGTCTTAATCACAGCAGATCTGATCCTACCTGGTCAATCCAGGGCCCCAGGTTGGGTGAGCACTCATACAAGCATGTGTCCTGTATGAAGTGGTGCTTGCACTTGGGTGGCATCAGCCCACAATGGTTCCAGTTGAAGTTGTACAGGTTGGATTGGTCCTTGTGGGCTTCCAAACTGGTGTTGGCTGTGCAGCAGGCATTGTCCTTCCAGGGAGCACACTGCAACAGAGCAAGAGGCAGGCTGGTCAGGGATGACTGGTAGCAGCTTGAAGGAGTCAGAGGATGCTGCAGGTGCCCTCTCCCTGCATAGCCTACAGGAATAACCCTTCAGCAGCAAACCTTCAGGTACTTTGGACTGAAGAGTTCAGGGTTGCAGCAAGATGGGAGTTGGAAGAAGAGCAGGAGGAGGACTCTGTTAGATGCTCACCAGGAAATAGTGCCAACCTGAGGAATAGGAACAAACTCCCTTCTTTTGCACCCTGACTTGCTCTTAGCCCCATCCCCACCAAGGACCTGGGGTCAATTAGCAAGAAGAGGCTCTAGCACTGGGAGAGGGAACAGAAAACAGTATTTTTTCTTGACATCCTTTATCTTGTTCTGTTCTGGTTAACTAAGCTTTGGAAAGAGGAAGCCTCCTGGTAAAAGAGGGGTGACACAGCTGACAGAAATCCTCACACCACCACATCTTCCCTAGCCATTTGCTAGGTAGAAGAAAACATCAAATAGACAGACCTCATACCCAGCACAGGCTTTCTTCCTCAGGCAAGTGGATGCTAAGTCCAAAGCACAAACCAGCTTGTATTACCTGGGGAGGGAGTTACGGGGGACCCTGACAATCCCACTTAACCCATCAGCAGTCATACCTGGTCATGCAGCATGTCCTCTGGGCCAGGCTTGGTTTTGTGGTGTTTGGCATCCATACAGATGTTCAGCAACGGGTCCTTCACAGGCATCACTGCACAGGCAGCCAACAGCACAAGCAGTACCTGCCCCACTGCCATCCCCACAGCCAGCCCAGTTGGATCAGGGACCTGGGAGGTGACGTTGCTGTACAGAAAGGGAACAGCACAGGAAGGGTTTTGCCACAAGTGTCAGTAAACAAGGTGCTGTGGGGGCCAGGCACTCCTGAGGACACGCAAGCAGATTATCAGCAACTCACAGCACCAAGGACGCAAGTGCAGCCCCAACAAGCACGGCTGCAAGGTCAGCTACACGATGTGCTCTGGACAACGCCGCAGAAATAAACAGCCTATTTAGTGCCTGGGCTGTTCAACAGTTAACCTCAAACTTCCCTGATTGGAAAAGGGATACTGTGCGAGACCCATTCAAATTAAGGTCCTTTTGCATTAAGCCACCCAACTGTTTCAGTGCAGAGCTTTCAGCTCCCAAACCTTCTGCAGGTAGGCATTGCTAGTTAAGGGATCTCTTTAGCCAGTGGTAGTTAAATGGTAGCCAGAGAAGGTAGTTAAATGGACTAGCACACTAACATCTTGGGCAGACCATGAACTGCAGGAGGCCCACCTTGCTTTCAGGAGCATGTTAAGAGAGGAAGGCATTTTCTTTGGTTTATCTGCATCTGGGCCTTTGAAGACCCACCCCCGAGGTGACCTGACATGAGCAATAAAAGACACCTCACATAATCATGCTTTAGTCTCTTCTGCCCACCTGGGGGCTGATAGAACTTTTATAGTAATTTACTAGAAAAAAAAAAAGTCCTCAAACAAACAAGAAAACCCCCAAACCCAAACAATAAACACACCACAGTACTCCCTCACATTCCTTATCAATTCAGTATAAGGGTCTAAAACAATAGCCTTTTAAGAAGCACTTTGCAAAACAGAGGAGCAAGACAAACTATTTACAGCATTAAAATAGCATACAACAACAGAAAAGACAGTAATTACAGACCTAAGGAAGCAGACACATAAATCTAAGGACTAGGAAGTAACTAACTTGTATCATAACTATATATATACATAACCAACAAAAAACCCTAAAAAGAAAAAACAGATCAACCTTACCAGCCTAGACAGCCTCTAAACCCTTTGCAACACCCTAAAAACACTCAGCACAGGAACCTCCTGGGGTCAGCTTTAATAGGACCGCCTTCTAACACAGGTGCTGGCATTTGACAGTACCCTCCTAGTGTATTTAATGAGGTGTAACTTCTGCCAGCATTTACTACCTTAGAAGCAGCTGTTTTGGTGACAACCAGCTTGTCCAGCCTCTTTCACAGGCACCACCCTCTTGCCTGGGAAACAATCTAGTGGGTTTTTTTCAAAAGGCAGGTCTCTTACCAGCCCTGGCCATTCTTAACAAGCCCTTTTTCCTCTGCTCGCCTTACACCAGGCAGTTTTGATGTGCACCATTGCATGAGACAAAAAACCGAGGGAGGGGCAGATCCAGGATTCTGCCATGCACCAAGAAGAAATACAAAAGGGCTAAGGCTCATCACGAAGAAAAATGGCATGCAGGAATAAGTGCTATTGTCTCGGAAGTAAGAATAATAACTCCCAACACAAAAAATAAATGCTAGCTGATGAGGGGTGCGAGGGACTGAAGGAGTTAATGTCTCAAACATTGTGGTGGGTCAAGTGCTGCTTAACGACGCACTCTGCATAACAAGGAACCCTGCCTAGCAAGGCACCCCAGGTGAAAGGCACCCCAGGTGAAAGGCAGCCCATCAGCAACGGGCGGGGGAGGCCGTGCCGGGGGGAGCGCAGCTCCCTGCTCCGATGTGCCGGACTGATGTGCTGAGCAGGGCAGCTCACCATGCACGGCCAAAGAGCACACTGGTCACGTCTGCAGGGCAGGGGAAGTTACTCCCCAAACGACCCCCCAGCCCAAACTGCTCAGGACACCTAATTAGCCTAATGAGTTCGAGTGCCCGCCCGAAGGAGGGGCAAGGATGGTAAAAGGGCACGAACTGAAGCCCCATGTGTGCAAGCCCAGTGGACTAATGCTGGACCCGGGACTGGTGAAATCTTTTTTTTTCCCTCTTTGCTCTTTCGTAATCCCTACCCCTTGTCCCTTTAGACGTAAACCGTTGACCAAGTCTGGGCCTGGGAGCGGACCCAGCCGCCCCTGGGCTCCTCTCTGAGAAGGAGTCTAGAAAGCGGGGGGGGCTTCTCTGAACCTCCTGACCCAACGGGAGGGCTTGCCTTATTGTCTTCCCTGAACTGACCCAAAAATAAGCAAGGCCTGTAGTATACGTTTGGTGATGTATGATTAGCACGTGTTACACAGTTTACTGGCATAGTTTCGTGCCAATTTTTGTGGTGAGCATGCTAGTTGTTGTGAGCAAATAAAAGTTGAGTTTTGTGAGTTAAAGGATCCCTGGGGTCGTTTCACCTTAATCCTGACCTGGGAATCAGCAAACCTGAGTCATCGTCCTGAGAAATTGGGGTGTGACAAGGGGAAACAGGGCACCTTGGTGCAAAAACCTGAGAAAAATAATTGAAGCTAAAAGCTAGGATTTGCTCACAAGACCTCCTGGAAATCCCTCACCCTCAGCAAAGGGGCAGACTCTTCCTCCTGGAACAGCACAGGCTTTGGGGCTCTTCTGCTCTTTCCTTCAATCACAGCACTGTTTTGGTGATGAACCCACTTGCCGAAGGAGCTAATTTTCCTAAATTTGATGCATGAACACATGAGGCTCTAGGAGACTCCGCTTTAGCGATTTCCACAGTCTAATGATATGCTGCATGAATAATGACCTCTGTGTGTTTGTTCTGAACCAGTTGTGTGCTGTTTTAATTTCTCATGCTTCTAGCTCTTGTACTGGAAGTGACAGTGAGCAGATCTTCCCCTACTCATCTGTGAGCCTTTGCCACCTCTATCATATCTCCCCTCCATTGCCTCTTTCCAACTGAAAGCCATGGTCTGCTCGCTCATTTCCCGTGACAAGTGTTTTGCTCCCCGAGGCATCAGGACTGTGGCAGTATTTCGGATGCACAACGCTGTCCTGGCCTTGTTTTCTGGTCTTTGCCTAGGAATTTCTAATATCTAGTTTGGTTTTGGAACGGCTGATCACTGAGCTGTGTTGTTGTAACACTATGGTAACTGTGACAGCTTGTTCCTGAGAGATAATTGTTAGCCGCCAGCCTGTCATTTTCTATCTGAAGTGTTCAATTTTTCCCCAAGTGCATCACTGTATGTTTATCTCAACTGCTTTTTTTTTTTAATCTGTTGTTTTATTGTTCAGTGACTCATTCTTCTCAGGGTCTTCTGCAGATTTTCGCAGCTGGTCCTCCTGTTCCTGGAGTAATTTAATATGATCAGAAACTTGGTTGCCTTGCTGTTTTCCCCTCCCTTTCCCAGACAAAATTTGTTGAAAAGCAGAAATCCCAGTACAGATTCCTGTAGGGGTTCACTGTAAAGGATAGCCATGCACCTTTAGTTTATGATTCAATTATTGAGTGGTGTGTGGAACTTTACTCTCATTTCATGGCGGCTTATTTGATGACCTTTGGTGAGGACCTTGCTCTGAGCCCTTGGGAATCCAGGTAGACTCTTATCACCTGGATCCGCCCCAGCCAGAATCCTTTCCAGCCCTTGGAAGACATGCAATATGTTAGGGAGTCTTGTCTGTATGTTAGAAGAGCCATACTGACCCTTTCCCCATATGCCATAATCTATGTGCCTATGGATTCAGCCCTTCATTACGTTTTCTGCAACCTTTTCCCATGCAGATACCGTGTTCGTGGCTGTGCAGATCCCTCGATCTCTGCAGAAAGCCATTTAAGGTGTCCCATGTGAATGGGTAGACCTTGTCCTTGCAGGGGTTACCTGTACACATGACAGTGCAGAAAATGGGGAAACTCTCTCCCTCTCACTGTAGTGCTGCTCATATCCTCATACTTAATGGGATGGATGGGTGGGTGGGTGGCTGGGTGCATCTGCATTTGCTCCATCCAGCTGACTTGCCTTGTGCAGCCTATCTCCAGGGTGTGGGATGGAGTTGCTTTGGATGCTTCTTCCCTGGGGTCAGATTTGGGTGAGCAGCTGCTGGGTAACTGCGTTAGGGTCTGCTGAGTGCCTCTTGGCACCCCAGGGTCTGCATTACCCAGGAGCTTAATGCACTTGCCTACACATTGTTGCTTAGTGCCACTGGAGAAGATCTCATTGGAGATGCTTGATGGTGTCCCATGTGGCTTCCCACTGCTGCGAAGGGTCTTGTGTGTTATGATCAGAATCTCACTTATGGGCAAGAAGCAAATGCACTTTATGTATAAAGCCAAGAATTCATTGTTAGTGTCATTGAAAACAGGCTAATAAATGAATCATTGTTAGTCCAGATCCACTTATTACAGAAAAAAGAAAAATTAATATTTCTCTATGGAAGGAGTAGTGTGGTGGTAGTAGTAATAATAATTATAAAAAAAAATAAGATTGTTATACATACACTTCCCAATTTCTGCCTTTTCCCTGCGGTCGTGCTCACCCTGTCACTGTTCCTCTAGGTCCTAAGGTTGGTGACTTCAGTGTGGTGGTGGTGGTGGATGTTACATCAAGTTATCAAAATCTGGAGTCCTTTACAGGGAATATGATATTGATATTCATGGCTTCTTCCTCACTCTAGGTCCATTTTGTGTCTTTTTTTTATGTTTGATAACGTGTTTTTACACCTTTCTTTCTCTTCATTGGTCTCCAAGTCCATGATACATGCAGATTTCCTAAATATGGTGCATTTTATGCAGTAGATACTTATTTGTTCTCTTTGTCACCTCAAAACCATTTTTGTCCAGCTCTGAGCTTGCATTTCTTTAACTGACCATCCCTGAATTGTTTATAGCCATGAGGTCCCCAGTATCAGCCTGTGCCCCACTCTTATCACCTCATGCCTGCACTCCTCTGCCACATCCTGTGTTCCCACTTCTCAAGGCCCCTGCCATCCTGCCAGATATGTATTTCTCAGCACTATACCATTATGTTGAAGTTATAAATGTGTGTCCTTCAGCACAGAATAGCTACTTTTTGCTACTGTCTGCATAAAACTGAAACTGTGGTTGTATTATACAATGGTAAGCAAAAGCCATAGCCATAATAAAAATTGCCATTAGTGCTAAATCTGGTAAAACATAATTCCAGACAGGTCAGGACAAGTTCAAAGAGAGCAAACCTGGCATGCCTCGTTCCTAAGACCTTGCAAACTCAGTACAAAGCCTGTGGCCAGCAGTGGCCCTGCTGTGGTACTGGGCTATGGGGTCTCTATTTTGACTCTTCTGCAGTACATTTGTGTTAGCATGATGATGTTATCTGGATGTGCACTGAAGAATGGCAGGGGTTGTTCCTGTGTCTTGTCAGTTTGCATTTTTTCTTTTAAATCCTTCTGAGTGCTAACCATGGAGCTGCTGAGCAGGGACGGAAACAAAAGGTTCAACTTGCAAACCCTGGCCCTGCTTTGCAGTCTCCTGTTGTGCTCCACAGCATTTCATGTGCACCAAGAGACAGCACTCAGACTTCAACTCAGGTAAGAGACCCTGGGCTGAAGCCTTGTGTTAGTACATTGGTAACAGGCAGTGGATGATGCAAAAATCATGACTAAAAATGTGCTCCTGGTTTTAATTGAGCTACCAAACTTTTCTGCCTTCAGCAGCTAAAACTTCTTGTGTCTCCCCTGCTACCTCAAAGCATGCTGTGTTTTCAGAAACCTGCTTCCCAACTACAATGGCAAATCCTCTCAAGTCAGTTTTACCTGCCCAGCATAAAATCAGAACCTCATGTCTAGTATGAATTATTCAGATTTATATTGTGATGTCTCATTATGCTTTACTGCTCTTTGAAAGATATTCAGATTAGAAGTCCTGTGCACCTTCCGGGTGCTTAGGAAATTCTCCATGGATAAAACGAACATGGAGCATTTCTGTGCTGTCCCAGTGTGGATGCACTACATATTTATAAAAGCAATACAGCTCTCCTGTCAGCTGTTTCTCCAAGCGTCTGTTGTAAAGTATGGGCAATCTGTGTAAAGACTTGGAGTATATTCCCTGGCTGTGTTTAGGCAAGGGAGGGGTGGGTGATATATCAGCACCTGGAGATGTGGTTCCTCAGCTGAGTTCTCAGAGCTCCTTGAAACCAATGCATTGGAGCCTGTGTTGTGTGGGAGGAGAGGAGAGCGAAGCCACAGCTGGTGTGAAACTGCATCTCTTCCAGCGGCAGGACTGGAAGCAGCCAGGGCAGAGTCTAGACAACTTGGCAGCACTGCCAAATTCTTCATGTAAAGAGAGCTCCTATTTATTTCTGGAGTAAGAACATGGATCAGTGACACAAGGTCTCTCAATTCCATAAAGCAGAAGCCCTGAAATGCCATGGATGCACATAAAATCGGCACAAATGGCTTTGCTTCACCCAGTACATTTGATTAGTCATTATTTATCTGGGGAACAACTGCAAACTTTCCTCCCTTTTCCTTAGATTAATGATGTTTACAACAACAGTAACATTCCATGTTGATATCTATCACAGTAACAGGCAAATGAAGAAGTTACTGGGCTTGTAGGTATGTGGTATTTATTCTTGCCACAGCGAAGTGCAATGTTTACATCTTTAATGGTATGTTTCTGTATCATCAAGCTCTCATTTAAATAAGAGCTTGTACTGCAGCACTCTCAAAGAGCCAGAGTGCCTAACGTATATCTGTTTGCTTAGATTTGGCAGATTATGATACTGGATCACATCTAGTTCATGCTTTTTTATTTGGTTCACTGGTTACAGGATTACCTTGCCTTTTTGTGCTTTAGCTCATCATGTCATCTTGCAGCAGAACCGATTTCTCTCATTCCTCTCATGCTGTTCAGCCCAACAGCCATCTGGGGGCTGGAGGTTTCCCATGTCTGGCTCTCTATCCCTTTTACTCACGTCTACATTGCATCACTTGTAGGGAACTGCACAATCCTCTGTCATCGGGACTGATCTGAGCTCCCACGAGCTCGTATGCTGTTTCCTGTCCATCACTGATTTGGGTTTGTCTCTCTCAAGTTTCAGAGCCTGTTTTGTTCAGCTTTACTTTAATTCCTTCTCCTTCATGGAGTCCTCTGTGCTTCTGGTCATGCCCTTTCATCACTGTGCGGCCATCTGCTACCTGCTGAGATACTCCTCTGTCCTCACCAGTGCCAGGATAGGCAGGATTGGTCTGGCTGCTCTGTGCAGATGCCTCTTATGAAGGCTGCCATCGCCTGCTGTCTGATCAAGCAGATGTGCAGACATTGCATTCAATAACTGGTATGGCTTTGCTGTAGCCATTGTCTTTCTGACATTCAACTTCAGTGCCTTTTCTGCTCCTCACGCTGCCCCACCAGCGAATAGCCTTGGGGTGCACAAGGAGCTGGGAGGGGGCACAGCTGGGACAGCTGACCCCAACTGACTGAAGAGATATCCCAGACCATAGGATGTGCTCAGCAATAAAAGAGTGGGGAAGAAGGAAGGTGGGTTTAGTTTACCTATTAAATTGTCTTTATCTCAACTCATGAATTTTTGCACTTTTACCTTTCCGACTCTCTCTCCATCCCATCAAGGGGTGAATGAGCGAGTGGGTGTGTGGGGCTGAGCTGCCCCCCAGTGTCAAACCATAGCAAAGGGCTTCTAGAAATACTGAATTACTGAGTAGAAGACAACTATATTTATCATCGTATGTGTTTCATAGCTGCGGTAGACACACTGTGTAGCTTGTGTGCAGCCAGCTGCAAAACACTATCACTATCTCTAAAATTCAGCCAATGGAATCAGGAAACTTTTCCTATCAATAACACATCCACTGTGAGCTTCAGAAGAGTCAGGGCTGGGAGGGTTCCCAGGGTAGGCGTTTTCCAGCAATCTCCCCTCTTTCTGTTCCTTTTCCTCTGTATTAGATATGCTTTTTCTTTCTGACTTGCAGGACGCAGCTTTTAAAGACAGCTGAAAGGATGGGTCTGATGTCATCTGTTACCTCAGCTCTAACATTTCCCTCAAAGACTCTGTGTTCCACACAAACTATTTTGTGGCACAGAGATCTTTTAGGAAGGCTCTGGATGAAACGCCTTCAGGGAGAGCATTCACTACCATCTGTTGTCACTTGTTCCAGCGGTGAGTTATAGTCACGGTTAAAAACCACACCATGTTTTACCTTGAAAGGTAAATCCTAAAGCCATTTTGGATTTGCCAACAGGCAATGTTAAAATGCCATCTTGCATGCAAATGGGCACTAGCCCTTAGGTGTAAAAAAAAAAAAAAAAAAAAAAATTAGCAGACCTGCTCTGTTCAATGTGCAAAGGCTCAAAGCACAAGGGAAACCTGTGTGTCAGACAATGCTTCTGAGGGCACCTTGCTCTGATTCTCCATTCTGCCTGTCTCAGGGTGATGGTGGTTCAGGGCTGCGTAAAGCACTTTCTGTATCACCCCTGCATCTTGCAGCTCATTTTGGAGAGAATTTCAGATTTAAGGGTCCCTTGAGTTTCTTGTGCAACCCCTGACACAACAATGATCATGTATCATTGCTCCTTTCCCCTGCTGCTGCGAACTCAACGAGGAGTTTCCTCATGCCCACAGATACAGATTGGTGTTTCTTCTTTCCTTGAAATAGCAGGAGCCTCACCAGGACAAGGAACCTCCTGTCTGACTTTGGTACCCTGCCTGGACTCTGAAGGTCCCTATTTTCCCAGCCTGTGTTTTTTGGTATGGACCGGAGACAGAAACCATTATCCTTGGGGGGGCCAAGGGCATGGAGGAAGAGGTCAGTGTGTCTCTGTTGTGTGGGGCTGTGACCCCTAGCTCACATTTGAGAAGGAGAAATACCCGATTGCTATACTTTGTTCACTTATTAAAGCCACATTGAAATGGCAGTACAACATTTTGAATAATACATGGACTTTTTCATTACACTTTATTGAAAAATTATTCACTTGATAAAATCACGAGGGACAAAGCATCACTGCCCACTGGAAATGCTTTCACCATCACATATGTCCTCATTTCAATCTGAGGTCTTATTCTTCAGCCATACTGTCTTTTTCTACCAATACTTATTTTTTTTAAATAGTTCTAACTCATTGTTAGACACTTTTAGCTGTTTAAAAAACATATGCACCAAGAAAAGCCTGTATACTGATTAATAGTATTTTTCAGCACAGCGTTTTAAAGCAAAATGAAATCCCTGCATCTTTGGGCAGAATTGCGAACAAGATTTGAAACCTCACCTCCTCCTTTTGCTCAGGTCTTCAATCCTGTTGCACAAGAAGGCCACACATCCCAAGCGAGGAGGAATTTGAGAAATAAAAGATGCACATCCCTTCCCTCACTAACAGTCCTTAACTGAAATGAATGTGAAACACATCTGACTCTTTCCTGAGCATCAGTCAACAGGCTTTATCCTTGATGCCAGCCAAAGCATCCTGCTCCAGTAAGTGCAAAGCAAACTGCTGGACATAAGTCCCTGAGAAATAATCTGGGGCCATGAGGAGACTATGGGCAGGACGGCTGGCAGCTGTACCAGTCAAGACTGCAGAAACTGAGGGAAGAGCTAGCAGAGGTAGTGTGTGTTGTAGCTACAAAAATATAAATACATAGCTACTGTAAGTATGTAGCTGCAAATATGTCAGACAAATATAGTTTGTGGTGAGAGGTGCTGTCTCTTACTAGATGAACTTACAGTCAGAAAAACTATAAAAATCTTTCAAACTTGCAAGCTGTTCTTCCAGTCTGAAGGGTAGCAATCTTCACAGCTAAATATAGCTTAAGAAGAATGGCTCTGAGATTTATGGCACATATCTCACATTTCTGTTTAATGCCTGTTTTTAGCATCCAGTGGAATCGGGAGTTTTCACTTTTATGGCGTTCTGCTGGTTGCCATGAAATCCAGCCCTGAGATGAGGTGAGGTTTCCTTCGTTTTCCCATGTTTGTTTGGGACAGCTGCCTTTGGGGCTGCAGGGCAGATGTGTGCCCCCACCGCTCCTGGGGAGCTCTGGGCTCTCCATCCTCCAGACCCTGGTGCACACGGGTGGGCGGCTCTGGAGGACACAGTTGCCCTGCGGTCTCTGGCCATGTCCCAGGAGCTGGCTGAGGAGCCCTCCCAGGGTGCCACACTGTCCTCCCCAGTGGTCCCAGCTCCAACCCAGTAAAGCTTTTTCTGCTCATCCTTGGTGGTATGAAGGGCTGTTGACAGAGACCACCACTGGGATCCTACCCTCGGGGACAGATGTGCATTGTCAGTGCAGGAGGGATGCTGTGTCTTTATTAACCATCACCAAGGCAGGAGCTGTAGGAGAAATCTTCAGTGCAGCAGCTGCCTAAATCAGCAACCGGCCACCCCAAGAGCCTGGCTCAGTGCTGTGTCCAAGTGATCTGGGAGTGCAGTGGGATGTGACTGTGCAGACCCTTTGGTGTCTGTAACTCATGCGTGACTGGGATCCTTCTCCACCCTGAATGCGCTGAGTTTGCAGGCACTGGTGTGGCTGTGGGGCTGCGTGCTGAAACACTGCAGTGCCTGCCAACCGCTAGAGCTGGATGTTTTCTGTTTGCTTTGAACACAAGGTGATTACCTGTTGAAATGCAATGGCAGAAACATTCCTCCCTCCCCCCCTGGACAGGCTCTGCCTCATCTTCTTTCCACACCCCAACATGCACAAAAAGGAGCATGTCTACCTGTCTCACTGCCCCAGAGCCATCAGCAAAGGATGGCAGGGGTGAGCAGGGCCTGGGGAAGTCTCCTGTGGTGCAAGACCCATCCACCTCCCTGGGGACATGTGCAGCACTGAGTTCTCCACCTTTGCTTTTCTCAGTGCTGGCTGCAGAAAGACAGGCAGGCGCAGGGGATGGCTGTGGTCAGGCTGGTGCTGATCCCCATGTGAGCCGTCAGCATGGCGTGGCAGTGGTGAGTGTCAGACTGGCAGAGCAGGAGGTTGAGGAGCGTGACGAGTCCAGCAGCTCTGATCCTCTCCCTCCTTCCAGTGCCACCGAACTGGGGGGGGGGCTCCTCCAGCAGAGGTACTGGGTGACCAGTACCCTCGTGGCTGATCCAGTCTCCCACACTAGACACCTAGCCTGGCCCATGGGACAGCTGTGCAAATCCCCATACAGATGTTGCAGCAAGTGGCCAAAGCCTGGCATCTGGATCTGCAATCTATGCGTCCTTCCCAGGCACAGCCTGCAGCCCTGTGTCTGTCCCTCTCCCTTTTAGACAACTTAAGATGTACTCTGTCCCATCTCGGTCACTGTGGGTCACTTGGGCTGTTAATGCTATATGCCGTGATGGGGTCCAGCTGCCTGCTGCACCTTGGGAGCATGGGACAGTTGTGGGACCAGCTCGGGGACCCCTCTGGAGCAAGGTGTTCAGCCCGCGGAGTGCTGACAGCCCACCATGGGGCAGGAAGGGGGCAACAGACCCAGGCGCTCATCTCAGCGTAGTTCTACTCAACCTGTATTTGGATTTAAAGATTGCTTTGATCTTAACTTGGGAAGCAAATGTTTGGAGACCCCAGTATTTGGCCAGTTGCTGGTTCCCCCAAAAGGCAGGAGGAGGGAGGCTGGTGGATATCCACCCCAGGGGATGGAGGGGGCATGGGGAAGAGAGCTCGTGCGTGCAGCAAAGCAACCTCCTGATGTGCGGGCAGGAGCAGTCTGCTTGCCGTAAACCGCAAATATAGAGGCCAAATAGTTTATATCTGTGGCTTTAAGAGTGGAACCTGGCCTCTGTGGTGGTGATCCAAGGTCCAGCAGAAGGGCTGTATCTGTAAATACCATAAAGAATAGAATTTTTGGTGGTGATCTGAGTACTACATTTCCATATATGTATATAAAAGGCTCAGAAGATGTGAAGTCTGCACTCCTTGGATTTACTAGTTATTGATGCTGTTACCGTGGGAGGTTTGTATTGGGAAGATGTGTAAGTGTATAACAATGTTTGCTATTCTGTTTAAACAGGGCCAGTGCCTGGCTTGCCTTGCCACAGCCCCCCCCTTCAGCAGGAGCATACTTGTGAACCACCGGCAGTCTGTTGTAGTGAATTCTTCCATTTCTGTCTTTTACAATCTGAGATACTGAAAGTAAATTAAGCACAGAAGTTGAAACAGGCAAAGACTGTTCTAGACTGAATAAACACACAGGAGTGTTTCACTGCTTGTGCAATGTTAAAGGTGATCTGCAGTTTAAAGAGATAAATATCAGCTGAGACTCCCAGCTGAGTAAATCACTACGGGGATCGCCAGGCTCCATGATAAATCCTCCCTCAGGAGCCCATACACCTCTCATATAAAATGCATTTAAGGGATTTTTAGTGCTACACAAAGATCATGACAAGCAGAATGCTTTGATTCTGCTGCACTGGCCACAGCAGATGCTCCATTTTCTTGTGTAAGAAAACATCTGTCTAGGCATCCATCTATCCAGATGTTTGCTTAAAAATCACTCTATTGATGGGTCTTGTCTTTCAGATTCTTCACTTTGCTCTTAGTCATCAATAGAAAACTAAGTAATATATTGCTCTTGAAACTTTTTCCAATTACTCTAAGAGTTTGGGGTGCACTCTCTCATTTGTGCATGGTGGGACCTGAAGTGACATACATAGCCTGTCCTCCCTTATTTGAATTTAGACCCTGATATTCTTCAGTGAAGCTAGCATGAATCTGGAGAAACTCTGCTAAAGGCAATGGTCCCATTTCTATTTCACAGTAATATACTGAGGTTGATGACTGGCCTCATCTTGGCCTCAAGTATTACTAAAGAAAGCAATTTTATCTCATCACTGCTGTTCAGATATCAGGGGGATGGAGGGAGGAAAGAGCAGAAACATGGAAAAAGGTGGAGGAAAAAAGTCTTTAAAATTGGAAAAAAAAGGAGGTCTGAACACTCTAATAGCAGCCAGTAGGAAAGTACAGGAAGGGGGCCAGCACAAGCGAAGTCTGTACAAGCAAACTGCCCTGGGCAGGGGCTGGAGCCCAGGTGTCGGATGTGTGGAGCTGTGGGGACCATCTCGGGGCATCTTTGGCTGGGGGGCTGGTCATGGTCACTATCTTTGGAGTCGTGCACAGTTTAACAGCCCGGAGGAGTCTGGGCTGCACCACTCGCCCTGGGGACAGGGCGCAGGTCCTCATACCACCAAACTTCATGATGCTGCTGGAAAAACCTCCCAGCTGCCAGCAATTCACCGGCTAGGGACTCCCTCAGATGTTTGTACCCTTGCACCTAGACTGTAGATTAAAATTTAGTCACAATCCTTAGAAAATTTATACATAAATGAATGATCAAATAATGATTTTTGGCAAATAATGAGACAATCAGAAACTTTTATGGATTTATCAGATACAAACTGCATCAATCAGATCGTTTCTCTTGTGTGGAAGGGTAACGAAGTTTGTACATAGGGGAAAAGAATATCTCTCTTAATTTTTGAGATGAATTAGCATGCATATGATATAGTATTTTCATAAACGAGCCAGAGAATATTGCTGAGCTTGAACCATTATGGGGAAGTTTCAAATCCCATTTCTTGTGCTGCTGCGAAGAAAGATGAAATGAGAATCTAAATGAGCATCCTGGACCTTATATTAGCCTGGGTAGGAGAGCAAAGAAATACTTATTAAATCCACAGCCTCTCCAGAAGCACAGAAAAAAGAAATATTAGTGCCCAGGGTAATTCTGAAAAACTGAAGGAATGGTCAGAAAAAAAACCAAAACCAAACCACAAATAGAATAAAATTCACATTCAGGATGGGAAAAACACAAGTAGATAGCAGAAAAGACTGGAGAGTTTATAGTGGTGTTTATAAACTGAAGAGCAGTCATGGGTGATGTGGTACTGAGAGAAGGGACATTGTGTGGGGATGCATCCAGAGCCAGGTTGCCTGTGGGACGTGTGCGATTGCTGTACGAGAGATGTGATCTGATCACTGACCAATTTGGCCTCTTGAGCCTTTCCATTTTTACTTTCTCATGAATTGTAAGATAAACTCAACTCTGAGTATTTAGATTTCAGCTCCCCTTCAGGTGTAAACTGTATGATTTGGTGAAAAATACAGCAGCTGGCTGTATTAATTTTGTGAGTGCTGCTAGAAATGCGAGGTGTTTTATGAATGGTTATCTCTGTCTGTCTCTGGGAAGTATGGATATCACACTTCTGACAAAAAGGCTTTCGAGATTGACAATCAAGCCTAGCAGGAGACTTTTTTTTTTTGTTCTTCCATGGGAAATTCCAGAAAAGAAAAAAAAAAAAAAATCACTTTACTATATGTAACAGAGGGACTCCCAACTGAAGTGGGGGAGGTATTTCTATGAGAGGGTTGCTAGCTGTGACTTACGCTGATCACAGCTCCTGAAGAGGAGGCTGTAAGTGGGCATCAAAGCTATTTGGGACGGCTGAGATAGTAGGATTGTAAATACAAGTGGTTGTGAATTGATAATCTTACTGAAATCAGAATGGTTCAGGGATTATGAAATGTGAGGTTTCTAGAAAGTAAATCCCACAGAGTTCAAATATACAACTGAGTCATAACAGTCAGTTGTTATTATTAATGATAATTAGCACAAATAAAAGCAGTGCTTGAGGACGTAGTGTGCTGTTGCCACAGGGGGCCTTGGGTCTGAATAGATTTGTCCCACAGATTTTGGTTTAAATTTCGTTTTAATGTGTGCTTTTATTCTAGATGGGGACTGTCTGGCTAGAAAGGAGATCTGTGGAAAAGGGCCTGGGGTCCCGGTGGGTACAAGTTACCCCAACATCACCAGGAGACCTTGCAGCAGAGGTGGCCAGTGGTGGGTCTTTGGGGGTGCTGGGGCACGCAGGCTCTGCAGGGCAGCGGTTCCCCAACAGTTCAGCACTGCTGAGACCAGATCTGGGCACTAGGTCCAGTTTGGGTCTCCCAGTACAGCAGACAGGGGCAGGCTGGAGATGCTGGAGCCTGGGCTGTGTGGGTTTTATTACCAAGCCATCCACTTTGATGCATACCTCAACTAGATGTATTTCATCCACACCTCCACCATCGAATATGCTGTGCTGATGGCTGTGGCTTTTGACCTCTGCTGTGATCTGCAGCCCCTGAAGCATACATCGCTCCTGACAATCTCAGTGGCACCAAGACTGGTGTGGGGTTGACCATCCAGGTGGTATTTCTGGTGTTCCTGGCCTCCTTTCTTCTGAAGGTGCTGCAATATTGCTGAGTAAATGGTCTCTTGCACGCTTTCTTGTCTACACCAGGATATCATCAGGGTGGCTCAGTCACATTTATGTGACATTTATGAGACTGCGGCATTTATGGCTCAAGTGTTTGCTCTTTCCTCAATGGCTTTAGACTCACTGTTACTTGTTCTGTTGTACATCATGATCCTTAAGACTGTCTTGAGTATTGCATCCAAGAAGGAGCAGTCCAGGGCCTTGAACACTTGCACTTCCCACGTCTGTGCTATCCTAATCTTTGACATCACAGTGATCAGTCTGTCCATGATTCACAAGTCTGGAAAAAAGTGCTTCTCCCACTGCTCACATCCTCATCGCTAACATCTGCTTGCTGGTCCCACCATGATGAGCCTGATCGTGTACAGTGTGAAAACCAAACAGATCTGTACCCGAACCACCAGAAAGCTTCAAGAAGCCAGATGTGACTCCACAGTCATGCTGTGAGCTGCATCAGAGCTGAGTGGTCTGACCATGATTGCATGGGTGAGTAAAGCCTTGCAGGTGGCAGAGGAGTCACACAGCTCAGAAAGGCAATGAGAATTAGGTTAAAAGTTTAAGGGCAAACTCATCACCTGGTGCCAACTTGAATAACTGCTCAGACTTGAGCAATAAAATCCCAGTTAAAAAATGTGCCATTTTTATGGTCAGATGCGGCTTCTTGCATTGCACACATAAGATATTAAGTAGAAGAAATGCATATAACTGAGTGACGTAATTGCGTAAATATTTTAACCAAACATAATTTTCTCTATTGATTTTCCTCTTACAATAATGTCTAATGGAAAATGATGTTCTGTCAGCTTTCTTTGGTAAAAAAAAAAGGAAAGAATAAATACTTCAATAAAGTTTAAAATGTTGCAGCAGACTACTGGATATATCCACCAATACTATGCTAGGAATATCAGCAATTTGTATCAGTTAATTAGGGAACACAGCCATCACAAGGATCAGAAAGGGGTTATCAGTAAGAACAGTTATTCTCAGTGGGTATAAAGGAGAGTTAAAGATTAACCAGCAAAAGCAAATGCAGGCTATCACGAGATAGGCAGTTTTAAGAACCAGGTCTGTGGGTCTGCAGAGGAGCTGACAAGGGAGGTCCTCGAGGTGGGATTCCCGCTGGATGAATCATCTCAGACAGACTGGGTAAGCTGTGAGACCCACCATGAGGATGGGTTTGCCATAGGTCTCCCTGGGGTTTCATGCACAAAAGTACAAGTATATGTCTGCACTGTGAGCCCAGTGTTCCCAGGGCATGTCAAACCCTGCTACCTGTGTGCAGGATGGGCTGTCAGCCCACGAACAGAGAGAACTGGGGTGTTTCCTTTCTTAGTAATGCCTGTATGATTAAGCCATGAATTTATCATGTATTTCTATTTCCATGTAAACAAACAAACAGGATTTGGAGCAGAGAGGAGTTCTTTTTTCTGCCTGGCACTCAAATGTCCCATTTCACCAGTATTTAATACCCATTATGCTATGGTGTGAGCTCAACAAGTTTTGCCTCCAGACACCTTTCTGAGCAAAGGCTCTGCATCTGCCATCTCCTGGAATGTGCCATGGGAAGGCTGAACCATACTTCACACTGTTTTTTCCTTGAAGACCCTGAAAGGATGAGCTGATGCACAGCTTTGTGGGACAGAGATAGTAGTAAGGACAAGACATACATGGTCAAGACCCATCCTTGAAGAGCATTAGTGGTCTACTAATTGCATGCCTTCGAGGGAAAGAGGAATTCCTCTGGCTCTGGTTGCTCAGAGGCATTTTCATTTGTTTCACACTGGATGCTGAAGGCAGAGGTGGATTAACACACAGAGGTCTCTCGCTGATCCTCATGGACTGATGAATTTCAGAGAGTTGTTTTATCACCCTGAGTCCCTGCTGTGTTCTAGCCCTACTCATCACATGGCCCTGCCTTGCGTGACCAATGCTGCTTGTCCTAGGACCATGAGATTTCTCATTACCATACCGATGGGGAGTTTCTTGTATCTGCTTCTGTTGGGGATGGTGAAATGAAGGATTTTCTGGTCCACAAGTGGAAGAGACTTCCAGACTAAAGTGGGATCTGGCCCCAGCCCTTCCCCATCCCAGCAGAGCTTCAAAAATGTCTCTGGGAAATCTGGGCTGCCCAGGAATGCTTGGTAGTCCCACGTGTGGGCTTCCCACCTTCCCCTCCCAACACTCTGCTCCAGCTGCTTCTCCTAGCCCTGTGACCCACTGGTCCATCTTCTCCTTTCCACCTACCCAGCCCCAGGCTGCAGCTCCTCCAGAAAGTTGCCAGAGCTGCCCTCTTTCCCAGAAGCTCTCCCGTTACCTGCAGACATGATGCACTTCTCTGTAATTCTCTGCTTCAGCTCCTGCCCCACAAATAGGAGGAATTTATACTGGGTTTTTTTCCTTTTTTTTTGCTTGTTGGACAATGTCTCTGCTTAGCAATATTGCAATCAAATCAGAAACCAACAGGGACCAGGGGGACCTGCTGAGCAGGAAAGCAAGTATTCTTTCTGACACGAGCCTGCACTCAGTCATGTGTGAGTGATCCTTGTCCCTTGGCAGCATTGGGGTCCTGGGGTTTGGGACAGGTAAGGACCACGTCCCAGTGGCAAAGCCCCTGGCTGGCTCTGGCTGGTCCCTGCAGTGATGGAGCTGTGGACTGACTGTGTGGGTCATCCTGCAAGTAGAAATGTGTACACATTGCATGGCAGCAAAATCACCAAGATCTTTTCAAATTCTTAAACAGCAATCATCTGCAGCCACAGATCTGAGAAAGTTCCTGTATTTATTGTTTTAATGTCTTCTTTGAGACTCCTGGAGGGAGAATATTTCATCATTTGCACATGGTAAAGCTTTAGCACCTGGCTTTTTCCTCAAGCCAAACATTTCCTGAGCATTTCCACCCTGACTGACAGTTTCACTGTCCATATGGTGACTGAGTAATTTCTTAATTCTCTTTTTTCAGTTATTGCTTAGAAAACAACTCTCTTAAAGTCCTTCTTTCTCCTGGTTATGGATTTTTCTGTGTGAAAAAAACCCAAACAACCCTGTATGAATTTCCCACACTTCCTACATTAGTATTCATACCAATCCCTATCAATCTCCTCTTTCTTCCAGTTTTCATATTTTTTTACATCTGATTCACCTTCCTGTGTAAATCAAAGAAAACAAGGTGCATGCATCTGTGTCTGTCTGTCAGCTTCCACATAAACTCTTAATTTTCTGGTTATTTTCTACCAAGTCTGACAGAGACAGAACAATCATGGGGATATCAAGAGCTTCCAGGTTTAATGAGAACAACCAGGTCACTGGAGAAGGGAGATCCCGCCAGTGGCAGGCAGGAGGGAAGGGTCTGGAGGGGCAGCTTAAGCCACTGCTCAGCATCATGAGCTACATGGGATGCAGAGCAGGGGAGGACAGACATCAATGCTGCCATTGCACGGGGAGTGACCTGCTCACCTGTGTGGTCTTGAATGTGGCTCTTGGGAAGATGCAGAACTTTGAGCCACAAACCATTTTGTAATGATTCACCCCACTTATAAAAACTTCTGGGTTTGGTTTTGTTTTCCTGAAAAAGATCTCATTTGGGGGCAGATCTCCAACCATTACAAATTAGCAAAAATTCAGTGATGCAGAGGCAGCAGCGCTGACTCTTGGCAGTAGGAAATTGAAATGATTGATTATGTTTATCTAGCTTGCACTGAAGAGGTCAGAGAAACTTGAACAGTAGTTCCTGCATTTAATACAATACAATATGTTTTTCTCAGCTTATACCTAGGAAAATGTTTGATATTTTCTGAAAACATGGAAATACAAGATACAGAAACATGCACTGAATGGGGAGCTGGCCGTGGCAGAGTCCAAGCAGAAAACATGCATCTCATCACCATGTAGGTCCAACCAAACCTATCGATAAAGCTCTGATGGTAATGGTATAACACCAGATTGCATCAGCCCAAATTCTGGTCTGTGGTTCCCCACTAACTTCTCCTTTTTCATTAGTGTTGCAATTTAGTCTGAGGAAACATCTAGCAGGAAATCTGATCAGCAGTGATGTTGGGCTGAGTCTAAAAAAGGTAGGAAACTGTGTTATTTCACATGCATATGCCCTGCTTCTTTGGTCCAGAGCATTTCTCTGTGCTTTCCTTTCAAAGGAAAAGCATCCCTGTCACTGCACTTGCCCAGTCCTGAAGAGTACCTGGGACACCTTTTCTCGAATTAGTTTGTTTTTCATAGCATAGATGATGGGGTTTAGCATAGGTGGCAGGAGCACATAGAGATTGGCCAACAGGATGTGAACACGATGGGGGATGTTGTGGCCAAACCAATGAGTGAAAAATGAGAAAAATGCTGGTGTGTAGAACATTAATATAATGAAGGCATGAGAGCTGCAGGTGCCAACTGCCTTGAGCTGGGCATCCTTGGATGAGAGCCTGAAGACAGCCTGGAGAATGAGGACGTACGATACCCCAATGAGCACAATATCCAGGCCTGGGGACAGAAGGGTGGTGGCAAAGCCGTACCAGATGTTAACAGAGATGTCGGCACAGGTGCTCACAGTAGGTGTGTGGCATGATGCTGTGTCCACAGCATGGCAGCCTCTGAAGGAGGAATATTGTTGGGAACATCACACAAAAGCTCTTGGCTATTCCAGCCAGCCCTATCTTGGCTATCACCGAGTGCGTGAACACTGTGGCATATCGCAGGGGGTTGCAGATGGCCACGTACTGGTCAAACACCATGGCCATCAGAATGGTCGACTCTGCAATGAAGCTCAGGTGTGTGAAGAACATCTGGGTAAGACAGGCGTGGAAAGACATCTCCTTGGAAAGGGACCAGAATATGCTCAGGGCTTTGGGCACTGTGGAGGAGGATAATATGAGATCTGCCACCGCTAACATGGCCAGGAAGAGGTACATCGGCTTGTGGAGGCTTTGCTCTGTCACAATGACAAACAAGAGGATGACGTTCTCAAGGAGCACTGCGATGTACACCAAGCAGAAGGGGACGGAGAGCCAGATGTGCAGGTCCTCCAGGCCTGCCATGCCCAGCAGAAGGAATGAGGCAGGCTGTAAGCTGGTTTGATTGACAGCCACCATGGTGGGTTGATAACTGAATTAGTTTGGGCTCCTTTCCCTGTAAGTGAAAATAGGGGAAGAGGTAGGGAGCACAGTTCATAATACAGAAAAACCTACCTAAGTTTCCCTAGAGCACTTTATTTCTCTAGATCCCAAAGTGTTTTAAAAAAACACTCCCCCGCATGCCAGGGAAGCATGCTTGAGATACTGACTACAAATCAAGTAATAAATTAAATTTAAAAGTGTATTTTGTAGCCTCAGATATTGAAATCCAGCAAAGTGATTTACCAAAGTTCACAAGTTGGTGCAAAAGCTTGGCAAAGCACCCAGGAATCCAGCCCCTCCAGCTCCAATTGCTGTTATTTATTGTGCTTTTGTTCTGTAGCACCCAAAAGCATATGAGGCAGGAGACAAGTCAGGACTGACTGACACTGATTTTATATGACATGCTATTTCTTTCAGTACCTACCTCACCTCTCTCCTCACTAATTCACACCACATTTTGCATGACGGCAGACTAGGATCCCTGCAAGGCAGGGAAGGCTTGCACAGCATCCAGGTCAACAGGGCTGTTTACTGTTGGCTGCATCACATCAATATGGAAGGATGATCCATGAACCTGTGCAAAACAAAGCAGCATGGAAGATCAGCACCCCGCAGAGTAGGTGATCTCAGGGAACAACCATGTGCCAGAGAGGCAGAACAGCCACTGAATTTTAAAGCAAAGTCAGAAGCAAAGGTCTAAGGCAGAGCACAGCTGTTGGTAGGAAAGCTGTGCAATCCTGGCAGAGTTTGCACAGAGGAGCTCAGGACCCTCAGTGTTTGCTCATGCCAGAGCCCAAGGATTGCCCCGCTGCATAATGGGGTGGGGGGGCCATTTGCACTGCAGCTGGGTGAAATAGAACCCAAGAGTGCTGCCCTAGCATAATCTGCCCCACACTGTGTCACGTCTTCCTATTCTGGTCTCAGCTGGCCACATCTGCCACCAGACGCGCACCAAACCAACCCAAATGCTCCAGACCCAACATGCGCAGAGTTTGTGCATGCAGAGTCGTCTCTGTGCATGCCAGGGACTGCTGCAGCCTTCCTCCTTGGTGCTACTTTGGGACTCTTGTCTGTGCTTCCCCTTCCTCTGCAAGTTGCTCAGCCTGACACAGAAGGTGATTTGCAGTATTTCCAGAGAAATAGCAAAGCCACCCGTGAGGGCAGCATCAGCCAAACTAGTCGAAATGTGAAGAAGAGCCATGAACCCTTCGCAGACAACGGGTGGTCAGGGCTCGGTCTCCAGCTGCTTTGACTGGCAATAACCTGTCTGGTGATGACAGCGGAAACCTTTGCTGATAGTCTTTTGCTTCTTTGAATGCACATCTCAGTCCCCTTATTGGGAATTATACGTGAAAGGCAGCATGAGGTTATGAGGTAGATATCAGGTTTTTAGAGCCAGGCTGTGATTTCCTGCATGAAATGTTAATTCAGGTGGAGCCTGGGAAACTCTCCTGCAGGTAGATGCTGCAGGTAGCACACCCTTCAGGTCAGAGAAGGACCCTGGAGCCAAAGTAGCAGCATTTACATGACAAACCCTGCCTGGAAAATGGTGTTTTTCATCTCAGACCCTAAAGCTGCAGACTGGAGTGGTCCAGGGGTGTTTCTCCCAACCGCAGAATTTTACCTTCTAGATCAAAGCAGGCACCTCAGCCACAGAAACCTGCCGAATGACAGCTACTGCGAATAACTCACCAGCTCCCATGACAGCCAGGAATGAGGATATCTGCCTCTGAACCTGAGGGAACACCAGCAGGGAGGTGGTGATATTTACACGCTCCCCCTGAGTCCCCATGGGGCTCACATGCAGCTGGGAGTGGCAGAGTTCTGGTCTGTGCTGCTTGGACAAGTGTCATGGAAAGCATACAAAATTAATGGGGGTTTGAGTGGAACTCCTTTAATGTGAGCTGCCTGGTGAGAGATTACCTTCCATTGCCTCTGCAGATTATGGCGTGGGACGGAGCGCACAAAGCCTTTGGAGTGCTGTATCATCATCCCCTTCACAGTGGGGTTGGGATGAGGTGGGATGGCTGAAGACACACAGATGAGTGATGCTAACCTCCTCCAGCCAACCCTACTGAGATGACACAGGATCTGCTGCCATCACTGCCTCTATCCTTGCTCTGCCTGCTTCTGTGGGTGTTCAGGCTCTGCTGCTTCAAGCACCAAGGTGATTAATACAGTAAATGTGTCTGCTCTCTGCAGCAGGCTTTCATTGCCATTCCTGGCCTGAGTGGTCAGCATTGGCTTGTACTCTGTTAGGACTCTCTTTGGGGGCATAAAAAGAAAATACAATATTAACAAAGAATAGGAATGGTCAACAAGTGGGTGAGCAGAGAGAAAGGTCATGAGGGAATGGAAACTAATAAAACTGTGAAGAAAATAAAAGTTGGGTACCTTAAATTAAGCAATAAATCTAGATTTAGTTGCTGAAATGAACCCAGACAGATTGACTTTAGCCAGATATTTTCTTTTTCAGCCAGATACTTTCTTTTCCTTTTCTTCTTCCTTTTTTTCTTTTTTCCTTTTCTTTCTCAGGAAAATTGTGACCTGACATCTTGGGAATCAATGTTTCAAGATTAGATTTTTCAAGCTCCCCAAAATTGGGTTATTTGCAAAAAGTCATTGTCACCAGCTGTTGGCATGTGCATGCCTTATGGTTGTCCAGCGCCAGCACAGATATTGTAGCACATATAACCCCTGGCTCAGATTGACTCTAGTGTAAGTATTCATGGTTTTAATTAAATAAGGTCCCCAAGCCTCAGTCGCCCACTTGACATATCTGTGGCATATGCAGACAAACACTTGCTTTCTAATGCCTGAAAATGAATTTTATACTGGTAAAGTTGGAATTATCTATGGCCCACACCTAACTTGGGTATCCCTCCCTGTGGGTGAGTCAGTGGCACATAGATCTCACGGGGTCTCGGGGGGGGGGGGCTGGTCTCACCTCATTTCTCTCTCTCACCCTGCACGCAGGCACCTGGACCTAGAGCAGTCCCCAGGACAGCAGGTTTTGTCTTTGCCCAGCAGCTTTCAGGGATTCTTCTCTCCTGTGCCACGCTGGTGGCAAGCTTCAGCTCAGGTCTGGAAAGCAGGCATAGGGTTTAAGTTCCTCAGCTTTTGGGTTTTCAACCTGAAAGTCTCAAAATCAAAGCACAGCCACTTTTTGAATGCAGCAGCTGTATTCGGGGTGTGTGTGGTGTGCAGGTCTCTGTGCGCATGCATCCTTTCTCTGACAGAGGCTTAATTGGGGATCCTCTGCAAAAGGCCTTCAGTAAGCCACTCAGGTGAGGACCCTGTCATAGAGACTTTACTTCTGGACTGTCTCCCTGCTTCAGAAAAAGGAGGAAAATGAGAAAAGGAAGAACAAAAGGAGAAACAACCTTTCAGTGAAGGTCCTGACATGGGATAAAGAACCTATGGGGTGCATCTGGAATGGGGCAACCTGTGTGACCCCAGGGATTTGCTTTCTCATCTGTGGTCCCCAAAGCAGAGATATGCCCCCCCCCCGTCCTTGTTTAACATGAGGAGCTCCCCACCGTGGGCTGAGGCCAGCGGGGCCCGGGAGCGGCGGGGGCCGGGAGCATCTCGTATGCCGCATCCCACCTCCCGCATACCGCATCCCACCTCCCGCAGCAGCCAGCAGAGGGAAGCAACGAGCCGCGCTCCGCCCGCCCGCCGCCTCCCCGGGGTACCCAGCCCCAGCCGCGGCAGAACCCCCCGCGGAAAGGGGGGATGGAAGTCCGCGGGATCCCGAGCTGGCAGCTGCCCGGTGCTGCTGGCGACGCTCCCAGCCGGCGGGACGGGGCCCGGCCCCAGCCGATGCCCCCGGGCTCCCTCCCCCGCCGCGATGGATGGAATCCCTCCGGGGCCGCGGGGCTGGGCTCGGCCTGCGCCAGCGTGGGAGCGCTGGAAGGAGCCCGGCCGAGCTCTGAGCATCCCAACAGCCTGACCACCAGCAGGTCCCTGGGGAAGAGCTTAAGCACAAGGCAAACGTGCCGTGGTGCTCCTCGACGCAGAAAAGCAGCGGGGCTCCTCAGCCAGAGAGGCTGGTTTGGTCTCAAAGGGTTGCTGTCCTGTGAATTCATCTCGCTGCCTTTTGAGCTTGTAGAAGCCTTTGCCATCCACAACATGCTGCAGAGCTCTCAGCCGAGGGGGAGGGTCTGAGGACAGCCCTGAGGCTGAGGGCAGCGGGTCTCACCCGTGAGATGGACCCAATGGATGCGGCCCCGCTTAGCTATGGATAGGGCTATGCTGCAATGCGTGGTGGTCCTGGCTTTATCTCCTGTCCTCTCCTGACATGTGCTGTGTGAAAGCTGCTCCCTTCCGTGGAAGAAAAGAGGAGTGGAGAACTCCTTCCATGCCACATAAAAACACATGCCACTTTTTGGCAAAGGGGAGCCTGGCCCCGTCAGTCGGTGCTCTCCCATTGCACAGAAAAGCCTTGTCCAGCAGTTTCCCTGCAAACCACCCCAGGAAGCTTTGTGGTCCTCCTGACACCTGCTTGCCACATGCCATCAAGGCCCAGTTCTTGCAGAGCAGATGTTTAAGTAAGCAGCCCCTGGCCTGGCTTTGTGGTCTGCTATCATTCCTTGTTCTTTTCCCCATTTCCTTGTTCTTCCTTTACTACCTTTTGTCTACTTGGAGAGGGGAGCCAGAAGAAATAGTCATTCTGCTCAGACTGTCATAGGTGAGGGGACAAGATACTGCCACCAGAGAAATTTTTTGGCGAAAAAATTTGGCTCTGCCGAGCAGCTCTTGGGCAAAGATTGTCTGGCTGAAGCTCTCACCAGAACAACCCAAAACTTCAGTACTGGAAGAAGCAGAATTACTGGTCTCCAGGGTCTTTAGCTGGGGCTTGTAATTTCATTATACATGGGAGGACGCATATATGTGTCTTCATGGGTTGTATAGGTCTGTGCCAAGGGGTCTGAGCCTGGAAAGGCCAGGGGAATCCACTGGACCACTTTTAAAAATATTTATAGTTCCCAATAACAGTGCTCCCAAGGACATGATGATCTTACTTGTTACAGTGCTGGGTGCACAGTTTATAACAAACACTGTCAGGAAACACAAAACCAGTTTTTAAATGTTTGAACTGTTTTAAAACGTCCGTCCACAGATAGTTTACACAGCGCCTGCACCTCTGGGTCAGCTGGAAGAGAACAGCTCCTTTTGAAACAGCTCTACCCCACCAGCTTAGGTGGGAAGAAATCAATCTTCTAAGTCTAAATGAGCCAGTCTGAGGAGGCGTTGTGCTGCAGTGCCTTATGGAAACTCCAGCATACTAATTAGTGCATGCTAATTCAGGAATGACAGTTATTTCAAGAAATCTGGTGTTGTAGCCTAACCCAGGCAAAATGCTCCAGATGAAACAAAGAAAAACCTAGAGAGGAAAACACTTGTGTTTTAAAGAGAAGACAACACTTCTAGTTAATGTCAGAGAGTCCAAAAGTCATTGCTTTATAGAAAGGGTTCCCCTTGCAGACCTGGGGGGCTGCTTCTATTATCAGCCCCCCGTTTGGGACACCAGTCCAGCTGTGTCTGTAGGGGCTGAACCTTGCCAGACCCGGCCCCCCCTGCTCCTGATCGCCCTCGTCCTCTGCCTCACATACAATGGACCAAGTCTGAATGTCCAGTGACCAGCCTGGTCTCCCTGGGGCCACACAGAGTGTCCCAGGTGGGCAAAAGGGTGGTCACAGAGAACAGTGCCTGCCCTGGCACCCACACTGACACCAGCAGTGCTCATGTAGACATGACCAGCACCCCCCAGCCCCATTCCTCCTCGACGGATGGTCAGGACAAAACACGACCCTCGCCCACTTGGTTCACAGACACTCTTGCATCCGTGGGTCCCTTGAACCCTGGAGCAGACCAGAAGGCTGTCCAGATCCATGCCCAGACCCTGGGCCCTGTTTGCCCACTCTCCGGTGCCAGCCTTGGGTGTTTCTCGGTTCTGGTCTCCTCCCATTCATCAGTTAGTCCAGCTTAATGTTTGTTTGTAATACCCCTGTACACAGACAGTAAGGTCACTCAGAAAAGAGCCAGAAGTGAGTTTAATGAGCAGACAGGACAGGCTATGGTGATCAGGTGCATCGCCTGGAGAGCGTATTGGCCAGCAACTTGTTTACACTTGATCAGCCCCTTTACCAGTCTCCCTACATTTTCCCAGGCTGGTTCCTTCCTGATACACCTAGATCCCTCCTTTCCTTTGCCTTTGGTCCATAATATATTTTGCACATTTCCACAAGCCCCTTAAATCATCCCACCTAAAATTTTACACAAGCCCCATCAAATATCCAGCACTAAGTTTGCCCTTTCCCAGAGGACCCATGATCATTTTCTTTCCCTCTTCTCAGCAGTTCTGCTTGAACCTCTTTCCTCCTGATTCCTCCAGCCGCCCCTTGATCACTGACTGAAGGCTGTGGTCTGTGTTATTGTCTCTGTTATCTCCTGGGGTTTTGGGTTTGTGTATCTAGGTATGATTTGTTATTTTTCCTGTCTTTGGCCTCTGTTTACCTGCTGAAGAGCCCTTAACCAGATATTCTTATAAACCATGGTTCTTACATCGCAGGTATCTATGTATTCTTTACCTTCCATATACCTTTTACCTTCCTTATATCCTTACCTCAGCAGAAGTGTTTGGCATGTTACCCTCTCCTGGCTGGTCTTCTTGGGGTTTGAACCTTGCATAAGACAGTTGGCAGTGACCGTCACATTGGCTTTACTGGCAAATGGCAGGCCTGGACTTGCAGACCCCTCTTTGGCAGAACATCCTCAGTATCCATCTCCTCATCGTTTTGGTTTTCATGCTGTAAACGATAGGATTCAGGATGAGTGGGGCAATGAAATGGATGTTGGCTATGAAAGCGTAGGCCTGGGGGGACACGTGTTTGCCAAACCGGTGGATCACGGACAGCACAACTTTCTTAGGAATGGAGACCAGTAGAGCCTGGCCTTTTTAGACCAACAAAACACAGGCCATCTACAAACACATGGAGGGAAAAAGATCTACTTAAGCTGGAGGATAGTGATTACTCACAAAGCAACGTGTGTAAATTGTACATGGATAAATGTAAACTGGAAATTACAAGGACATCATATAAAAGCAGAATGTCTCTGAACATCCTCCCACTAGAAATACAGGGAGGAAAGACGGAACTGCTTTTACAGAAAGTTTTCTTTCTGTAAACTCATGCTGCCTCATGCTGCCAAGAAAGATGTGGACAGGACTCCAGGACTGTAATCTCTAGAGTCCTCTCCCCAAGGTAATTGCAGGCTTCTCTGTGTGCCTAACTCTGGTCCTCATGTCTGGCTTTGAAGGACCATCTACCACAGGGGTTCCCAGGCTCCCCTGGGTGCTTGTTCAGGGGCTGTAGGGAGCAAAGCCAGTGAATGCACCCTTAGCATGTATCAGTGAGGTCTCCACTGCCCCAGGTCAGCTCAGTGTGGTCCACATCAGCTTTCTAACATCTTCCAGAGAGGTTTCCCCCCCCTCTCCTATAAGGACATCCCATGGAAAGCAAGAGAGAGGGAGGCAGTGGGACTGAAAGAGTGCATAAGAGGGTTTTTAAGAAAATGCTCTGGAAATGAGTGGTTTTGACAGCTAAGTGAGATCTGTTATAGAGGTTTATGTCACCTTATCTGGAATATCCACCTGTAAGTCTAGAAGAGTTTTTGAAATTACTTAAATAACTGTAAAACCATTACCTTTAAAAATATCTAATCTATCTGTTCAGAAAATTGCAGAAATATTGCCATTCTTTCCTCAAATTCATGAGGCTTCTAAGCCACAGCATCTCTCTTTGCCCTTCCCTGTCTCAGTACACAGGTTTATGGCTCAATGCAGCACCCTTGGATAACTACAAAGACAGACTAAGTTCCACGGATTGACCTGGGCTCGCACAAAGCTGCAGACTTGAATGTGTGGGAGTTTTCTCTAGTCCTCACAAGAAGCTTATCAAAGGTCACCCCCCACATTGCATGGAGGGGAAGGAGGAGGAGTTACAGGAGAAAGTTATCTTCAGACACAAACAGCTGACAGGATCAGTTAAAGCAGTCATAATTCCCAGTTCAGTCTCCACCCTGAGAGTACAGGAACTGTCAGAGGTCGTTTTTAATTGCCCTAAATTTCTGGTATGCCCCATCTCTTCCTCCAGAGCTCTGGCTATGCTTTACACATACTGTGCTAGATGCATCAGTTGCATGCATGAAGAACTGGGGGAGTCCCCTGTCTCATCCACCTTTTATGCAGCAAACCAGCACGCTCCCCACTGCAGCACGCACTGGAGCAAGCAGTCTGCTTCAAGCAGGCAGAGTGTGAGCTGGGACTGGGCTGGCAGAATACAAGGCCCTCCCAAATTTGAGATCACATCCATACCGAGTGCTCACCTGTCACAGCCTGTCAGGAAAAGCAGAAAAGAAGGGTGAATCCTTTTGGTTGCTTTTCTAAGTGATGACTCATTTTAACTCTTACAGCTTGATGTACTCCAGAAAATGACAAATTCCACAGCTGCACCCTAGGATTTCACTGGGAATGAGTGTTCTCACAAAGCTCTGAGTGGAAAAGAGGCTGCACCCTTCTCTAGCATAAAGAGTGGTTCTCTGAGCAGATGCAGGGCTCCGTATTCCCCTTTGCAAGCAGGGAAACATGAGAGTTGGGGGTCTCTGAGAGGTCTCCCATCTCTGTGCCAGCCCTCTGGAAAGGGGACAGAGCACAGCTTCTTGGAGCAACCCCCACCTCCGGTAGCTGAAATGAGCTGGCCCGCAGGAGGGTGACAGGGGTGTTTGCAGGTGCAAGCATCATGGACCCTGTCCACATCTGCGAGGAGTCGGGACCCGGCTGAGCCCTCCTCAGCGGCACAGTGCAATCTTCCATGACAGAGCAAAGAGCCCACTCACTTGCCTCGCTCACGACCATCCTGAGCTTCCCACCAGCTCCGCTGCAAGGAAGCAGCCTGTTCCTGACCATCAGGGCTTGCAGCAGCAGAGGATTTATAGAAAACACCGAGCAATCCCCCCTGCCATGGGAGCAGGAGAGCTCTTGGTTTCTCAGCACTTAGAGTAGATGTATTAACCCCCACAGCACCAGGTCCACCCTGGCATGAACCATGATGGCAGCAGGGGATGCAGCCTGGAGACCCCTTCCAGAGATGCCCTCCTTTTCCTCCTGGCCTCCCTCTCCCCGGAGATCAGGCCAGACATGGTTGGGTTAAAGGAGCTCCTGCTCTGTGGCAGGGTGATGGATAGATGATTCCTAAAGGTTGTTTCCAGCCCCACTTCAGTTCTATGGAACTGGAAGGAAACCCTGGAACAGGTCTCTGGAGCAGACCAGAGCTATGTGGCCTTGTGTCCGGTCCCCAAAAGTGGCCTTAGGCAGATGCCAAGAGAATAATGTAAGTAATGCTTAGTAATTCCTCAGGCACCTTCCCAGCCCTCAGCAGTTTGTGGTCTAGGGGATTCCCGAGCCAAAATTGGTTCATATATACAAAATATCCTAGGAAGGACTTTTTCATTCCACTATTCATTTGAATTTGGATTTTGGTAACTGCAACACACAATGGCAAGAAGATCTAGAGTTACCACTTTATGCTTGTTCCGAAAACACTTCTTTAGAGGACTCCTAATTCATGTATTAGAAGAGACAGTGTACACTTGATCCCTGTCACCCATCTTAGAGCCATTCAAAGGTGGCTTGTGCTGACACAGCCAAAAGCAGTGTCCATGGTGTGACAGCTGCCTTCCTGACCAGTGCTGCATGCCATCTTCAATGTCAGGTCATACATCCTGGTTTGCTGGGATGTGCTGAGGTTGCCTTTCAGGAACATCTGTCTCATGCTCTTTGGTCCCCGTGGGACCCACATCTGCATGGTCCCACATCTGCATCTCTGTCCTCTTCCACCTTCCAGATTTCTTCTTCTTTACCCACCATTTCAGGACCAATATCTGCCACCCTGTCCATGTCCTGCTGGCCAGCCTGGACCATGCAGACCATAAGCCTCACTGGGTATGGGGTGAAGACCAAGCAGATGTGGGCATGGGTGTTTGGCTTGCTCTGTTAGAAGCAGCGCAGCCTGGAGCCCAGCACTGCTCTGGCAGGTGAGGCCAGATGAGCCTGGACTCAGTAGCCTCCCCCTCCCACTCTCTGCTCTCTCCAAAATGCCTCCCTTAGCATTCCAGCTCCCTCCAGCTGCCCTGGGTCATTCCAAGGTCCTGCGGCAACTCACCCAGCTTTTAGTACTCCCATTGGGATGCTTTGGGGTGTGAAGCATCTGAGCCGCTGAGTGTAGCCACTGGAGCGGTGAGAGAGAAATGGGATTCGAGTGAGTGCTGCGAGGTGGTCCTCGGGGGCCAGGGCATGAGCACACACCTGGATGACATGCTGAGTTCGGCTGGAGTAGAAGAGATGCTCTGGGACAGCCACCTCCATCCCCATCAGCTCTTTGTGGGTCTTCCCTGCACAGGCCTGTTGCTATGCCCTTATCGTGTGGTGGCAGACGCTCTTGCAGTGTTGCAATTATACTTGAATTCAGAAGGTTAGCAGCATGTCTAGGTATGATTTAAATCTCCTCTCAGCCCTCAGAAAGGTTCTTGTGAGAGGCAGAAGGTTCATGGAGGTCTTCCTAAATCTTGGAGTGGATTTTACTGCAGCACTTGGTGCACTGATGGATGAAGTGTTTTAAAAACGACATAATAATAAAATAAATGCCCTTGGAGGATTTCATCTGACTAGAGGAAATTATGAGAGCAAAATTCTTTAATGGCCATTGTTGGTGAGGGGGAGAAATGGAATATTTAGTGCTGAACATTGTAGCTCAAGAGCCTCAGAGTGGATGAAGATGGTCAGATTTCAGTATCTACAGTTATATTTATTACTGTATTCTTTGGGTCCTGTCTTCCCCCACTGGTAAAACAGTAATGAAGAAATATGGTGCACAGGGATATGGTGAATGCATTTTTATTGCAAGGAGGAATTACATTAGGGAAATGTTAACTTAAAGACCTAAACCATTTGTGTTTGTGCAGTCATTTTGATGGAGGTTTGTTACTTCAGCCATCACAACCCCCCCGGCTGACCACAGGGAACAAGCCGGGCTGGAGGCAGCAGCCGCAGCAGCTCTGCTGCTGAGCACCAAGCTTGAGCTCTCCGAGACCATGAGATGGATCACAGCAAGTCCTGCCTGGGCTGGTGGCCCAGGAGTGGTGGCAGGTGCCTTAACTTTCAGAGTGAACTGAGATAAGCAGACCATATTCCAGTTCTGGATACCTGGGTTTAATTTCCACAGCTACGCACAAAAGCTGCAGTCAACGTGGACTATCAGGAGGGAATTTTGCTCACCGCTAGCTCAGAGCGCTGACTCTTCGCACACCCCGGGGGACAGCAAAGCCGTTCGCAGCCCTTTCCCTCTGCCCTGACCGAGCAGAGGCACAGCCTGTGCAGGCTGACTGCAGACTTGCTGCAGCACTGGTAACTTCTGCAGCAGGTTACTACACAGAACCAGGATCTCAGCCCAGTGCATGGACCTCGCTCCCAGTTCCTCCAGCTGAGATGGTTAGGGGTGGCAGGCAGATAAACTCTCTGCAGGCACAACCCCACCTGCATCAGGGGAAAAAACCGGTACAGGGGTTTTCCCACAGCAGAGCAGAGCTGAGCCCGTTTCTGTAAACCCAGGCACCTGGAGGTGATGTTAGAGCCTTCCCAGTCCAGACCAGCTCCAAACGGGTCTGCTGCCTCTGTGCCCAAACGTGCAATGAGAAAGCACCAGCCTCTCAAATGCTTGTGCACGTGGCTAATTCCCATTAAAAAGAGGTGTATGGGAGAGTCCCTGAGTGCTGCTATAGGGTCAGAACAAAGGATGAAAAGGGTACAGAGGAGGAAAAGGAAGAAACTAGGAAACTGACCCACGAAGTCTGTCCTTGCGCATCCCCTCAGACCCAGAAGGTGTGGGAAGGGACTTGGTCCCAGCCCACAAAACCCAGAAAATACAGCAGCCAGATGCCTTGCTCTTGATGGAGACAGGGTGAGGTCCTCCCCCCGGGAGTCAGCCACTGAGAAGGCAAAACTGGGTTTTGCTAGCAGAATTACTGAATTGGGGAGGGGGTTCACTGGAGAAGCACAGCTTCATGCTGTGCAGGCAACGGTGCAGAAT
The DNA here is from genome assembly GCF_000737465.1 of Haliaeetus leucocephalus. NCBI lineage: Eukaryota > Metazoa > Chordata > Aves > Accipitriformes > Accipitridae > Haliaeetus > Haliaeetus leucocephalus. The sequence goes on along the minus strand of NW_010972972.1, from coordinate 7,562,512 downwards.
AGGGCATTTATCGGGACAGGGAGACGCTGTCCTTGCCCCTTTGGCTGGTGGCCATCCACACCTGCCTCACACTGATGCTCAAGGTCCATTTTTTTTATCACCAAGGTCCGCTCAGGAGCAAAATTCACCCCCAGTGGGATGGTCTGCTGGGTGCACAGGGAGCAGCGAGCCCCTCGCAAGGCTCTCCATTCCCTCTCCAGCCTCTGCCGGTGGTTTCTGATGCTGCTTTGTCACCATGAGAGGATCGATCCTGTGGGCTGGAGACCTGCAGCAGGTGACTTGAGGTGGTGGGTGCAAGGTATTTTCACACACCTTGCTTGTGTGCACATGAGAGTGCAAAGCACTGGAGAGCAGCCGTGCTGCTGCTCTGGCTTCACTTTGGAAAAAAATCTCTAGAAAAGAATGGGGTAAATCAAGCCTTGGAGGAGCTGGGGGGCAGTTCATTTACCCCCAGCTCTGCTCTGGGCTCCTCTGCCCTTCATCACACAGGAAACCAATCCTGGGTGGTACTTCTGAGAGCAGCTTTGGAGCAGGCCCCACAGTAATAGTGGTTAGCACCAAACACAGCCCAGCTGGAAAACCAGCACCCAAACTGGGGAAGGGCTTGGGGTATCTGAATCCCAGCACCTGCTTTGGAAATCCCAGTTACTGATGGGAGCACGGTCCGGAGGGAGCCCACGTACCGCTGGGCATCCCCCTGCCCAATGCTCGCAGGCTGGCAGCACAACCGGGTGTCCAGGGCTGTGCCTCAGTTTCCCCTCTCACCCCATCCTGTGGCCTCCGCACGCCGCGGGGTTTCACCGACACTAGAGGGAGCAGGAACCCTCCCACGGCAGTGGGATGCCCGCTGGGGCCCCCTGACAGCAGGTTTGTGCCCTTCGAAATTGCACCCGCAGGGGGGACCCGGGGGGAACAAGCTGTGTCTGCCCCAGCCACTCTTGCAGTATGGCTTGGCCAGCCTTGCTTTTCTTTCCCCTTCCCTTCCTTAAACCCGTGCCTCAGTTTCCCCTCCTGGAAAAGAGGGTTTGCTTTCATTTGCATCAGCCTGAAGGTCTGTCGGTCCTCTTCCCAGCACTGCGTGTGTGAATCGGCACAGAGGCTGCCCCAAGGAGTGCCAAGCACGAAGGAAAAGGCGCTTCCCAGGGCAGTGACGGGGTCTTCATACCCTGACTGTGTGCCTGTTAGGAAGGGGCTCGTGCAAAACACCAGCTCCTGTGATGACAGGAGATCCCAGGTGAATTTTGTGCCTTATGATACATAGGAGCTCAGTCTGGACAGCTTAATGCTCCCAAACACAAAGGTTTTGTGCAATGCATCACCCTAAACCACATTTACCCAAAAGCTCCTCAATCCCAGTGAAAGAGGCCAGCTTTACAGCACATGCAAGAGTTCGCCCCGAGCACAGCAGGCTCAGTGCCCACCCGCACGGCGTCATGCTCAGCACAGTCGGAGGGCATTACACAAACACCAACCAGGCCTGGCATCCATTCCCAGCCGGAATGCCATCGAAAGCCTGGCTAAGGAAGATTGTATCTTGCTGTACCCCTGGTGTAGGAGCAGGGTGTGGGACAGCAAACGACCCCCTTTCCTGAGGGGGATGCTGCCCTGCCATCAGCATTTCGTGACACTTTGGGTGCAGCTGCCCTGCTCGGTGCCTCAGTTTCCCCACAAGGAGCTCTGCCTGCTGGCCAGTGCTGGGGGAAGCAGGAGAGCTGTCTGACCTGAGAGCCTTTCTCTGGTGGGGGAGGGGGGAGAGCAAGGCGGTGTGTTTCCCTCTCCTGTGGAAATAGGAAAGGTTTCCAAAGCAGCCAGCACATTTCACTCCTCCCTGCCAACACACAGGCTTGCAACAAGACAAGAGGGGAGGATGGAGAAGAGGGGCTGGTTGTTAGGACATGTCCTACCGTCCCTTGGGAATAGGAGTCAGCTAAGCCTGCCATGAGCTCTGCCCCAGAGATGGAGGGCAGTCACAAACCCCACGCTGCCGCAGGGGTGAGCAGCCTGCGCTTCTCCAAGTAATCCAGGGCTGCCCTCTCTCTCCTGGTACTGCTAAGAAAAATAAATAAATAAATAAACTAAGTATTTTTCAGCTGGCTGCCACTCTGCCTCAGCAGAAATATTTTCTGCCGTGTCAGAACTCTGACACAGCATAAAGTGGAAGGCTTGCTCCTCAGCCAAGGGCTGCCTTATCTCTGCACAGCCGGGCTCCTGTTTGTGCCGTCTGAGTTATCGCCCCACCGCAGCCCCGTGCTGCAGCCGGGCTGGGAGAGGCTGCCGTGACTCAGCACCCTGCTGTGGGTGCTCAGGGCCAGTGCGAACTCATTGCACTCAATTTATGATGGGAGAGCCTGCCACAGCAATACAGCAGAAATAGCTAAAACATCCCACTGCAGAAAACGGGCTTGAGTCCTGGGCACGGGAATGACAGCCCTGTCTGGCTCTGCCAGGCAGGCGATGCTGGTTTCAGAGCTGTCTTTCTGCCTGGATGTCTGAAGAGGACCCTCAAAATAAAGTGTCCCTCTGGACTGGGGTGAAACAGGGTCTGTGGGGCGTTCCCTGACCTCCATCCTCAGCTTAGCCCCACAGAGAGGCTGTTATTTGGGACTCCTTAGGAGAAAGGGGATCTGCCTAGTGCACAATGCTGGGATGATGGCTTGGTGCTGTGGAGAGCTGAGCAAAATTAGTAACAACCTTCAGGCCAGTCCCTGATTCACCCACAAGTCCTGGGACCACAGAGGTGCTGGGATGAGCTGCTGAACACCAGGGCCTCTGGCAGGGCAGCTGGAGAGAGGCTCTGCCAAGGGCTGCCCCAAGCACGGGGTTTTGGTGCATCACTCAGGGCAGGCGGCTGGTCTCCCACATGAGGGGTACACAGTATAGGCAGCCCTCAAACGGCCACTCAGGTGCCGTCCCATTTTCAGAGCCATTTTTGCTACGTAAGTAGTGGGTGCCAAGCTAGAGTGAGGTCTCCCTTTCTGCCTTCCTAAAACCAAGTCCCAACACAGGAACAGGTCTGGCTCTGTCCATTGCCAGCATTAACTACTTGAAAGGCATCAGGGGAATGTAACCCATACAGAAAATGTGTTCCTGATCCAGCTGGTCCTATGCCACAAACAGGAGGAGAAAAGTCCTTGTCTGAGCTCAGCAATGCACTTCTTGGTCCCATAGGAGCCCTCCTTGCTTGCTCACAGGGACATTTTTCATTAGCAAGTGCCGTGGGACTGTGAGATCTAGGACAGAGCTCTCATGGTTCCCATCTACTGGTGGGGGCTTTTTTCGGGGGGTGGGGGGGTGGGGGGTGTCTGTGATTAAGGGAGCCAAGGAGGCAGCTGGTGCCTGCTCTTGAGATTTGGTGCCACGTGTGCCTTGAGAACACTGCAAAAGCCCCAAGATTTTCAGAGGCAGAGGTTTCACGCCTCTTCTCTAAGGTCCTGAGGATGGTCTCCAACCTGCCTGGCATGTCTGGGCTCCCTCCCACAGGGATTTCCTGCCCCAGCCTGTCCCACAGCAGGTGAGCCCAGACCCTCTGTGCTCTGTGGGCTGATCCTGACCATCTGTGCCAGCACCTATCCAGCTCTTCGGCTCTTCCCTTCCTGGGCCTGTAAAGCATCCAGGGTCCAGCCCTGCGCAATTGGTCTTTCTGGCCACTTTCTGCTCTCCTGAACTGACAACTGTGAGTTTAAGCCCTGCATCAGCAGAGCTGCATTTGCAGCTGACTTGTCAGAGTGCAGAGACACCGGGACAGCCCCCAACTCCAGACACTCTTTCTGCCTACAGAGCCACAGGGATAATGCAAACCACCAAGGATCAGGACTTTGGGATTAGCCACAGTTCAACTGAATTAGCAGCAAGACATAGCAGAGCAGTTGCACTGCAGGATTTTAGTGTGTGACCACAGGGACACGGTGTCACAGGCAGGGCTGCATCAATGCCTGAGGGCTTTTTGCTGTGTAGGTTTCCTAACCAGGGCACTATAATTCATGGCACTGTGTTATCCCGTGTTATTAAAATCACTTATTTCATCTGCTTGGGCAGGAGAGCCCAGAAGGGACCTTTTCTGTGGGTCTGATTTTCCATCCCTTCCTCTCTCCTCTGCTCACCTCCTCCTCTGGCATTGCCCAGGGGCCCTGGGGGACACACATTTAGGGATGCCCGCATCGCTAGAGGAGCAGAAGGGGAGGGCTCAATGACTGAGAGTCGGTTCCCATCCTCCTGATCAGCTCTGTTGGTACACACTTTGCTCTGGCATGAACCAGAGTGCCTCTGGGCACTAGGCATTGATGAAGGAGATCCTGAAATCCTGTCCTGTAACACCTCTCACCTGCCCTAAGAGAAAAAATGATAAGAAAACTGAATTTACCCCATAGATAGCAGGGCTGCACAGTGGCGTGACTAGCAAACGGCAGCAGCCGATGTGTGGAGAAGGCATGCCTGTACAGCTAGCTGTCCATACACCAGCATGCAGCAGAACCGGACCCCAGCCCCACTAATAATGCAGCCCGTTTCTGCTAAATCCAGGGGCAGAAAACAGGCTGTCACATCTTGAGCACAACCGGGCGCTGGCTTTTATCTCGGGTTGCAGTGAGGGTGGCGAAGAGCTATCTGGTGCAGGGCTTGCAGGGTGTGGGCGGCAGTGGGCTGCCCGCAGGTGATAGAGGGGGAGCTGGGCATGGCCAGGGAGGTGGGGTCCCAACCAGCCTCTGTCAGGCTGATAGCTGGGTGTCATGCTACATTGCTGCGGCCGGGGATGCTACACCAGCCCAAGCATGGCAAAGCAAGGCAGAGCAGGGAGAAGTGGTGCTGCAATGGTGCAGCACGGTCCAGCAGCGAAGCTTGCGATGGAGACTCATCACATCCCTGGTCACAGCTGGAAAGCCCCAGCTGGGTCCCTCACCCCCTGCCCCATTGCTCTTCCCCTCTGCACCCTGGGAAGTGCTGCACCCACCATGTCCCTCACTCCAGCTGTCCCACGCGGGTGTCCCCTCCAGCCCAGAGCTCGCGTGGGCTCATTTTGCAGCCCAGGGCAGAGGCTCTGGTAGGAAGTCACAGGTTGGACCCTCTTGCCAGGAGCCCGTGTCCCTCTTGTGCTGAGCAGATGAAAACCCCAGCGAGAGTGAGGGGTAAGAGCAAACCACCAGCTCGGTTATAGACAGGAAAAACACTGTCTTAAATGAGACTGTCTTGGAGACAGCTCGTCATGAATAAAAAAGTTGCTTTTGCCATAGTTATTTTGTTGAGGGATAACTCAGAAGCTGTTTAATTAAATTTTTAGCTTTTCCCTGAATATCCTGGCTCATACGCCTGACCTTGTGCCCCTCATCCCTTCACTTCGCTCAGCTCTGAAGCCCCCATAGCCTATGACACTAGACTGGCTTTAGGGCTGGGTATGTCCTGGTGGATCCCTTTACAGGGATATAGGGACAGGGATGTATGAACAGGGACAGGTCACATCTCCTACTGCGCCCTGGAGGTCCTCTGTGCATTTCTGTTGCAACCAGCTCCCAACCTCCAGACAGTGTCACCTGAGACCCAAATTTCAGACCCAGGAGATTTCCTACAAAATTGAAGCAATACAGTAAAAGGCCCTAACACAAATAAAACACTGAGGCCCCTGCTTGCATGCTAAGTCAGTCATTATGTGGCATGAAATTCAGGCCAGAGCAGTCAGACCAAGGGATGCTCCACACCTCTTGGAGTCAGGCCTAAAGGGTACAAAGGGTTAAACCTGGGTCCTGAAATTAGCCATCCATGTTAGGGGCAGAGAGGCATTTATTTAACCTGCAGTTATATTTTCCCTTAGTTTATTGTTATGGCACAGAAACATTTTGAAATGTCTTTGTGTTGAAAGCAGAGTGCCTCGGGCGATGAGCCACAGCTAAATTAGATAAACTCTCCTTGTAATGACATCAAGCTCTCTGCCTGCTTGCTGTAAAACTCCAGTCTGCTCCAAACCTCCACCACAGTCGCCTGTACCTCTTCTGTTCGTGGTCTTTCCTATTCTTCCTTGCCCTCCTAAGGAAAAAATTGCATTTTCAGAAATTTTGCTTGGCTTTCCTGTTCAGGCTAGTGACCAAACAGTCCCAGCCAGGGAAAGTTGTATAAATTATGGTGATTCAGACCAGCCTGCTGCTGCTCTGCATTGCTCTGAATTTGTCATTGACCACGTCCTGAGCAGGTTCAGAGCAGCTGCTCTGCCAGTTTTCTTATGGCCTGTGAGCATTTGCTAAGGCTTTGCTCTGGTCTCAAATTTGGGGTTCACCTGGACAGTAGCCTGAAGTCCCCTTTTGCCCCAAGCACCATTTCTGGAACAACCCTTTACAAGGTATCTGCATTAGCAGTGTGGTGGTGGGAAGTTTGCTCTGGCCTTCAAGTTAAATCAAGGCACCAGTGCTAGACTAGACAGAGCCAAAAGGACCAGTGGGGTAGGAGAAGGCTGAAGGTCACATATGAATTTACAGCCCAGAGTGGCTGTAAAAGGTCATTGCTATTATGGAGACTCCACATCCAGAGGCATACAAGTCTCTGATGTGACCCTAACCCAATTAGCTGGCTGATTCACCTGCTATTATTCCTTCTCTATGAGTGCCCATCCTATGGCATTTAAAGAGTTTAAAGAATTACTGTGGATATAAAGAAGCCATTAAAAGGAATCAATACAGAAAAGCAGCACCAAACGAGCTGGAATAACTTCAGCCTCTCTTCTTCCTCTCTTTCCTCTGCCTTCCCCCTTCCCCTCGGCTCTTTGTGACCATCGTTAACCATCCCATGAGGAAGCGGTCCTGCCTCTGCAACTGCACCAGCAAAACCAGACCCTGAATGGGTCAAAGCATGGGACCAGAACCTGAGGTTTCCCACTGCAAGCCACATCTCTGCCTGCTTTTCTGCAGAGTCCAGAAAAACAGCATTTATTAACCACAGATTCTTGTTAATAGTAATACTGCAGTTAATACTGTCTTCTAAGCCTCTGTGTTTGATGTTGTCCTGCTTGTCCCAGCGTCACACTCCTCCTGCTCTCTGTCACCCCTCCCCAAGCTTTTTCAGGCTGCTGGTTCAAATGTAGAAGAAAAGCATCATTATCTTTTCTTTTGTAAAGTTCAGCTTTGCAGAGCTGAAAATGAGACTCCTATTGCAGATGAGGCAAATGCATTGCTAATAATAGACCCAGATGTAGCTTGGGTTTTATTTTCAATGTGGGTCTGCCAGGAAACGCACACTACAGGATGACAGAAGTAATAAATGAAAGGCCATGCTAGGTCATTTATTGTCATCCCCCAGCTGAGCGTACAGCTGTTTTGGTAAGCTCCGTGCTCAGTTGTATGGGCTGGCTGATTCACATGATGGGAATATCTGCCTCTGAATTTAGGGTTGCACATATTTGATTTCACTCTTTGAGTCCTGTCTTATTGAAAATTGACAACTTCTGAAGTCTTCTGATCTCCTTAAGAACAGAGGGCGTGTGACTGTGCGTCTGCTCTTTAGGTGAGGAACTAAAGCAAGCGCTGGCCACCTGCATGATACATTTATCTGCACTGAGCAGCCTCTGCTTCACATTGTGTTATCAGACTGCTCCGGTGGCTCACTTGCTGCTGAAAGGGGCCTGTGGGCCTTGCCTGGGATTCAGAAATTTAAAAAAATGAATAATGCCTCCTAGGATCCTGCAGCAAGGAGCTGAAACGTGAGTACAGATGTGAACCACCCCAACTGGATCATAGTGATGGGCTTGTGCCACTGCTCAGTGTGGCTTCGATGAGATCAATGGACCAGTATCGATCTGTAACTGGAATGGCTCAGAGGTCTGGATGAAGCCTCCTAGACTGCCTACAGACAGACCCAAAGTCCCCGGTCTTGTCAGGATGCCCTTACACCTCATGCATCCTGGCTTTGCCTTTCTGAGCACAGGAGCACAGCTTCACCTGAAGGCTGAAAAACAGGAAAACACCAGTGTAGTTCAACAGGAAAGTGACACCCAGAGCCAAAAAAAAGCCTTTGGTCAGACCTTGAACTGGTAGAAATGGATGTTGCTGGTCTGGTTGTAACATGGCAGGTCCTGCTATCCTTGTGCAAGGCATTTAATTTCTCATCAGGGAGAGGCCAGTGAAGTGCTTGCCTTGTTAAAAGAGCAGAGGAGCCTGGCCCCAGTCACAGCCTGTCCCGGCACTGGCATCCCACACAGGTATTCCTCGAAACCTGGAGCACGAGGAGGTGATCTCTGTTTCATTAACACCAAGCATGGGCGAATATCTGTGGGTGTCCAGCACACGGTTCAGGTGTGGAGGAACTGGACTGACAGGCTGATGTTTTCCACACTTTCGCCTGATGAAAGGTGCCTGCTTGGGAAAACAGGCAGGGACTTCTCTGCTGGTCTGTGTGTCCAGAGCTGCAGAGCTGCGGACAAGGGCAACAGCACTCAACATCCCCAAGAGTGTGCTCCCATGCAGAAGGGTCTGTGAAGTGCCTAAGCTCCTAAGTCAGGTCATCTCTCCCCTCAGAGAAATATCCCTCAAGTTTAGAGAGCCTGTAAATCCTGCAGAGGACTAAAAGGTTGGGTGCCGCTGGCATGAAGCCACTGTTGTAAAGCACCTTGCACATGGGTCAGTGCCTGCTGCAGGCTGCAGGGCACTGGGTGGCATGGGCATGGGCACTCCTGTGGTGAGCAGGCAGTCACGGGAGGAAGGAGAGGGAGATATTGTGTCCTGAGCCTGCCTGTTAAGCAAGTCACGGGGCTTTTTCCTCGAAGACCACACCTCACAGCAGACTGACCACTCCATGGACAGACCGACCCACCGCTGGTGGGGACCCCCACCCTGGCCCCAGCCAATGACCCCACAGTGCAGGACGGGGAGGAGCTGCCGGCAGCGGATAAAAGCCTCCGCGGGGTCCGCAGCTCAGCTACGGGGTCTGTGTCCTCCTGCAGCTCTGAGCAAAGCCGCCTGCCACCATGGTGCACTGGTCAGCCGAAGAGAAGCAGCTCATCACCAGCATCTGGAGCAAGATCAATGTGGAGGAATGCGGTGCCGAGGCCCTGGCCAGGTAGGTCCAGCTCCCGGGCGTCTGCTCAGCTGCACCCTGGGTAGAGAAACTGTGGCAATTGCATTGGGGAGCATTAACGTCTCTGTGTCTGCTTGTGTCCCCCCTCCATCTCTCCTCAGGCTGCTGATTGTCTACCCCTGGACCCAGAGGTTCTTTGATAACTTTGGGAACCTCTCCAGCCCCACTGCGATCATTGGCAACCCCAAGGTCCGCGCCCATGGGAAGAAAGTGCTCACCTCCTTCGGGGAAGCCATCAAGAACCTGGAAAACCTCAAGGTGACCTATGCCAAGCTGTCCGAGCTGCACTGTGAGAAGCTGCACGTGGACCCCGAGAACTTCAGGGTGAGCTGTGCTTGGGGCTTGACCACCTCTCCCTCCATCCTGCAGAGTATCTCAGTGCCTGGAGGGTTTCAAACAAGCACAAATAACACATATTTTAGTTACTAAACAGAAAGGGGCTGGCTTGGATGGAAATTGGGGGAGAGGCGAAGGTTGGGCATTTGATAATGCCAGGGAAATGCCAGGCTCCAGGCTGTGAGGGGTCTGGGGACAAATATAGGGAGTTGCCCTGAAAGCCTGGAGGCTCATGCCAGCATGCCTTGAGAAAAGCAGGAGGAAGATGCTGGGAAGCCAAGTGGGGCTGAGGGTGGAGAGCATGGAGGGAAGTTCTGCTGTGTCGGTGCCATGGGCAGCTCTCCCTGGCACCTCCTGGCCCCAAGGATGGGGACCACTTTGTCTCCCCTTTTTCCAATGCTGGCAGACAAGGGAGGAGAGTGAAAAGCAAGTGTGGGATGGTCAGGGGCTGGACACTGATGGGAAGAGATGCAGACTGGGATTAGAGACAGAGAAGACAGGTCCGAGCATGGGGACAAGGTCAGCGGATGAGGGGGAGGAGCAGGAGGGGAATGAAGCAAAAGAGATCAGGGTGCAGGGAGGTGAGAAGTCATTATGGGTGAAGAGAGGGAGCAGTTCAGGCTGGAAGTGATTGAGTGGGCTGGATGTGGCTGATGGCCTCTGTTTCCGTCTTTGTTTAAGCCTGACTTAACCATAAGCCTGGTGATGTAGCAGGTAGACCTCACACTCACCCTAACTCTCTGCTCAAGTAGGCATTGAGTTTCACAACAGAAAAAAATATAAAAAAGGACAGAAAGTGTCTGGAAATAAAGTCTAGAGGCAGGAAAAAGCAGGTGTGAGAAGAAGAAGAGGCAGAGTAGGTGGATACTGGTGCATATGGTCAGCATAGGACTATTTTCCTGCACAGAGAATTCAGCTAAAAGAGCCTCCCTGGGTTGCAGCCTCCAGGACCCACCAGAGAGCTGGGGTCCCTCTAGCACCTGGGTCCTGTGTAGGGTGAAAGGGTGCTCAGCACCGTGCTGACCTGATTTCCTTCCTTCTCCTCTCCAGCTCCTGGGAGACATCCTCATCATCGTGCTGGCCGCACACTTCACCAAGGACTTCACCCCTGCCTGCCAGGCCACTTGGCAGAAGCTGGTCGGCGTGGTGGCCCATGCTCTAGCCTACAAGTACCATTAAACCCTCTGGAGGCAGATGTGTCTGTAACAGTCAATAAAACCCCCACATTTTCTGGACTACGTGGTGTGCTCCTGTGTCTCTGCGGCTGCCTGTGGGGTGGGAAGGAGGGAGCAAGGGGCATGAAAGGGGGAAGATGGGCTCCGGACTGCTGGGAGCATCATGCTCCAGAAAAGCAGGCAGGCCGGCCAAAGGGGAGGCTACTTTTCCTGGCTCCCTCCGAAAGGCATCAGTCTGCTCACTACTGCCCTTTCCTGCCTGCCCCGTGGGGCTGGTCCTGGACCTCCACGCACAAAGTGATGCTGGGGTGCCCCTTGCATTCGGAGCTCTGGTGGGACATCTGGGGATACTGGCCTCTAAACCAGCGATGGGCATGCCCCAGCCCACCTAGTACCTCTGAGCTTGCTGAAATCACCAGGGAGGGGGGGATTTCTGACCTATTCTGTGCAGCAGGCCAAGCTGCAGGGCAAGCAAGGGCCCCTCTGGCCCTAAACCTCTCAACCTGTGATGCATGCAAGGACATAAATTTGTAGAGATTCACTGAAGCCAGCTTAGATTAGATAGAAATTTGGCCCTTCATATTTTAGTGCTGATGTATTTTTAAGTTGATCAAAAGCATTTTCTGAATCAGCAATGAAAATGCTCTTACTATTACTATTGTGCATTTTATTCAGAATACAATATCTAAAAGAAAATGCGTATGATCCCCAGAGGAGGGGATGAGGGCAGCTTTTAAACAGGACCAACCAGAGCTTTTTCTTATTCAGATTGGCTTAATAGAAGAATGTATTTTCATTGGAATGGAAGGTTTCTGTGTAAGCACATCAGTTTCAGCAATGCTTTTCCAGGAATAACTTAAAATGCAAGGAGGACAGACATGTCAGTGTCTCAGAATGATGAAATCCTTGATTTGCTTGATTTAGTAATAAATTTTCTGCCTTTCTCCTGATAAAGCAGGGATTTGCACTTATGACCCCTCTATCCTACACAGACAGCCTGCCTGACAGGCAAGGGATCCAGCCCTGCTGGCAGTGCCGAGAACATCCTGGGCTGGGGGAAAAGAAAGACAAAAAAACTCCAGAAACCAGTCCAGCTTTCCTGCAGCACGTCATTTTCCTTTCAGTCAGCCAATGGGCATTTCAGCATGATTTCAGGAGGTAAGACCGTTCTCAGCACCTCATTCCTGTTAGCACAAAAGTACAGTTCAGAACCTTGGAAGTTGTCACCAAACAGAAAAGGCCTCCTGCACTTGAGGCACAGGCAGACATAACATTAACAAAATGACTGTGGGTGCATCCAGCAGCACACACTGTGTCTGTTCAGGTGGTTATACCTCTAGGTCCCAAACCAGCAAACGCTTGCCTGAACCTCAGCAATATGTTTTTGCCCCAGTGTCTGTGAATGTCCTAATCATTCTGTTCCTCCTCTCCCACCCTGTGCCATGGGCACATCCCAGTGGTGATGTGGAGCACGTTCTGCTTCCTGACCGTGCACTATGGCCAGCACCTGGATGGTCCTGTCGGCCTTAATCTGCAATTGGAGGTATAGGCAAGGGGCAGGATGCGGTGCTGGTGTTGCAGAGCCAGTGTGCCAGGCTTTCCAAGTGAGAGTTGCCCCGCTCTTGTGTGAAGCCAGAGCAAAGTTATGACCGCCAACAGCCCATCTGACCCCAAAGGCGGGTTAGAGGCAAGCCCTGGATGCAGGCTAGATGAACACCACGGCAAGCCTGGTGTTGAAATGACACTGCCTAGTCCTAGCAGTGTTGCACAGGTAGCTCTAGCAGCTCTTCACAGAAGGAGCGGTGTCAGTAGTGCCTCCTCCCTTTGCAGGCGGGGAATGGAGCAGCACAAGGGAAGTGGCTCGACCGAAGCACCTCCAGCAGCTGGTGGGAAAGCAGGAATTAAATGTGCTTTTCCAGGCCATCACACTGTGCAGACTGTCCTCTTTGGGGAGGAGAGCCCAGCCTCACCAGCACAGTGACAGGGAGCAAAAGCAGTGCTGGGGTTTTGCCGTGAGATAAAATGGCCATTGCAGCATTTCTGCAGCAGCGGTGCGGAGTGATGGCTGGGATGCTCGGGCAGGGCTGGGAGCCATGAAGTGCCCAGAGGACAGTGAGCCATCAGCTTGGTCCTTAGCAGTTGGCTCGCGTTCAGGACCTGACTTCTGCCTTACCCTCTGTTACGCCATTTCAGTGAGACCCAGGTGCTCGCTGTGAGCCCCAGGATTTCTGCATGGTGCAAACAGCCTTTTGGAGCCCAGAGTCCCTTTGAAGCGGTTCCAGCCCTCCATAGCCTGACCAAGGCAGGGCTGGCTGACGCACATTCCCATTTTGCTGTCTGCTGCTTCCACTACAGGGGGGAATGAGTGAGCTCCTGTCCTCAGCTGGGATACCACGAGATGCTGGCACAGAGTGGGATGAGCCTGGACAGGGCTCTTCAGCTGGGAAAGGAAGATCACAGCAAATAAAGCAGGAACAAAGACACCCTTGAGACCTACTGGCTTTTAAGACACAAAAAATGGCATGTTTTGGAGGAGGCAGAAGAGGCTGGCCTGGATCCAGAGCAGCAGAGGCTGGGTACAGCTGCCACTCCTGCTGATAAGGGCTCTGGTAAAGCTTGGCATGGGACACTGCCTGCTGCAATCAGAGTGACCAATAAATTCTGCTTGTTTCAGAAAGGCTGTCACTGTAGCTGCCTTTTGCCATCATTGGGATGGTTTATCTATAAAAAAGAAGGTTGCCATCCATGGAAGTGGGCATGGCCCAGTGTGGGACCAAGAGATGAAGAACGACTTAGGAGATCTTCCACCCACACCAAAGGGAAGAGCTGGCTGGAAGGATGCTTGAGGGAAGAGTCCTGAGCATAGTGAAATCCATGCCAGGCAGTCAGCAAAAGGGCCCCTAGTTTTCCTTCTGGGGATAAGCATGCTGCAAGGTATTGCTGTAGGTACACTAGGGGAAAGGAGATCTCCTTTTGAATCTGCAAACTGGAAAAAAGCTACAGAAACTGCCTCTATTTGGCCCATCATGATGAACATTTCCCCTCCCACCCTGTGCCCCCAAACAGCCCCTCAACAGACAACCCCTGTGCTGGGAGCTCTGAGCATCCAAAAATTGCCAGCCAGGCCTCTGCCCCCAAGCCACAGAGCAGGTGATTTTAAAATGTACTTAAAATGAACTCTTCCTTATAAAAATGGATGAGGTAGATGGATTCCCTGGAGAAGCCCCAAGCAGAGCACAGGGCTGGGACTGTCTGGCATGTCGTGCCTTTGCTTTTTGCCAAGTGCTTCTCTGCTGTCTCCCAGCGTACAGGGCTGCATACAGCGAATGCTCGTGGCGTCCTGGCCGAGCTCACCCTGCCATCCCTGCAGGCACCTTCAGGGCTGTGTCTGCTTGACTGTGAGCTCATGCCTCTGATGGTGTTACGGACTGCTGCCTGACTGTTGTAAACAGCCTCTGGGCCTGCCCAACATAGCAGGTTTCCTTAAAATGTCTTTGTGGCTGACTAATCTTAAAACTAAAAAGCCCCTGGAAGTCTTTCACAGGGAGTTTAATCTCATGCTTTTTCCTCCTGTCAGCTGATAACTGGCCTGTGGCACTAATGCAATTGCTGGAGATGATGTGAAAAGCACTTTGAAGGAATCACTTGCCAGGACAGGATGATGTTCTCTGATCGGGAGATGCTGCTGCCCACAGCAGTGAGCGAGGAGGAGCTGTGTAGGCTGGGGAGGGACAGAGCTGAAGGAGAAGGAACGAAAGATAAGGCGAAGCTCAGCAAGCCCCAGGAGTTGTTCATCCTTTGTTTCTTCTTTTGGTTTAGCATCTCACCTCACACCTGGGATGGGCATTTGAAACTGCCCTTGTGGGATGGTGCATCTGGAGGCTGTGGCCACAGAGCAATTTACTGATGTTACAGCCTCCTCATTTCTTATGTCCATATTAACTGAGAGGGCATGTGCATGAACCAATTTGTACATAGCAGAACTAGAGTTGCAATTAGAGAATTTAGTTTAAAGTCAGGTCACCAATTACAGCTGAAGGCAGAGCTCAGTACCTGACTGTATCGCAGGCTTCTTGCGTGATTTTAAGTGCATCAATGCATCCTACAGTGCATCAGGACCCTGTTTGCAAAATTATACTAGTAAGAATACTTTTATTCTTTGACAGCCTCCCCTGTTAGTAGGAAACACCTTGGACCGAGATGCCCTGTCAAGTAGGAGGGTGGAAAACAGTCACCACTTTCAAAGATATAGTAACTGCAGGGAGTAATGGTATTGACCAGAGCTAAGGCTGGAAGAACTTATTGACAGTTTTATTTGGAGCACACAGATAAGAGACAAGATAGTGCTCTTCAGATTTGTAGACATGGTTGCCAAGAAGAACACAAGAGGACAGACCTCATTCTGCACGCAGTGAGAGATCATCCCTGCAAGGCTGTTTCTTAGGGCTGAATTATTTTATGTGAAGAAGCAATCTGATCAAGACAGCTCTACCAACAGTAGAAATGCTGCTTTGCCAGGACAGCTTATTTCTTTTGGGGTATGAGGTATGCTGTATATCAAAAGAACTCTTTTTTCTAGTATAAGCAGTATCTGCACTCAAGAATTTGTCAGTGGTAGTGCCTGATACAGCAAAACCATCAACCTTTTGCCATGCAGACAAGGTTTTATTGCGTATTTCTGCTAGCAGTCTGAAAAAATAAGCATGGTTGCCTGTTTGGTTCTGCCTTTTATTTGGTGTACACCCCACTTCTGATTTGGCCAGGCTCAGAACTGTGCCCCAAAGCCACCCAGTTATTAGACTAAGAGACAGTCATCAGCCCCATACAGGAACAAGGCATTCAAAATCTAAAATAAAGTGCTGTGTTGTCCTCTTCTTGGAGGGCCAGCAGATAAAATTAACATTGGATGGGTTTTGCACAGTACAGCCTGGTCCTAGATTCCAACTGGCATCAGGTGGGACTGTCCACTTGGGTGACATGTCTGGCTTGTACTCCTCACAGGACTAAGGCTAGGAATAACACCGTGCTCTTGAGACCCATAACTCTGAGTTGTGACTTCGAGGTGGATCCACTTTCCCTGATGATAGGGAATTGCACTAGAGATGGGAAACAGGAGAGCTTAGGCTCAGAACAGCATGGACAACAATGATGGACAATGATGATAGACAACTCTGAAGCTCTTTGCTAGGACAGACAAGAAAGGAGGCTCTTGCATTTAAAGCATGGGCCCTAGATTTGGGAAAGATCATTCAATCTTTTTTTTCCCAGTAAGCCTCTGGTCCTTCCAGCTGGGGTGGATAATGCCTGGAGCTGTTCAGGATGAATCCAAGGAGTGCAGGGCACTAATGCACCATTAAGAGTCTGAAAACATGGTCAAGCTGGAGACTGCAAACTCTTTGAACGTCACTGCCTGTCTTCTTGGGTCTGCAGCGCGTGTTCAGGCCCCAGCCTCCGGCAACCTCTGCAATGCTGGAAACCCACAGCTGGGGAGAAGCTGTGCAGGCAGCTCCACCTGCGCTTGCAGCTGCAAATACAAGTGCATGGGTATGAGGTGATGCTTGTCCACTCAAAGGCAGAGGGGGGAAAGGGCCTCTTTTCCCCTTGGACAGGATCCAAAATTGCTATCTTTCCTTGTGCAGCCCAGCTCCCTCCCCAAACCCAACCAATAGCTACGTGAACTGAGATTAGGACAAGCCGTTACTAGTGTATAAAAATCCCTGGGGCAGACTTCGGCTCCACTTCCTCATCATTGTTCAGGGAAGCCCCAGGCAAACCCTCTTGCTCGACACCATGGTGCACTGGACAGCCGAAGAGAAGCAGCTCATCACCGGCCTCTGGGGCAAGGTCAATGTGGCCGACTGCGGTGCTGAGGCCCTGGCCAGGTAGGTCCAGCTCCCGGGCGTCTGCTCAGCTGCACCCTGGGTAGAGAAACCGTGGTAATTGCATTGGGGATCATTAACATCTCTGTGTCTGCTTGTGTCCCCCCTCCATCTCTCCTCAGGCTGCTGATCGTCTACCCCTGGACCCAGAGGTTCTTTGCTTCCTTCGGGAACCTCTCCAGCCCCACTGCCATCCTTGGCAACCCCATGGTCCGCGCCCATGGGAAGAAAGTGCTCACCTCCTTTGGGGAAGCTGTGAAGAACCTGGACAACATCAAGAAAAGTTTTGCTCAGCTGAGCAAACTCCACTGTGACAAGCTGCACGTGGACCCCGAGAACTTCAGGGTGAGCTGTGCTTGGACTCCAGCCTCAGCTGGGCAAAGGTTTCTGTTCTCTGGAGAGGGCTTTAGGGGTCTCTGACAGTCAGTGAGACCTAGAGAGAAACCCTGAGGCTGCCTGAGCCTGGGAGCCTGTGGAGGGCAGCGGTGGTGGAGGGGAAGGGGGAGTGAATAGGCATGTTTGGGGAGAATAGAGACGAGTTGTGGGGCTGGGATCTGTGAGAGGAGAGACCCACGCAGGCGGGATCAATGGGGATGAAGCACAGAGTTGAATATGTGCTGGTAGCAAGCAACATTGGCTTGGAGCAGCCAGAGACCAGAAGGGAAGAAACCGAGACAGGGTTTGGAGCGAAGAGCTAAGCCTGGCTATGATGGAGTGGTTAAGCCAGGAGAGAAAATAAACACAGCCACTTCAGCAGAAGGAGGGGATCTGAGCCAAGAGAAAGCAAGGGTGGGTAAGCATATGAAAGGAAAGGATAAACCCAGTCGAAGCAGAGGGAGGACACTGCACAGCAGGCAAAGGAATGTGTTTGGGGGGTAGAATCCAGCACATCCAGGCATCCTGGTGAGTGCCAGAGATGCAGGCTGTGCAAGGAGCCCGGTCCTCTGCACGGGGCTTTGATAAATCTGTTCCTTGCTTTGCAATGAATTCCCCAATAACTGGTGTCCATGTGTGAACACCTGGGTGGTGTGATGGTGGGGAGGGAGGTGGGGGGCAGCACCGGGCTGACGGCTTCTCCTCCCTCCATTGCCAGCTCCTGGGTGACATCCTCATCATCGTCCTGGCCAGCCACTTCGGCAAGGACTTCACCCCCGCCTGCCAGTCCGCTTGGCAGAAGATGGTCCGTGTGGTGGCCCACGCGCTGGCCCACGAGTACCACTGAGCCTCTCGCAAACTTTTGTGCCTGGAGATGCTCCCAGCTCACAGGGAAACATCCTCTGGTTCTGCTGGTCTTTAATTGCCAAATAAACACCAACTACTTCAGCCATGAAGAGGTGTCTGCCTCTCTGTGGGAATGGGGTGGGGGCCACCCCGGGGTGCTGGGGAACAGGAAGGGGACGCTCACACACATGGGGTAGCATGAGCAACAGTGTTGTCTATGAATTCATGCAAGTGAGACTCATCTAAGCTGGAGAATCCAGGGGAACATTCAAGACAAAAACCAAATGAACACACTACAAAATGCAAACAGAAATACTCCAGTGCTTTTTTGAGGCATCAGGTAACTTCGTTACTGATGCACATTGCATCATTTGGTTTAATGTTTTAAGTCTTTCACAGATTAAGTGGAACAAAACTTTGTACAAAAATGTGCAGTGGGAGAAGTGGCAGTGAGACTAGGTCCATTGTTTGTAACTTCCTTCATGGAAGGAAAAATGCTTTTTTTGTTGTTTTTTTGTCTAAACCATTATAGTTCTCAGATTATTAAAGGCAGAATGTAATAGACCCAACTACCTATTATGGCAAAAAGTATGCTAAGAATGGTAATTTCATGTACAGGAAGGACAAAGCATCTGCTTTCACTGGCCCCTACATCTAACGTTCCACAAGCAAAACGAAATTCCCTGAACAGTCTCCATGCCACTCAGAGGACAGTGGCGCTCACCAGCCTCCTGTCCTCCTTTCAGACTCACAGCATCCCCACAGCACCGAGAGTAGCTCAGGGACACATTTGGGGTTCCTGGGTGTCCTGGTTTCAGCTGGGATAGAGTTAATTGTCTTCCTAGTAGCTGGTACAGTGCTATGTTTTGAGTTCAGTATGCAAGAATGTTGATAACGCTGATGTTTTCAGTTGTTGCTAAGTAGTGTTTAGTCTAAAGTCAAGGATTTTTCAGCTTCTCATGCCCAGCCAGCAAGAAAGCTGGAGGGGCACAAGAAGTTGGGACAGGGCAGAGCCAGGGCAGCTGACCCAAACTGGCCAACAGGGTATTCCATACCGTGTGATGTCATGTCCAGTATATAAATTGCGGGGAGTGGGTGCGGGGGATCACTGCTTGGGGACTGGCTGGGTGTCGGTCGGCGGGGGGTGAGCAATTGCACTGCGCATCATTTCTACATTTCAACCCTTTTATTATTGCTGTTGTCATTTTATTAGTGTTATCATTATCATTATTAGTTTCTTCTTTTCTGTTCTATTAAACTGTTCTTATCTCAACCGACGAGTTTTACTTCTTTTCCCAATTTTCTCCCTCATCCCACTGGGTGGGGTGGGAGTGAGTGAGTGGCTGCGTGGTGCTTAGTTGCTGGCTGGGGTTAAACCACTGGGTGGTGAATTCCTCCAGGTGAATTCCACTGCACTGTTCAGTGTGGAACAGCATCACCTCGTAGGCCTGGCCCCAGGGTCCTTTGGCCAAGCCACCTCCTGAAGTGAGCATCAGCAGAGAACCAGTGCAGCCATTGGAAATGGTGGCAGCCTGCAGCCCGTTGCTCCATGGTCATGCAGACCCCGCTGGACCAGCTGGCGTTGCAGTGCGCTGCCTGGGTCCGGCCCCACGAGCTCCAGCCCCAGCCCCAGCGCCTGCATCCCACCCCACCACCTCCAGCCCGCTCTGCTGGGAGCAGGAGCAGAGGTGCAGTCCCAGGAGACCCAGGTGCCCCTGCCACCCCTTGGGAGGACCACTGCTCCTCTGGCTGCCAAACCGCTCGGTCAGGCACTGCCTCCCGCTGCACATCGGCAAAGACCCCAGTATACCCAGTCTTCCCCACCTCTCCTGGGGCCCCTGCAAGCTAACACCCTGCAGGCAATCGGTGTGCCCTGCGTTGTAACGGTTCCCTTTCAGCCTTGCTTCATCTTTGCTAGCAGGCTCTTTGAGACAGGAGCTCTGACTGCAAGCAACTGCCCGTGGTTTTCTTAGGGTTACCCTGAAGTTAGCACACTGTTAAATAGCTGATAGGAAAGAACAAGGAAAACCCGAAGCCTGACAGGTCCTGCAAGAAGAGGACAAAGAGAAATGGTGCATTCGGAGGGAGGACCCAACAGCCCCAAGTCCGAGTCTTCTGCCTCACAGCCATGCAGCCCACCGCGGTTTGCACCATCCGAGGGGCACCAAGCCTTGCATGCACCTTCCTCTGAGTGCTTATGCGGGACTTGCACGGTGCCGAGCTTGGACTTGGCGTGGAGATAAATGCCACCCTTCAGCAGGGAGTTGCAGAGCTGGAAATCAAAGACGGGGAGGGCAGCCCAGCAGCCCGTCCTGGTGGTGGATCTGGGCATCTTGCCCTGGGGCCCCACCCTGATGCCGCGTCCCCTCCCTTGGGGTGCCAGGGCTCTGGGGGGCCCCCGGGGTCCCAGCCAATGGAGGGGTGCACGGGGAAGAGGAGGGGCCCGGGGTAGCGTATAAAAGTGGGACAGGGAGAGCCGCTTGCCAGCGTGCGACCCCCTTGGGAGCAAGAGCCGAGACTTCCTCCGTACCTGCCGGCAGCCACACGCTACCCTCCACCGGACACCATGGTGCACTGGACAGCCGAAGAGAAGCAGCTCATCACCGGCCTCTGGGGCAAGGTCAATGTGGCTGACTGCGGTGCTGAGGCCCTGGCCAGGTAGGTCCAGCTCCCGGGCGTCTGCTCAGCTGCACCCTGGGTAGAGAAACCGTGGTAATTGCATTGGGGATCATTAACATCTCTGTGTCTGCTTGTGTCCCCCCTCCATCTCTCCTCAGGCTGCTGATCGTCTACCCCTGGACCCAGAGGTTCTTCGCTTCCTTCGGGAACCTCTCCAGCCCCACTGCCATCATTGGCAACCCCATGGTCCGCGCCCATGGCAAGAAAGTGCTCACCTCCTTTGGGGAAGCCGTGAAGAACCTGGACAACATCAAGAACACCTTCGCCCAGCTGTCCGAGCTGCACTGTGACAAGCTGCACGTGGACCCCGAGAACTTCAGGGTGAGCCGTGCTTCTGACTGCAGGACCCATCCCCACTATTGCATCTCTGCGGGCAGTTTCTCCCCTAACCCTGAACCCTCCCGTGTGAGGGATTTACCCTAGAGATGCCGGTGCAGGAGGAAGAGGGGCTGGTGGTTGGGGTGGGGGGAGATGCAGGAGAGGGACAAAGAGGGAAGGCACCAACTTGCATCTCGGTGAGAAAGCACCGAAGGGGCTGAGAGGTGATGGTTATGGAGAGGCCATCTGGAGAGTGCAAATGAGGACGCACGGGAGGTGGGAAGGTGGCGAGGAGGTGGTTTCCGTGTGGAAAGGGAGGGGGAGAGTGAAGTGAAAGCAGTTGCTGAGCAGGAAGAAGTTTGAGCCAAGGGGAAAGCAAAGGAGCAAGAGTAAAGCTTGGCACGAAGGAGAAAGGAGAGAGGAGTGAGGAGCAAGAGATGCGGCTAGATGCCAAAAGCAAAAGAGGAATGGGACCTAGAGGGAGAGAAAACTGTCTCCCATGTCTCTGCAGCTGAGAGATTCCCAGTGGGGAAGTAACTCCGACATTTGTGACCGGGGCTAGCAGATATCCCCCCCGGCGTCAGCATGAGCTCATTGTTCATGCCAGGGTGCTTTGCAGTGCCGAGTGCCGGCTCCCTGCCATGCGGCAGATGCTCAGCTGTGTCTTCTGCTCAGGAGAAACTCCCAAACGAAGCCAGAAGGGAGAAAGAAAAATTTAATCAACAAAATTTCTGGAGAATTTTTGGTTACTCTTCCCATAACAGTAGCAGAACCTGAATCTTTAGAGTAAGAGCAGAGAACAAGTTTAAGGTACATCCTAAAAAGGACTCCAGGGAGATTTTTAAGCCTACAAAATGCCCAGAGGTTTCCCTGGGTCTAATGCGAGTGCTCGTGTGGGGATCTGCAGGCTCCTGGGTATTGCTAACCCGAGGGTGCTCTTGTCCCTGCAGCTCCTGGGTGACATCCTGATCATCGTCCTGGCCTCCCACTTCGGCAAGGATTTCTCTCCCGACTGCCAGGCTGCCTGGCAAAAGCTGGTCCGTGCGGTGGCCCACGCTCTGGCCCGCAAGTACCACTAAAATGTCAGCAGAAAAGCCCCAGCAGCATCCTCTAGCTGCGTGTCATGCACCGGCTGACATGCTGCTCTGGAGCTGACAGCTTTTAAATAAAAGATCATCCAAAAAGCTGACAGCCAAATAAAGCTTATCCTGTGAAGCCTCCACTGAGTCTGTGTGTCCCTGAGAGGCTGGAGGGGTTGGGGGGACAGGGACCTTCGGCACCCACAGGCGGACTGGGGGTCCCAGAAAATATCACCTCCCTTTGTTCTGTCTGGGTTTTTTTTTTTCGGGGG
>NW_010972972.1:7294891-7540495 GCF_000737465.1 Haliaeetus leucocephalus | reverse complement strand
GGGGGGGGCGGGGCAGGGCAGATTTGCCTCTGGAAATCATACTTCCAGAGTATTGGGTAGATGCAGCCCTATTACCTCTGTGGTCACACACTGGGAAGTTTGCACTGAGAAACTAGTTGCTATTTTACTATGAAACCTGCATGTTTTTCTTGCAGGCAAGGGGAACCTGGAGCATTCATATTTTTTAGGGAGGATAAACAAACTGAAGACTTTAATCTACCCTGGCTCATTCCTGGCATAAAGCCTCCAAGAAATTAGCTGACTCATACTGGCCAAGCAGCCAGCTGGGTGGGGGTAGGTTTTAGATAAACATTTTGCTATCAAGACCTGTCCAGACTTTGTTTATGCACTTCTTTTTCACCCTGTGCCGCCCATTCTGCAATTATGGGGGGCCCAATCCTGCTAATAGTGGTGACTATTAATAATTTCCTGGATGTGAGTATCAATCGATGCTCTGTGCACACAGTGTTTTGGGTGTTTGTCTGCAGAGCAGGACTCTCTAGGGTAGAGTTTGTTCTTGGCATGGGAAGCACCATCTGCCCCGTCTGAACTGAACGTGATGCAGTAAAAGCAATGTTTAGCTGAAAGGACATGCTTACTTTTTAAAGGGAAAAAGAAGGGCATAGCTATATATCCCAGTATCTCTGACACCCTGTTTGCACTGTGTCCTAGCCTGCTTCATCCACATTTGTGGGCATTCCCACGCTCTGACCCTGAACCACTGCAGCGTATCAAAAGCCCTCTGTGACCCATAAATGTCCCTTCTCGCACATTACTTGAAGGAAGAGGCATTTTGTTTCTGGTGTCAAGGCAAACACTGAGAAGGTGAGAAGATGATTTGTAGTAAGTCCCAAGGTGTTTTTCTCCCTGCAGCGAGTCTGGGCAGGCACAGTGTGCGGTGTTTTGGTTTGGTGTCCAGAGTCACAAAAAACCAGATTCTTATATGATTTTTCATAGGTTTCATGATAGGTATTTGTAGACTTTTGTATGAACATAATTGTTCATAGACTTCAGGCAGAAATGACTGAATTATTTGAACAAGTAGGTCTCCTCCTGCGAGCAAGGTGTCTGGGGGTAGAAATAAGCTGAGCAGCCCTCTCAGGTTAGACCCTACAGATCAGTACAGCAGGGGAGGACTGGGCTCTTTCCACTGTTGGGGTTCCTGCTGGGGTACCCCTTCCCAGCAGCAGGGACGAGGGTTTCCATCCCCTGCACCCAGCAGCATGGCAGGATGGGTATGGTGCCCGCTGGCGCTGCCCGGGGCTTCACTCCCCGTCCCCAGCCCCAGCTGGGGGATGACACCCTGGTCCCTGTCTCCCCAGCAAACAGATCCTGCAGGATGTCCTCTCCCCATGCTGCTTTGCCTGCTCCTATTTTGTCTCCTGCATGATGGCAAAACACCCCGGAGGGAGCCAACAACCCCCTGGGCGATGCCCGATGCAGCATGGTGTTGGCAGCACTGCAGGTCCTGGAGGGGCCGATAAGGTGGTGCAGGAGGGTGAGCACTGGCGGCAGCTCAGTGGCATTTTGCCTGCATGTTCCCTCACCCAGGCATGCACCCAGGCAGTGCTCGACTTGATTTATCATCATGTTCCAGCACACCATCCCACGTGCACTGGATTTTCTTGAGAAAAGGCAGAGGTAGGCAACTCTAATGAAGATTATTCATCCCTATTCCATTGAAAAAAAGTCTACAACTAAAGGGGGAAAGAGATATTATCAGGCTGAAAATCTCCCTTAGTATTTTTCTTTCTTTTAATTTATTTTTCTCCCATTCCTGGATTTTCAATAAAAGGCCAAGAAGACACTTAGCAGGAGGTGGTCCATGGACGAAGGCAAGCCCCAATGTCTGGAAAGGAGCTTGGTCAGCTCTTTAGCTCTGCCACAGCCTGGCCATCCAAACAACCCACCTTTTACTCGGTCACTAGTCCAACAAGACCCAGCGCCTCTTACTTAGCCCAATCCAAATCCTATGGAAAACATCAGGAAGACAGCGGATTGCCCCAGGTGCCTTGGGATCAGGATCAAAGCCCCTGCACTTTCAGCAAGGACTGTGTTTCTTGGAGTTTTAATGCAGAAAATAAAACAGGAGAGCCTTCTCATGCAAGGCCATTGCTCCTGGCAAGGGTGCATCACCCCCAGTGTGCGGTGAAGGTATCCGTACAGTTTGCTGGTGGCAAACCCCTCTGGGTCGCTCTGCCACGGGCTGCGTTTTGGCAGAGGCATTCATCATTTCACTGGTAGAGACTAAGGCAAGGCAGAGTCCAGCATGGGGGAGAGCCAAGGTGCAAGGCTCACACCCCATTGAGACCCACGCACACACCTTAAATCGTGACGGACTATTGCCCAGTGGCTTGTGCAGCCCTTTCTCTGCAAAGGGGCCCATGTCTAGTAGGTGAAATGGAGAACTGACCTGCCTGCACAGAGGGGAAGGGATAAAGCTCTTGAGTGCAGGATAACCAGAGGCCCCTTCTCAGCGTGCCACACCCTGGCCATCCCCTTCTGCTCCCGCGCTGGTGGGGACCCCCACCCTGGCCCCAGCCAATGACCCCACAGTGCAGGACGGGGAGGAGCTGCCGGCAGCGGATAAAAGCCTCCGCGGGGTCCGCAGCTCAGCTACAGGGTCTGTGTCCTGCAGCTCTGAGCAAAGCCGCCTGCCACCATGGTGCACTGGTCAGCCGAAGAGAAGCAGCTCATCACCAGCATCTGGAGCAAGATCAATGTGGAGGAATGCGGTGCCGAGGCCCTGGCCAGGTAGGTCCAGCTCCCGGGCGTCTGCTCAGCTGCACCCTGGGTAGAGAAACTGTGGCAATTGCATTGGGGAGCACTAACGTCTCTGTGTCTGCTTGTGTCCCCCCTCCATCTCTCCTCAGGCTGCTGATCGTCTACCCCTGGACCCAGAGGTTCTTTGATAACTTTGGGAACCTCTCCAGCCCCACCGCCATCCTTGGCAACCCCAAGGTCCGCGCCCATGGCAGGAAAGTGCTCACCTCCTTCGGGGAAGCCATCAAGAACCTGGACAACATTAAGGCGACCTATGCCAAGCTGTCCGAGCTGCACTGCGAGAAGCTGCACGTGGACCCTGAGAACTTCAGGGTGAGCCATGTTTGCAGTCCCAGCCCTTTCCCTATGTCATGTGGGGAAAGTCAGATTTTTGCTTTGAAACTGGGGGTATTGCCTCCGACAACGCTGTCTAGGCGTATGTACTTTGGCTGCTGGAGGCAGAGTCCCTGTGTAGTACCCAAGAGAGATGATGGCTTCTGCAGGACTGTTTACAAGACCGTGGGTGACTTTCACACTAAAAAGTCCCATTTTTAGTACCAGCACAGAAATGGGGAGGACACGGTATTGGGAGATTGTTACCTGAAGGAGATCTGGTTGGGGCCAAAAGAAACAAACCTGGGGGAAGGTGCAGCAAGGGTTGGAGGATTCAGAGGCAGAGGGGAGCTAAGCAGAGCATTTAAGGAAATCATAAGAGAAAAAGAAAAAAACCCAGCATTTTGCTGGGTAGGTCTCAGGCCAAATTGCTTTAGCATCCCAAAAATGGGGGAAAATAGTTATAAGGTTCGTTCTTTCTTTTTCTTTGTTTTTTTTTTTTTTTTTAAGAATGAAGCAAATATTATTTTCCCAAACCCCAGAGCTTTCTAATGGAAAGACTAAGGATTTGTTGTAGCAGTTCCAGGGAATGGGGAGTGAGCCAGTCCCAATAACCAGACCTGCAGCCCGAGGCCACTCTGATGAGGCAGGGGGGCTGAGGAGGAAGAGGAGGAGTGTGCAGCATGTGAGAGTCCTTTCAGGAGGGAACTCAGCCTCAGGGAGAAGTCAGGAGAAAGGAGATGCAGCCTGTCGGTTGCCGGGTCGTGTCTGGGGAGGATGGGAAGGAGAGGGACCAGAGGGAAGTCTGCAGCAGGAAAACCAGGGAGACGGAGAGCTTGCATAAAGGAAGAAGCTGATTAGAGCTAAAACCATGGCAGGACAGGGTGGGTTTGGTGGACTTGTGTGCAGCAAGAGGCAGAGCCTTCTTTGAGAGGTCCTGGGTCCAACAGCTCAGCCCCAGCTCGGGGATGCCGGGTCCCCACTCCATGGTCTGCTGTGGCACAACAGTTCAAGCAGCACTAACCCTGTCTGTTTTCCTCTTTCTCCTCCAGCTCCTTGGAGACATCCTCATCATTGTCCTGGCTTCCCACTTCGCCAGGGATTTCACCCCTGCTTGCCAGTTTGCCTGGCAAAAGCTGGTCAGTGTCGTGGCTCACGCTCTGGCCCGCAAGTACCACTGAGCGTCCCGGGACCGGTTGTGCGAGGAAGAGTCCCTGCTCTGCCACAAGCAGCCCTGAGCACGGGGAGATGCCCTTTGCGTACTGACAGGCTGTAACCACCGAATAAATACCTCCCAGCACCATGTCTGCAGAGTCTCCCTGTCTCTGTGCTGGGGAAAGTGGGGGGGCAGGTGGGTTTGTGCTGTCGAATGCAATGCCGTCCGTGTGTGGGTGTTATGTCTTGTTTCTAAGGGCTGCTGCGGGCGGTTTCCTTAACTTTACAGTGCTCTCTCATGTGCGTGCCCTGCCAGTGCATGCATGGGGGTCTGTGAAGAGAAAAACCCATGCAGAGGGCTCTGACACCCCGGGGTGTTTCAGAGAGGGTCATAGGAATAATGAGGGATTGCAAAGAATCCACATTTGTTCTCCCAGCTCTACGTTACTGTGAAATCAGATGAAGCCAGCGCTGTGCAGAGCACAGAGCTCCCAGCCAAGCTGTTGCTGCAGTCAGGGAGCTGGCATCTGCCTTGCCCTGCTCTGGGGCTGGGGATGCACACTCTCCTTTTAGAGCAGCTGATAGAGGAGAAAACCTTTGAACTCCGACTCTTGGGAAGTTCAGGAGATGTCCACTTCTTCTAGTTATATCAGCTGGCCTAACAGGAGATACTGCTTCCCCAGGGAGGATTTATCATGCTGGTCCACATAGCAGACCCTCATCCCCAGGCACCCACAGTCCCAAAGACCCCCCCTCTCTCAAGACTGAGGGTATTCAGTTCCCAACGTCACCTGGCAGACAAAACCCACTACGCTAACTGGTATCTGGGTTTTGCTGTGTGTCCTGGTTTTGGCGGGGATAGAGTTAATTGTCTTCCTAGTAGCTGGTATAGTGCTATGTTTTGGATTCAGTATAAGAATGTTGATAACACACTGATGTTTTCAGTTGTTGCTAAGTAGTGTTTATACTAAGTCAAGGATTTTTCAGCTTCTCATGCCCAGCCAGCAAGAAGGCTGGAGGGACAAAGGAAGTTGGGAGGGGACACAGCCAGGGCAGCTGACCCAAACTGGCCAACGGGGTATTCCATACTATGTGACATCATGCCCAGTATATAAACTGGGGGGAGGTGGGGCTGGGGGAATCACCGCTCGGGGACTAACTGGGCATCGGTCAGTGGGTGGTGAGCAATTGCATTGTGCATCACTTGTATATTCCAATCCTTTTATTATTATTGTCAATTTATTATTGTTATTATCATTATTAGTTTTTTCCTTTCTGTTCTATTAAACTGTTCTTACCTCAACCCACAAGTTTTACTTTCTTTTTCCAATTCTCTCCCCCATCCCACTGGGTGGGGGGGAATGAGTGAGTGGCTGCATGGTGCTTAGTTGCTGGCTGGGGTTAAACTATGACACTGTGCCTGGCCCTCCTTCTCCCATCTGAGGGGCCTTCATGGTGCATAGAGCAAGGCTGTGGGTCAGGCTTAGTTATTCATTCATTTGGACAAAGGTGACAAGTTCAATTTTTTTTAGCTGTTTTATTATACAAAACAGGAAAAAACATAGAACTGGTCAGAACTGTGTTTATCTTACTCTTAAACCTTGCCTCAAACCAAGACTGGACCCCCCTTGCACAAGGGGGCTGACAACCAGTGCTGTTTACAGCATCTGGCGCAGCAGAGTCCTGGCCGTGGTAGAAGTTTCTCGACTTACCAGGGAGGACACGGTTGTTTGGGGTCATAACCTTTCAAAACAGACCCTTATCTCACTCAGGTTCAGCAGGCTTCTCCTATGTGCCAAATCTGCAGGTTTTTGTACAGAGAATAGTGCAGCTCCCGGAAACGCTGTGCAGCCAACAGCAGTGCATCCCATGTGCTGACCCTGCTTCAAGCAGGGCATCAGGCTAGAGACCCCTGGAGTGCTCTTCCCACCTAAATTACCCCGTGGTTCTGCACTCTGAGTTTGCAAGATGTTTGCTTGCTTTTCTCACCTATGGCTTGTTTTGAAGGGGTCCAGAGAGAAACAAGTTGAAGGTACCTTTATAAATCTGCTTTGTCTGGATGCTGTAAAAGACAGGATTGAAGAGGGGTGGGAGGAGGATGTAAGTGTTGAAGATGGGGGTGCCTCTTTTGCAAATCTGTGCAGGATGGGCTAGCCAAGTTCTGGGATGAAGAAGACCGAGACCACACAACCTTCAGGCCCTTGTCCTTGGAAGCAATGCTGAGAGGTGTCACGAGGACCACGATGGAGGACAACAAAATGAAGAGGAGATCTGAACCCATAGTGAAGAAAATGAGGTCTGGGGCATCGATGCTTTTGAACACCATCCCTCTGGAGGGCAGCCAGATCACCCTGGGGTGGAGGCAAAGGGGATAGAACAAGGCGCTCCCTGGTCACCAGGCAGCCAGAGGAGATTAAGGACTGGGGCATGATCAGCACTGTCCTCCTTTGTGGGTGCATCAGCCCTATTTTGGCTGAACCCATGCCTGCTGGCACGGTCATACAGCTCCATGGGAGTCAGAGAGCCATCAGCCTGTCAAGGGGCATGGCAAAAAGCACCACTGACTCCAGGAAGGTGAGGGACCAGATAAGGAAGAGCTGAGACACATGGCTAATAGCCATGAGCAAGGACTGCAGCACCACTGGCATGGTCGTGAGACACAGTCCAGGGCCAGTGAGGGCCAGCACGGAGAGGACATGATGCAGGGCTGGTGGAGGCTTTGGTCTGCTTTTCTAGCATACAGAATAACACAATTTCCAATGCTTGTAGTGACATGAACAGAACAAATTGAGGTGGAAATCTGGGGTAAGATGTCCTTCACACCCAGGATGTGATTACCAGAAAGGCTGTGACCATGAGGCTGGTCCAGTGCTCGCCTCCATGAGGTGTTCCTGCTGTCCTCTCACTTCTTAAAAATTGCAGTCTGCACAGCCCATATTTGGTTCAGGTCTAGTTTAGAAATGACAGAAAACTCCTGAATCCCTATGAATTGCATCATGCAGCCCTGAAATGATGGGAAGCTCGCACTAGCAGGTTGATGGATTGTTCTCCTCTTTCACAGCAGCTTCTCTCAGACCTGAGGCAGCACTGCAGACCTTTGATGAATGAGCACACTGTGTTGCTTTGGAAAGAAAGGAAGGGAATTTCCACAACAGCACAGACGAATAACTGAATAGATTTCATGACAGGAGGAAATAGTGTTAAATTATATACATCAGAAAACCGTTGTGATCTCTGATTGCAATACCTGCTCTTCCTCAGCCACTGGGACACGTCACTGCTCCTCCTGGAGCCTGCCCTCCTGCAGACCCACCATGGAAATAGAGCCTCCAGGTTTGCAAACGGTGGGATGGAAGATGAAACTTCTTATTTATCTGGTAATAAGAATTGTTTGCAGTTTTCACAGGTGTTGAGAAAAAGAATTAGTTGAATATCTGTGCTAGGATAATTAATGGAGTCTGTGCAGTGAAAAATGTGGTGGTGCATTTTGTGCTTATGAGAGAAGCATTTGTGTTTTCTCTACAGTGAAACCCTCTTGTTAACTGCTGTGGCATATTGCCTGGAAATGGAACCTTAAAAACTCCTGCTTAAAAATATAATTAATTAATCAAACCCCAGAGACTTTTAAGGAATTCTTATTCGAAATTTAATGTCAATCTAAGGAGCAGGCTAACCAGAGGACTATCAGGTGTAATTATTTTTATCTGTCCCGATCCCCACACTTACCAAAATAACAGGAGCAGAGGAAACCCCGGTTCTTTTCACTTCTTAGCACAAGCCGAAAATAATGTTTAACTGACTCTGTGCTGCCCCTGCTGGGGTTATATATAGTGTAAGGCACGATTTTATACCTCTAGAGGGAATTCTCTGTCAGGAGCATCAGCATAATACAGCATTTCAGAAGACAGGTTTTACAGCTGGTGGGATTGGAATACAATTATAACAAAATTCAGCCATCCATGTGATATGTTTGTTGTGTTTTCCCACACTACTTGAAATGAGGATGAATGGCAATGTGCTTGTTCTGATTTTGAAAAAAGGTGCTTTATTGCTTTTGAGAATTAAATAAAGATTTTGTTTTCTCCAAGAAAAAGTATGGAAATACTCAAGCAACTTAATGACTCTGTGCTCCTGCAGCAACCATTACTGGTAGTTTTTTACACTGCATGTTATGTTACGGAGATATTTGGAGAGAAAATCTGCCTGTGAAACAGGGGGGATGCTCTTCAGCTTGCCTAGCCCATAGGAGAGGCCTTAATTTATAGGGCCACAAGCAATCCCACGGGTGACACTGGAGGGACAGGGCCAGCTCTGCTGGCTGTTGTCCATGAGCCACTCTGCAAGGACTGGCTGGGTACAGGACCACCACTTTTTTCCTGTATCACTAGCAAAATCTGATGTCATGGCAACTGCAGTACTGCTGTAAAAAACCTCAGAAAATATCATTTGGATATTAAGAGATTTTTGATCCACCCCCCTTTGTAACTTTGGAGAAATGAAGGTTTGAAACGCCAGAGTGACTTATTGTAGCTGATCTGCCTCATCTTTCCCTTTTTCTGCCCCCTTACCTTCTCCCACAGCTGCTTAGGGCCCTTCCAGCCCAAATTCTCTTCAATAAGAGAACCAGACATGCTCATTTTCCATTCCAAACCAGAAGTGGCAGGGATAACACTTCTGACATGATGATGAGTTTCTCTTTCATATCACAGAGACTCATCTGGCCAGAAGTGCAGGAGTTCTCACTATCTGGCACAAAGTGAACTCAGAAACCAAATTATTCTTTTTTGTTGTTTTTGTTGGCAGCCTTTTATCGTGTCTCCCTGAATCTTTCTTTGTCCAGGCTAAATGACCGCTGCTGTGCAGACAGGTCCCCATGCTCCACCCCACAGAAATTAAGAGTTCCTGCACTAGAGACCCACGTATTCACTACACAGTAACAAACATCATGGTAGTTACTGTGATTTAGATAAATCCACGCTGTCAAACCGCAGTGACTGACAGAGGCTGGAGAAGCACCACCTTTGCCCACACAGCAGAGACATGTGAATGACAGGGAGGACATGCTGGTCCCCAGAAAACAGAGCACCGACTCACCACAGGGCATATTCCCTCCTGTTACCTGACAGATCACAAATGGGAGAATCATCTTCTGGAGACTACCCAGCTTCATCCCAGGGTTGCAGAGTGATGATTAAGCTTGCCCAAAGCCTGCCATGATTTGGTGCTCAGCCACATGCCCCTGTGGCCACAGTAGCCTTTTGGGAGGAGGTGGCTGTGGTGGTCCTCTGGGTTGCTTCTGCAGGGACAGCCGTGGGGCAAATCACTGAGACATGCTCCAAAGCTTTCCCGTTACTTCTGCAGCAGCGCTCAGAGCTGCACAGACCACTGCCGCTGTGAATGACGGAAAGCACCCGCTTGGATGGAGATTTTTTGCAAATATGCTCACCCTGTCCTACTCGGCACTCCTACTGCTTTCTCCATGTAGCAGCATCATGCTGCCTCGTTGTGTCTCAAACAATCAAACAAAATGCTCTTGATCCTGCTTTGCCTTCTCTCTGTCCTACACCTTCTTCCAGGGAAGAACCTCCTTCCATGGAGGGGAGTGCTTTGCTTTGGGACAGTTTTGTTTGGGAAGTTTCTGTTTGCTTTATTAATAATTTTTATTTTATGTACATGAAATTTTCAGTGTTTGACAACACTAGAGAGAAGGAACCCCTTTTAGTGGGAAAGAAAGGCAAGACAATTTGGCTTGGCCTTTTCTGCATGTTTGAGTCTGTCCCAGATAATGGGCTTAGATACATAGGCTGAAATGCAGGCAGCTGAAATGCAGGCATTGTCAGGCACGATCTGTACTTGAATCACCGCTGAATCATTTTCCATTGGCACCTTGGGACAATATTCCAGCAAAGTACTTCGCAAACACTAGCCTTGGTCTTAGCTTTTTCTGTTTTGCCTCTGGTTTAGTTGCCCTATCCATAACATGGGGAGTATAAAATGTATGTATCTTTAAAAGGGTTTATTGGGATTCCACTGCTGCTGTTTGCAAAATGATGTGTATGTAAGAATGTTTTTGCATGGCCAAAAAGTAGGCTCAACCCCCACCTATTCTGGTACATGCTGATCTTGTGGGCACTGCACCTCCATCTCTCCATCCCTTTCCCAGTCCTCTCTCCCCAAAGTTTTGCCATGGAAGAACTTAACATCTTCTCAAGCATACAGAGAAAGAAGAGTAAGGCACCACTTTTGCACTAAAAGGCTTGGCAGGGATGTGTGTATTTTTCTAGGGGTGCAAAGATCTGAAGATGCACTCTATTTTACACAAAATTCAGTGATGAAGTCTAAGCAGTGTTTCCAGGGAGTTGCATCTCTATCTTAACCTTCAGATCTAGTTGGCAAGTGCAGAGCAGCAGTTACACCCTGGAGCTAACACCTACACTTGGGGCAAATAATTTACTTTATTCAATGTTTAACATTTAAAAAATTCACAGTTCTATTTTAAAAGGGAAGAAAAATCTGGTGAAAACTAATTTTTTTCATTGCTGGTCTGACCAGCATTTCCTAAACATTTATGATCCTTGTGTTTGCTCTTGCAACATTTACCCTTGTGCTGCCGCTCAGGCTACAAAAGGGAGTACAATCACCTTCCTGGACTGTGGAGTTGGTTTGCATCTCATGGCCTTGGTCCCTGCAGCAGGTCCCAGGTGACTGTCATTGCTGCTGAGATTTCACACAGGCATTATAAAACCAGACAACTTCCTCTGCATGGCAAACACTCGGGCAGGAGTGTGGTTCCCTGTGGCTCTGCATCTTCTGCTTAAGGACTTCAGCTGAAAAGAGGTAAGGGCATTTGAGGGCTCAGTGCACTTCCATGTCAGCCTTGCTTCATCACTGATGTTTTAATTTTGGGTGGGTCATTTTCCATTCAGATTTTGTGATAAAGGGTAGCTTTGGTTCAGCCAGCTTGCTTATCTATCACTGTGCATTCCTGCAGCTGTCTCACACTCTCCATCCATCCATCCATCCATCCATCCATCTCCCTCTGTTGTGCTTTAACCCCACAGATATTCAATGAACACCCCTGTTCCTCCTTCCCCCAGGTTTTATTGCTGAGCACGATGTTGTACAGTATGGAATATCCCATTGGTCAGTTGGGGTCCTGGCTGTGTCCCTTCCCAAGTCCTTGTGCACCCCCAGCCAACTCGCTGGTGGGGCAGGGTGAGAAACAGAAAAGACCTTGATGCTGTGTAAGCACTCTTCAGAAGGAAATAAAATATCACTGTTTTCTCAACACTGTTTTGGTCACAAATCCAAAACAGCACCGTGTGAGCTACCATGAAGAAAATTAACTCTATCCCAGGCAAAATCAATACACCCTCTAAACCCATCACCTCATGACCCAGGCAGCTAGTGCCAGCACACCCCTGAGCTGCCTGTTTATCTATCTGGCTATTGCTGCAACACAGGGACACTGCTGGGATGCAATTGCTGATATTTGGAGGAGGGAGTGGACATTTCTATAGAGAGTAACATCCAGTGTTATAAGAGCATATTTCAGACAGGATTTAAAGCCCTGAAGTCAAGCTTTAAGAACAGTGTTTTGTCATGGGATCTTTTACAAAACACAGATTATGCCCCATCTGCTGATGGGATGCTGTTTTGCTCCTGTCTCTGAAGTGGCTGGTGCTGAGCACACTTGGAGATGGCACGCCTGGAGATGGCGAACCAGTTCCTCTGGTCCTTACTCACTGAGAGCCTGACAGATGGTGCTATGAAGCAGGACCGAACGAGGATTACACTCTGTCTACAGGCTCCGTGTTCATCCTTCTGGGCAGGAGCTGAGCATCCGCTGGAGCCAGAGCACCCACTCCTCCCCCCTGGCACAGCACCCAGCTGGGCTGTGGAAATTCATCCTGTCCTTGTGTGCAGACAGAGTTCTTACGTGTCTCGACAAGGACAAAAATAAAAGGAGGATGGGAGGAGCAGGCTAGAAATATTCCTTCCTCAAGCTCACTGTGGAGCAATCAAGGTGAACAGCTTTGTGGAGGGGCACTGTGGGGGCAGGACGCCCAGCTCTGGGGCAGCATCATGGATGGAGGATGGGACTTTTCCCAGTTTAATAATGCACAGAGTGAACAAAGCAATCTTTTTATTTTTGTGGGACATTCAGAGCACGTTTACAGATGATGAAGATGAGGTACACATTCAAGGCTGTACACCCAGATTCAAATACTTAAATCTATATTTTCGTGTTGAAGATAATTAGAGCACCCTGGAAATCTGTCTGCTAATTTAACTTACCAAGCTAATTATTTAGCTGGAGAAGTAAAAAGTGGAGGCACAGATGTCTGGAGCTTTGTCTGAGAAGTGGGGCAGTTGGAAATAGACTAATTCCATTTTTCATGGCACACTAATGAGTTTAGCTGCATGCCCTCCAATTAAACAATGCCATGTTCCCTGTTTACAGAGACAGATGGAGTGTGAATTTCTTGAGTGCTGAGGGCTGGAAAAGTTTAAATTCTTCCACATCAGCCACTGCAACCCCTGAAAAGAGCAGCAGACAAGCCAAGCAAATAATTAGCATAGGTTAGAGGAGCATTTTATAACTTTTTTTTTTACTCACAACCCCAAAAGGTATCATTCCTGTATTCAAAGCTTAAGCCCTTTAAGCATAACTTTTATGATTTGTATTTCACATAGCAGTATATTTCCCTAAGGTGTCTGTGGGCTGTGGATTGGAAGCCCTTGGTTGACAGTTCTGTAGAAGAAATGAGAGCTGGGTTTGTGTACACATTGCTTAAATTTACCCATAACTGTTAGCTGTAACAACATTCCTGCTAAGAATTCTGGTTGCTGTGTATATTACTAACACACATATTGACTGAAATACCTGTCAGTTTGAACAGCTTGATGGGCTATCAGTAAGAACTATAGTAATGGCAACAACAATTAGAATAGTAAATAATCTCCAAAGTGAAGGGAAATTGTAATGTTCTAAATTTGCCAATGCCTTACCAAATTTAGACTTGCAGGAGTGACTGTGTCCCCTCGGGGATCACAGTGGGTAACAGATAAATTTCAGTGATTGCTGCTGTTTCTGTAGCTCCCGGGGACCCTTGTCAAGGAGCACAGTCCCACAGTGCAGGGTGCTGCACAGACACAAAACGGAGAAAATTGCAGCCTTTTCCCCCTTCCCTTCCACTGAAGGGTAGATTAAGTGATAGCAAAGGATGTGGCTGGAGGACAGGAGGACAAGCAGGACCATATCTGCCAAGAGCCAAGGCATGGTGCAAACTCAGCAGCTGGGCAGGGGGTAGTGGTTTGCAGAGCTCCAGACAGGGCATCCTGCACAGGGTGAAAGGCAAAAATCTGAAAATCTGGCAAGCAAGTTGAGGGAGCTGGCTGGGCAAGCTGGTACCTGCAAGCAAGGACAGACAACAGGCTGGAGGCACAGTCTGGGAGGGGAAACAGGCATCTGTCGTCTGCTGCCAGAGCCCATGGGCAAGGGGAGAGCTGCCCAGAGGAGCAAGGATGGTGAGAGCGACCATTGTCCTCTTGCAAAGTCCTGCATGGAAGTGCCTGGGGTGAGGCTGTGTGCATCAGGGACTGAGAGTGGGGGTGCGGAAAAGGCTGGGGACTGAGGGGAAAGGCTGAAAATCTGATGTAGAGAGCTGGAGAGGCACCCACATAGAAGCAGAGACCAGGGTCTGAGTGCCAGGGAAGGATGGCGATGTTGCTTACAGTGACTGAGAGAAGAGGCTGTAGCTATGTCCTGGGAGGGATATAGCCCTGGTGCAATTAATGACGTTATTATTGACTTTACAGGTGAGGAGCCTGGGGAACATAAAGCAGGAAAAAGAACTGAACCAGCACTGCAAAGTGGTTGCCTATGCTCTGGCATATCTTCAAGGAGGAGAATAGAAATGAGATCTTCACACCGAAACACCAGACTGTTCATTTTCATTGCCCTACAAAATCTAAACCTGCATTATCTTTGAATTGCTAATTAAAAAGGGGCCTTTAACGCAGGTAGGGTGTCAGCATGGAGCAAGCATGTCCCCAGGGAACAGCAGCCGTGCTCTGGCTTTCCTGCTGACGGGCATTCCTGGGATGGCTCGTTTCCACCGCTGGGTTTTCTTGCCTTGCTGTCTGATGTATCTCATCACAATGCTGGGAAATAGCACCATCCTGCTCATCGTGAGAGTGAATCGAAGGCTCCACCAGCCCATGTACTACTTCCTTTCGATGCTGGCCATCACGGACCTGGGCCTGACTCTGTCCACCCTGCCCACGGTTCTGCGCGTCTTTTGGTTTGGCAGCGGAGAGATCAGCTTCCCAGTCTGCCTCACTCAGATGTTCTGCATCCATGCCTTCTCCTTCATGGAGTCCTCAGTACTTCTTGCCATGGCCTTTGATCGCTACGTGGCTATCTGCTGTCCATTGAGATACTCCTCCATCCTCACCAGTGCCAGGATTGCAAAGATTGGGCTGGGGATGGTCTGCCGCTCTCTGACACTGCTCCCACTTATCTGCCTGCTCACGCAACTGCAGTTCTGCAGGTCCCACGTGCTGTCCCACTCCTATTGCCTGCACCAGGACATGATACGGCTGGCGTGCACAGACTCCACCCTGAACAGCCTGTACGGCCTAACCCTAGTGCTGTTCGTGATCCTAGACTCAGTGCTCATCACCTTGTCCTACACCATGATCATTAAGGCCGTGGTGGGCATCACCTCCAGAGAGGAGCAGACCAAAGCCCTCAACACTTGTGTCTCTCACTTCTGCGCTGTCCTCATCTTCTATGTCCCCATGGTCGGCCTGTCCATTATATACCGGTACGGGAAGAATACTGCACCCTTCAGCCACGTGCTCATGGCCAATGTCTACCTTTTTGTCCCGCCTGTGTTGAACCCCATCATCTACAGCATGAAAAACAAACCCATTCGCAAAGGCCTCCTCAGGCTTCTGTGTCAAACACTGGCCTGGCCTGGCCATGGCCAGCAGCCCAGGAGTCATTGAGAAGTGGAAAGCTTGCCTACATGAAATACCCATAAAAAGTGACAGGTCGAACATAAGCGGGAGTTTGAGAGAGAGAAAAACTAATGGGAAGAGCACCTTGCAAAGAATGCTCTAATTGTCAGTAGAACACTGTTTAAATGCATCAAAAGCAGGAATCCAGCTAGGAAACAGGTGGACCACTTGGTGACCAAGGGTCAGAAGCATACTCAGGGGTGGCAAGGCCATAGCAGAGAAGCTCAGTGAATTCTTTGCATCGGATTTCTATACCCAACACTGTCTTCATAGTAAATGAATTAGAGGATCCTGATCAGTTTGAAGTAAATATAGAGGAGGAGTTACATCAAAGAAATATCTGTTAAATATCACTAATTCCCAGGACCAGATGTCATTCACCTGAGAGTCTGAAAGGAGCTCAGACGTGAAGCTGCAGAGCTGCTGGGAAGGGGGCATCCCTCTATTGCAAATGGTCATGGTGCTGCAGGGCGGATCATTCCTTCAACTCCACCTGCAAAAGGGGCTCCATGGGCTTCCTGAGAGCTGCTGACCAGTGGGCTTGATTTCCATTGCTGGTGGGACAGTAAGGACTGTGGTAAAGAATAAAGTTACTAAGCATATGGGTAAACACGTATGGGTAAAGCTCTTGCAGAGTCACCCAGGCTACTGCAAGGGGGA
Organism: Haliaeetus leucocephalus; assembly: GCF_000737465.1. NCBI lineage: Eukaryota > Metazoa > Chordata > Aves > Accipitriformes > Accipitridae > Haliaeetus > Haliaeetus leucocephalus. The sequence goes on along the minus strand of NW_010972972.1, from coordinate 7,524,556 downwards.
ATACTGCTGCAGTGGTGCGCTGGACTTCTGTGAAAGTGGCTCCATCTGGAGGGATCCCATGCCCACAATACACATGGATGCCCAAAAGCCTTTGGATAAATGCTTTTAATGAAATTACTTTGTAGGGGGATTGGAGGAAACCCTCTTCTAGCGATGGAATTTTGGTTAAAGTAAGGGTAGATAATTTTCAGTCTAGACAAGAGTCACCAGTGGCCTTCCCAAGGGATCTCTCCTAGGACTCATTTTATTCTGCATTGTCATCAGTGACCTGGATGAGGAAGTGCACAGTGAACTCTTGAAGCCTGCAGATGGCACTAGGTCAGCCACTGGACTGACAGCAACTGTCTTCTATGGTTTTATAAGATTATTAAAACTTTATTTGCAATAACAATAAATTCTTGGCTCCACATAGAAGGTGTGCTTCCTTCTGCTGTAATAAGTGAGTGTACCACAGCCCCAACACACACAGAACCACCACAGGACTTGGTAACATCTGAATGTGATAAGCTATTATTTGGATCACAAGTCCCACAGAAGTGGGTCTCAAAGCAAGCATTTTGAAGAAACTCTTGCTGCATGGTGGTAGGTATATGTAATACATCTGTTGATAGTTCTCCTGGGCTGCCATGAGAGACAGGGAAACCCCATGAAGGTTTGTCAAACCCAGTGTTCAACCCTCAAACCCTAGGAAGGGGGCTCAGCCTGAGGAAGGTGGCTTCTGTTGTCTGGGACACAGCAGCGAAATCTTATCAGGTTACCTGTAAAGCAGTGATGGCCATGCAGTTCTCAGTCTGACTTGGAATGTGTAGGGTATTTTTTGTTATTTTTCTGTAATTTCTCTTGGGTATTCATTTGCCCATTTAGGCTTCAGTAAATACCAGTGTTCCTTGGTTGTTCTCAGTAAAGACAGCTTTATGTAAGGGAAAAAAGAAGGCAGGATTTATTTTGGCCCTTCTTAACCCCTCCTGGGGTGGTCGATGCTGCAGACCTGTGAAGAAGGCACTGGCCTTTGATGTACAGCTGTGTTCACAGCAGGGCTGCAAGCAGCACTGCTACTGATGATTTTGTTTTGTTTTAAGTGCATGGCACTGCTTTGACTCTCTGCTTTCTAACCTTATGCCAAAACAATCCTATTCAAATAAATGGAAATCGAAGCAGAGGGAGGTATGGGGAGCAGGCAGGATATTCTGGGGTGAAGCCAACACCAACTATCCACTTTAGGGTGATCTGAGCCACTCTTCTCCAGGCTCTGTCTTGATTAGATCTCCTCCTGAGTAGTAGGAGCTTAAACACCCAGTGCACATGGAGGCACCTTGTTTCAGGGGTCCCCAGTGGGGGCTGGCTCTCCTGTTGCTGTAATAGAGGATGGTGGAGCCGCTCATACTAGCTGGGGATCTGACCTGAGCCCTTTTTACGTATAATTCTGCTCCCATTATGACCTGATGGTATTGTGAGCCCGGTGCTGCTGCAGTGATATTGTACAGGCTCCGTTCCCACTGGGGGTCTGCACTGAGCCATTAAGTGGCTGGTCCAGGCAGAGCAGACGCCCAGCTGCTGTGAGTCTGCAAGACCCCTGTGTGGGCTGGTTACAGTCCCTGGGAAGGGAAATGTGTGGTGACTTTCAGCTCCTGCAGCACGAATCACAGCTTTTGGATATGTCTTGTTCCTGCTGGAAATGTCACCTGGCTGGAACAAGAGGGCTTTGCCATACACCCAGCTCCTTAGACACTTCGCAGTCCTAGCAAGTCTGGCTGCAGGTGTAAAAAGCTTGAATAAACAGCTATTGCATGTATATAGATCTATGCTCTAGTGCATGTTGATGCACTAGAGACTACATGGCTGAGCACATCTAGGAAGCATTAGATTTTCCCTGCACATACATGCACAGGCAGTGCTAGCCAGGAAGATCAACTGCCTCATTCTGGCAGGAGCTCTGGGTCCAGCTGACCCAGTGCCATGGTGAAGGTGGGAAACTCTTACCCCACATGTCCATTGCTATGTCCTCCTCGTCTAAAAAGAAGGGCCATTAGCTCAGGAACCTCAGGCAGTTGCAGCTCCTGCATTATTGACCAGGAATGTATAGAAGACTGTAGATACTGCAACACTCCTTTATACAGCAAAGAAAATGCTGTGGGTCTAGAAACAAGGTATATTTCATCTACTGCACAAGAGGAGTTTAAAGATTCAGGATCCTCAGCAGTCAAACGGATGACAGGATGGAGTAGAGAGTATCTAAACTATTATTCACCAGCTGTTCTACTATATGCAAAACATCTTGGGGCTTCTGTGTCCTACATCAGCACCTTCTTGGAGTGAGAAGTTTGTGTATCCCTCTGTGGATCTGTTTAGTTTTTACACTGTAAATAATGGGGTTTAACACAGGGGGTACAAGGAGGTAAATATTGGCCATGAGGACATGAATCAGAGGAGACGCAGGTTTCCCAGACCTGTACACCACGGATATGCCGATCATTGGGATATAATAAATCAAAACAGCACAGATATGACAGACACAGGTGTTCAGGGCCTTGAGATGTTCTCCCTTGGATGTGATACTCCACATAGTCTTAATGATCATGACATAGGACAGGATGATAGACAGCAAGTCTAGGCCAAAGGTGGCCAGGACAACAAATACATGCTATTCACCTTGATATCTGCACAGGGCAGCTGGAGTAAGTTGGGGTGCAAACAGAATGAGTGAGCCAGCATGTGGGACCTGCAGAACGACAGCTTCTTCAGAAGGATCAGCAAGGGGAGCAAGAGGATAATGCTCCTCACTGTGAGCCCTAGCCTGATGACACCTACCCTGGGGGTGGTCAGGATGGATGAATACTGCAAGGGACTGTAGATGGCCATAAAGCGGCTGAAGGCCATGGCCCACAGCACCCCAGAGTCCAGGATGGAGAAGCAGTGAATGAAGAACATCTAGGCAAGGCAGGCATCAAACCTGATCTCCAGTGAATCAGAGAAGCACGCTCAACACTGTGGGGAGCATAGACAGAGACACACCAAGCTCTGTGATAGCCAGCATGCACAGAAAGAGGTACATGGGCTCATGGAAGCTGTGCTCTGCTTTGATGACAAAGAGGATTGCACTATTTCCCAGGATGGAAATAACGTACATGCAGCAGAAAGGGACAGCAAGGCACAAGTTCCCACTTTCCATTCATGGGATTCCTGTTAGAAGGAAGGTAGAAGGTCTAAGGAAGCTAGAAATGTTGATAATTTTCCTAGTGCAGCATCTTCGCCCTGTCAAAGATCAAGCAGCAGATCCCACTCATCCTACAAAGGAATTCACAGAAATCATAAAAGAGTAATCATGCCATAAAGCAAAGCTTTCTTCATTTCTTCACTGCAGTGATGGGATCCAGTCTTCTGAGTTTGCTGAGACAGCAAGAGAGCATTTTATCTTTGTGATCAGTTCTTGGCATGGAGAACTACAGCTCCCAAAAGTCAGAAATCTTATGGAGATGGAGGCACATATTACCTAGTTGATCATTGAATTATGGGCTTCTCTATGCCAGGACACAGAGAGCTGTTTACTAGATTGACAGATGTGACACTGTATTGACTGTGTTACACCAGACAGCAAAAAGACTTGAGAGGTGGCATCATGGATGAAGGGTGAGAGCAGACTTGTATCTCATACAGAAAGCCCACCTCTGGACTTGGGAGTCATGGAGGGAGTTCACTGGTCCTTGCTCTGGCTTTTCTTTGTCCTGCAGAAGAGCAAGAGAAGGAGCATCGTGGCAATACTTAGACCTGTGCTCTGACATTGCCAGGTGACTCCCTCACCTGGATATCTGAGTGTAGCTTCCCATGCTTTATGAATGAGATTCCCATACCCCTTCTGTGCAGGTATTGCAGAACACATCTTCTCTGCTGGCTGTGAGCTTCATCCTCATTTTAGATCTCCTTTTTTTTTTTTTTTTTTTTTAATTCTTTGCAGCTCTAATTTCTTTCTTTCTGTGAATGAATATCAGACTTGGTGATCTCTTCCTTCCCTAAAAATAACCTTGGCAGCAAAGAGCTGGTATAAGTGCCTTTGCACCAAGTGGTTTCTGCATCTTCAAGAGCAGTGCACAGCTGAGAACTCAGTGCAGCAACTTTTTGCAGGATCCAGCCAACAAGCATTCACCAGAGTGCTGCCAAGAAGCAGCACTGTGAACATCTGCTAGCCCAAGAGTGAAAGATTTTGGACTTGGATATTCTTGTATGTACAAATGCAAGTGTTCTTTTCCAGTATAAATGAAGTAAACAATAAGCAAATCACCCTCTCACAGGGAGGAGAGCTCTGGCAGCTCCCTGTGGTGTACAAGAACCACTTCTGCATGCTGATAAGAGAAGATTTCAGTCCTACTTACCCACCTTGCCAAGCTGTAACACAGGCAAGGATTGTTCTCCCTTACAGGTGCCCCTCACCTAGGTGCAGATGCCTGCTGTGTACGTATCAGCATCTCAGCTGGTTGTCTGGACCCCACCAATCGCACTGGGGAACAGGCACTGCCAGAAGGCAGTTTGTCTCACCCCAATGTCTACCCCGCTCAGATAAACAGTGCACACAGCCCTCATTGACAAGAAGAGGGTCTGAGGGTAACAAGTTCCTCATTATGTGCACATCATCCCTTTAAAACTAATAATCACTTTAACACTAATACTACAGTAACGCTGACAAAACTGTCTGAAATCACTAACAGCTGACATGTGAAAAGCAGCCCAGAAAAAGCAGATCACTTTGCCTTAAATATGGAGCAATACCTAAATATGAGCTGCCTGAGCATCTTGCCTCCAGGCTGCCAGTGAACGCATTGTTGTATCACCACTCCACAAAATCCCCCAGGACTCCCAGGCTCACTGGATACTTCTGCTTCTTGTTTTTTTGGTTGATACACTTTCTCAAAGGACATGATGCAAACATACCATTAAGAGTGAATCCCAGTGTCAAGTGGGAGGCTACTATGGAATTGCCTTGGGTTAGCACCAGGAGCTAAATAGGACTAGAAACTAGGTGTGAAGTCAAAGCAGGACTTGAATGTGGTGTTGGCTTCTGGCTTCAACATGGAGACATCAGTCAGGAGGAAACTTTCCTGGGAGACCCTCTGTAGGGGTGAGAAGGACACGTGTGAACCTACCAAGAGGGGAGAGCGATGGTGGCAAGATCTCCCTTTCCTGGCAGCTGTGGCCTCAGACACCATTGTCAGGAGATGAAACTCCTGAAAACACTGGGCTACCCATCAAAATGGTCAGGTTTGGCTTTTTTTAGCAATGGAATCATTTGTTGCCTTTGTATTTCAAAGCATCACCCTGAAGTTGTACACCCACTCACCCCATGAAAGTGTGCTTGTGTCCCTGGTTCGGGTACAGACTTCCTCAGCTTTCCCACCACTTTCTCCAGGCAGCTCACATGCAGCGTTAGCATTGACTGGAGGGAACTACTGACCCCCTCCCACCCTAGCAACCACCCCATCCCTACTGTGCAATGATCCAGACATCACAGCCAGATGTATTTATTTACAGAGAAGGGAATCCCAGAGTAAGAGCCTAAGCTGTTGGTGCTGAGTATCTGATAGTATGTGGTGGTAATGGCTTGTATGCACACATCTCATAGGTCACAAGGAGCTGTATGAATCAGCCAGTCTCCTTTGCACATATCTGACCAGCAGTGATCCCCTGCTCTCATTTCTTATTTAAAAAAGGCATCTCTTAGAAGACGTCTCCCATTACCACTGGAGGAGGCAGCGTGGTGGAATGGATGGACATTGGTCATGAGGGCAGCTCCTATGTTCTTAATGAAAATGAAAACAACAACATTTTTTGTGGAGCCTGAAGAAAAATGGGGCTTCTACCTCGCCAGAATGGTGGTGGGCGAGCATCAGTCCACAAGAAATGGTACAGCCCTACTTTATGAAGTGGGTGGTCTGAGACCGGCTCTTAGGCAAACTGCAGTCATCTCTCTCCGCCTTTGGTTTCCCCTGCCTCTCATCTGTGGTCCGTGAAAAGCTACTTCTGTTTTATCTGAAGAAAAAGGGTGAATTGAGTTGAAATGTAAATATTCTACTGAAACAGTGCCAAAAAAATATTCATTTCCCATTTTGTCTGCAGCCTAACATCTGCTTTGCTTCAGCAGAAGTGCATGTTCTCTTCCTGGGGCTCCCCCTCCTGCTTCCCTGCTGGTATGGAGCTCACAGAGAGATAGCAGAGTCCAGAGGCTCCTCATGGGTGGTCACGATAATCAGGGCTGCTCAGGAAGATAGGGACCTCCAAGAAATGCCAGGCCAGGTCAGAGATCTCCTCTCCATCCATTAGTGCTCTTCAGTTTGCACTAATAGTAGAGCAAAAGTCCATAATGTGCTTGAGTTTGGTAACTTGAGTTTGGGTTGTCTGACCTTCACCTCATTCTGCTGCCTACCTTTTTCACATATAGAGCAGTGATTTTGTAAAACATATTTACCTGTTTATTGGGATAGTTGACTTAGTATAGTGCAATCCTGTTAGCAATGATCTTGCTGTGATAGGTCACCCCAAATAACTGCATCAGCAAGGATTTCTGATATTTTTTAAAGGGTTTACATTTACATAGGACTTTTGGAATTTGCTAGCATAGGATTATTGTAGGTTTTGCTTTCCTTACAAAAAAAAGGTTAATGCTTAAAATTTAATTCTACCTATTTCCTTCTACAAGGACAGTCACCATTCCCATCTGACCACCTTCCCATAGAATCATAGAATCATTTAGGTTGGAAAAGACCTTTAAGATCATCAAGTCCAACCATTAACCTAACACTGCCAAGTCCACCACTAAACCATGTCCCTAAGTGCCACATCTACATGTCTTTCAAATACCATTACACAGTCCAGGAAATACTCTTCATATAATGAAAGCTGCTGCAGGAAGATCTTTTGGAGATGTTCAGCCTTACAGTGTAAATATTTTAATCATGAGAGGATTTTTTTTTTTTTTTTTAATAGTGAAAGAATTTTAACAGTGAGGAGTTTAACTTCTGGAAGGGGTGAACTCTCCATCTCCCAGTGGTGTAGAAGCCAGACTGAATGTCTTTATGCCAAGTTTCATCACAAAATGGCTGAAACCTCCTGGACAGGGATAATGCAAGAGACAATCTAGTGATTTCTGCAAGAGTGCATTGCTTAAACTCCAGGCACTGAGGAAGGGTTCCTTCCTGAACAAATAAATAGTCACAGCGTTAACTTGCATTAAATTTACCAGCATCATCAGTAAATTATGAGTACAGTTTGAGGCACATATGTATGTGTCATGTTCCCTTTTGTTGGAAGAGGAGGACCACCCTGTCCCAGAGCTTCTTGGTTCTCACCCCATAAACAATGGGGTTTAACATGGGGGGCACTAGCAGGTAGAGATTGGCCACCATTATATGGATGTGGGGAGGGATGCTCTGCCCAAACCGGTGGGTGAGGAACGTGAAGAGGCCGGGGACATAAAAGGCAAGGATGACACAGACATGGGATGCACAAGTGCTGAAGGCTTTAAGTCGTGCCTCTGTGGATGACAGCCTCATTACCACCCGCAGGATCATGGTGTAGGACAGAGAGATCAGGATTATGTCAAATCCTGTCACTACGAAAGCCACGAAAAGGCCATAAATGACATTGACTTTGGTGTCCCCACATGCCAGCTTCACCACGGCCATGTGCTCACAGTAGGAGTGCGAGATGACATGATGCTGGCAGAAGGGCATCCTGCAGAGGAGGAAGCAGAAGGGACTCACAAGGAGGACCCCGCGCACCAGCACCAGGCTCCCAAGGGCCACAACCACCTGCACAGAGAGGATGCTGGAGTGCTGCAGCGGGTAGCAAATAGCAATGTAGCGATCCAAGGCCATGGCCATGAGCACACCTGACTCCACCGATGAGAAGGTATGGATGAAGAACAACTGAGCAAGGCAGGCGAGAAACCCAATCTCCCAGGAGCCCAGCCAGAAGATGGCAAGCATTTTTGGTATCATGGATGTTGATAGGACCAGGTCAGTGAAGGCCAGCATGGCCAGGAAGAGGTACATGGGCTCATGCAGGCTCGGCTCTGCCTTTATAATGAGGAGAAGGGTGATGTTCCCCAGCACAGCAATGGCATACATGATGCAGAAGGGGAAGGCAATCCAGAACTGCTCCTCCTCCAGCCCAGGGATGCCAACGAGTAGGAAGTAGGGAGGGTGGGAGAAGGCAGTAGAGTTCAGAGACATTAAACCGTTCTTGTCTCTTGCCTACACTGAGGGCTCTTGCGTCCTGTAAAAAAGCATCAAACACCCTCGACCTGATTTGGTCAGTGGCAAACAGAGACTGGCATGAGGTATGGTCTAGAAGCTCAAATTCCCCACACAGCCATCCATCCCTGTGACAGCTGCTTGCACTGGTTCAGGAGAGCACTTCTGAAGCAAGTGTCCTGCCAGTTTCCACTGAAAGTCCCCTGTCCCACTCGGTGGAGTGGTCCTGGAGCATGCAGACTGGATTCCTCCCGGATCAAATTGAGCAGGAAGACTGCCGAGGCGCACACCCAATACTCTCCAGTGTCCAAAGGGTGTCCAGCCCAGGAGACCAGATTAAAGCTGGTCTGAAGTAAACCTTCTTGAAATGTGTGTAGTGGGGATATGAAGTCATTAGTGCCAGCCCTATAGCTCTACAGAAGCTTTTAACAGCACTGAGCTGCTTGCCAGCCTAAACAGAGGCAACAAGTGCTTGCCTCAGTCAAGAAACATCCAATTTCAGGGCAAAAAAACTGAGCCAGTGCCACAGTATTTGACACCCCTCACACACAAATGTAGCGCTCCAGTGATGTCCGTTCTCCCCCGCAAAAAGACTGCAGCTCACTCAGTCCTTGCACATTGCTCAGCTCATGTTTTTCTCCCTAATACCTGGGAAAAAGGATTCCTTGAAGAGCTCTGCAGCACAGATTAGTCCAACGTACCTGACCTGTTAAGACCCTTCAGAAACCTTCGTGGGGCTGACCGCGCTTGTGCTCAGGAGCTGCAGGGAGCAAAGGGATGGAGGAAACCACAGCAGCTTCCCAGAAGAGAGCTAGGCTTTTCCTCCATGAGGGTCCAGTGCTAGCTGAGCCAGCTCCCGCTGCATCCGGAGGGAGATTTTACACCATGACAACCGCAGCCCAGCCCAGCATGGCCACCAGTCACCAGCTGGAGCTGGGCTATTGGGGCTGTGCTTGAAACCTTACAGACACATATGGCTTGGGGTCACCTGCATTCTGGGAGAGTTTTCCTGGTTTTTTTTCCATGTGAAGGCTGTAAACATCCTAGGAACTGAAATTCCCAATACTTTTCTTTCTTCATTCCACCTCCTTCCTGCCAGCTGCCTCTGTTGGTGCTCCTTTATCTAAAACTTCATTCTTCCATGGAGAACACCAGAACAGGGAATGCAATTCCCAGGCAAAGGCAATGTGAGAGTAGGAGCGTGCCTGCAAGCTCCATGAACTCGTGGCTGTTCAACACTTGCTGCTGCTGCCCAGGAGGAGTGATGGCATAAAAGGCTGTGTTGCAGAGCAACAAATTGCTGCTCAAACCCTAAATACTCACCTGTCTCCTGCAGGTTTCCATGCAGGGACTCTGCACTGCAGAGACCAGGAGATATTTACCTGTCTGACAGATAAATCCCGCAGGGAGCTCTGCATTTCCCCTGCTACTTAAGGTGTAATTAGAGAGAGAGAAACATACAGTTTTTAACCCCCTCAGTGCTGATGACCTCATAGACACAGCTGCATGTTGCCCAGTTTTGTATCTGTTTTCTTGCAATGTGTTTATTTGGAGGAGACTTAAGAACGATGGGGCAGTTCAAGATTAAATCACAGGACTAGGTTTGTAATTAAAATTGCAGCAGCATGAATTATGAAGTACTTTCCAAACAACAGCAACCTATCCTTTCTCTGCTATTTTTCCTCCATAGCTGTAATACAGGCTTAGAGAGGGAAGTCAGCAACATCATCCCCATTACATAGATGGAGAATGGTGAAATAATGAGAGGCAGATCTGAGAGCCCTCCGCAGGTTTGTTAAGTAACTCTCACTTCTGTGTGGCACACTGTACGTCCCTGTGCTGTTTTTGTGGTGTTCATGCAATATAGCATCTCTGTGCCAAATCATTGGAAATGCCAGTTTCAGTTAAAAAGCAAATCGTGCAAATAAGACCCCCTTCGTTTATTGGAGAACCAGATCAAACCCCAAGGCAGACTACTGAGAAAGTCTGGGGCAGCAGAAATGCCAAAGTGTGCAAAGACACTGGGTCCCCAGGTCCAATCCCAGGAGTACTTGGAGAGAGAAGAGAAGAGAAGAGAAGAGAAGAGAAGAGAAGAGAAGAGAAGAGAAGAGAAGAGAAGAGAAGAGGAGAAGGAGATTGCTTGGAGATTGTCCAGGAGATCTCCAACAACTGCTCCAGCCCCATGCAAATCCTTGTTACCTCCATTGCCACCTCCAGACTCCTGTGACTCCCAATCCTCTCCCCACTGCTGTGCAAACCACACTCCCATCCTGTCCTGTGAGAATCCCATGCAGTTTTCATCCATACCCAGAAGAAATTCATCATACCTCCCTGCTCTGAGGCTCTATTAACTGTCTTTCTGAGAAATAGATGGCTAGGAAATATAACACAGCATTTTCAGGGTGGCTCATTCATTTTTCTTTATTAATTTTTCTCTCAGCACAAAAGGAAAAAAAATAAGGAACATATGGAGAATGAGCAGGAGCCATTTCTCAACACCACGGCCATCTAAAAAGAGTTTAGATTCATAGCACACCTCTGAAAAATTCATTCACACTTCTCAAATCACATTAGGCAGGTACAGATTGGTTTTATTTTTATGAAAATTTTTTACTCTTCTAAGCACTAATAAAAAAGAATATGACAAAAATGACAGGGGGCAAAATTGCCTTTAAGTCCCAGATGGCAACTACTTGTAACTCACTTAAATGAAAGTATTTATTTTGAGATAAAATGTACTTTAATTTAGCAGAAAAGGTTATAACAAGATGCGTTTCATGAAGACTGAAGCTATACAAGTACAGACTGCAAAAAGGACAGCCATTTTACTCAGTGTTAGCTGGCAATTGGAAGAAACTGCACCAAACATTGCTGTCATTTGAAGTCCCTGATGCAAGACAGCATGAGTCTTTGGTAAAATACCTCTTTTAGCACACCTAGAAGTTATGGGCAAGATGCAAGAGCCCCCAGGTGCAGTGCTTAGACCCATCTTCTGTCCTCCTTGATGGAACTTATTGTTCATTGCCTGCTTTCCATATATTTCTCTGTTTTTCTCAATTTATTTCTTTTTCACAGCTAAACTTGCTTATACTACACCAGCACATACAGGGGCAACAGGAGCACATGCCAAGCAAAGGAAGGTTGCCCAGAGGGGCTGTGCTGCCTCCATCCTTGAAGGTTTTTAGGACCCAAATAGATAAAACCCTGCACAAACTGGCCTAACACCAAATGAAACTCCTCCCTACAAATCTTAGACCATCAAGCATCCTTCCACTTGCATGGTGTGAATCAGTGCAGATTTGCATGCTCTATAATATTTATTTTTGTCTTTCCTCCTTCTCTAGCAGTTACTCCTAATATTCATTGTTTCAGGCTCTGGACTGACCTTTCCGGAGAGTGATCTGCCATCCTCCCAAAGGATTATCCCACAGTCTACTCAACACTTGCTAAACCACATCTAGATACTGCATCTGGTTTTGGGCCCCAGTGGAAAAAAGGCATCAACAAAGTGGAGCAAGTTTAGCTGATGGCTCCCAGGGTGGCTGGGGTTGGAGCAATGCTCCATAAGGAGAGGCTTAGGAAAATGGGCTTGTTCAGCCCTGAAAAGAAAAGGTTTCAGGAAGACCCAACAGCAGAAGAGCAGCCTTCCTCTACCCTCATCAAGAAGATGGAGCCAAGCTCCTCACAATGTGGCATGACAGGAGAATGAGAGAAAACAAGCATAAGTTGAAACAAGAGAGGTTCAAACTAGATATAAAGAGAAGCTTTTACACAATAAGGACAATCAAGCACTGTAACAGAGACCCAGAGAGGTTGTGCAATGTCCATCCTTGGAAACTTTCAACACCAAACTGGCTAAAGCACTGAGCAACCTTGTCTGACCCTAGAGCTGCCCCTGCTTTGAGCAGGAGGTTGGATTAGAGATGTCCTGAGGTCACTTCCAACCTGAATTACCCTGTGATTCTGTGATAATCATCTACTGATGGAGACATCAGTGTTCAAGAGCACCTGGGCCTCCTGATGGAGTGTAGATCAGCCTTCTTAATAATACCTCGTGCTGCTCTACTCACCTGTGAAGAGTCCTGCTGTGCAAGGCTTTGTGCACTACTCCCTTGTGTAGTGAAAGCCAGCATGTTCAAATTAGAGGTCACACAACCCTGGAAACTCTCACTGGAGGAATCCCAGGGACTCTGGCAGTGGGAACAGCAAACACATCCTTGTGCATGGCAATGCAGCCACCTCAAGGATGAAGACCATGATTCACAACAACAAGGTACGACTTTAAATTGAGAGGAAAAAGAAGAGATTGCTTGTTTCTTTCTATTTATAAAGAAACAGATTTATTTTTAAAAAGACAAAGAACATTAGGAAAAAAACTAGGAGTGAACACTCTTCAAATCTGTATGTTTCATTGTAAAATCCTATTGTACAACATCCTTTCCTAGGATCTTTAACCTTTTTCCAAAACGTGAAGCGGTGTCTCCATCCTTAGAGATATTCAAAAGCTGTCTGGACACAGCCCTGGGCAAGTGGCTCTAGCTCGCCCTGCTTGAGCTGGAGGGCTGGACAAGATGACCTTCAGAGGTGCCTCCAACCTCAACCATTCTGTGATTCTGTGATGGTGTGAAAATAAATGCAGTATACTATCAGACGTTCTTCATCAGCCCTAAGGCTTGTTGGCCTTCATTGCATTAAAAGAGTTTTGTAGTAGTGTCCCACTGGCAGAAGAGTAATGAGAATAAAGAGAGGAAAGGCTGTCAGGTACTCTGTTTCATGGGGAATACCTAGAAGTATAAAAAAAGCTTGAAAGCTGAAGATCTTGAACTTAATTCATAACTTCTTAGGAATTCCAAGCATGTGTGAAGTCAAAGGTATGAAACACCTTTGACTTGGAAATACCATATCCTTCAGCTTGGAAGTATCACTAACATTTGTAACTTGCCTATTTTTTGTCTTGAGACATTGTCATTTTATTGAATAATTAATGGATATTATTTTTACAATTGCTACCAATAACTCTGGGTCTGAAATTTTTCCACAGCATCTGCTACAAGGAGGCTGAGCTGATTTGACTGAATACCCAATAGGTCAGAACAAGACCACAGAGGTGGAGGACTTCTGAAGTGCATTTCTGCATCTATAATGTCACTTGCTGTAATTATTTTACTTAGAGATTGATGCTACAGCCAAAGTTTCTAGCAAAAATTTTGCTAATGTGTTTTTGGAAAGTGAATGTGCCACAAGCGGATTAACTAAATCATTCAGAAAACACTGTAACATTCACTCAGCTCTGCCATCATTACGGGTGAGATGGGAACAAAGAAGTGCAATGTCAAGACATCTTTATTAGTTCAGTGAGCCACTTTTCCTTCCCCTTGCTCTACCTTCTGGATCAGGGTTGGTTTTAGATCATTGTAGTAGAATCTCTCCAAGTTAGGTGAGAGTAAACACTCTTGGAAGGAGTTTACAATTGCTATTTACTTTTTGCCTTCTGGTAGCACCTCAGAGTCTCCTATCATGTGCTAGGTGCCATACAAACAGAGGACAGTCCTGCACCAAAGACTCTAACTGTAAAACAAGATGAGCTGGTGTGAGGATACAGGAGAAAGCAGCTGAGCATAGGTCAGTGGGCAGTTCTGTCATTGTTTATGTGAATTAAATTCAGGATCCTCCTCTGTATCTGCTTGGTCCTCACCCCATAGATGATGGGGTTGAGCACAGCAGGCACCAGGATGTAGATGTTCCCCATGATGATATGGACCAGCGGAGCCAGGTCCTTCCCAAACCTGTGCACCACGGACAGCCCAATCAGGGGCACGTAGAAGGCCAGGACCACGCAGATATGGGCAACGCAGGTGCTGAACACCTTGAGCCTCTCCTTCCATGATGCCAGCTGCAAGACAGCCTTGAGGATCAGGATGTAGGAGAGGCAGATGAGGATGGCGTCTAGCCCCATGACCAGCAGGATGGCGGTGAGGCCGTACACCACACTGGGGGTGGTGTTGGCGCAGGCCAGGTTCATCACGTCCTGGTGCAGGCAGAAGGAGTGTGACAGCACCCGGGAGCTGCAGAATGGAAGGGGCAGGAGGAGCAAAGGCAAAGGCAGGAAGAAGAGAACTCCCCTGGCCATGGCTACCAGCCCTATTTTCACTGTCGCAGAGTTGGTGAGGATGGCAGCGTGTCTCAGTGGGTGGCAGATGGCCACGTACCGGTCCACAGCCATGGCTAGGAGGACAGTGGACTCGATGGCCGAGAGGGTGTGGATGAGGAACATCTGGACAAGGCAAGCACCGAAGCTGATCTCCCTGGTGTTGAACCAGTAGAAGGAGAGGACGCGTGGCACCGTGGACGTGGACAGGGCCAGGTCGATGGCAGCCAGCATGCAGAGAAAGAAGTACATGGGAGCATGCAGGCTGGGCTCCGTCTTCACGATGAACAGCACCACACAGTTGCCCGTGACCGCTAAGATGTACACGGAGCACAGAAGGATCGCCATCCAGAAATGAGCAGCCTCCAGCCCTGGGATGCTGGCCAAGATGAAGGAGGATGGGCTGAGGTCAGAGCTGTTGGGGAAGGGCATGGCACATGGGGTGAAGAGCAGTCATACTATGCCATGGTACATCCCCTGCTGCAAGGGAAAGAGAAACATCAGCTTTATAAATCCTTTCCCATGACCGTGAATCCCATGGGGCTGTGCCTGTGAAATGTGGGGGAATCTTACAGTTGCCATACTGATACAGAGAGCTCCTCTCTTATTTCTTTAGCCCATGATGGCTATAAACAATAACATATGCAGCCACAAAATAATGGCATTTGAATTTGAACAGGAACTACTTGAATTCTTTTAAATGCAGAACACTGTAAAATCAACATTTTAAATGATAAACCCAACAGCTGAACTTGTTTTCTTTTATTTTTTTAAGGGCAAAATTAAAAAAAAAAAAAGAAAACAGATTTTTAGTGCTTCCTGTTAAACTCCAGTTCTGCTTGAGTTTTTCCATATGTGCTGTGCTGCCCTGTCAGAAATGTACTCTGTGAAACTGGCTGTGCTGCGTCCCACAGTCCACCACTCCCAAGTACTGCAGACACGCACAGTGAGACATGCATATTTATTTGTTTGCACACACAAATCGGATTTTCATCCTTTCTGCCTGAAAACACATATAGAAATATCAGAATATCTGTAGAGAAAAAAATTCTGATTATTTACCTTATTCTGTACCTGTAAACTTTCCAGGAGTACTGTGATCCAAGGAGAATGGTGAGGAAGATATGCAAAAGCCTTTGCTTTAGGTGCCTTTCTATTCTCTGGGATCAGATTTTTAAGAATATTGGGATTTAAAAGGTGTTGGTGTGGAACGTCAAAGGCCAATGCAATGGCCCCAGCACTGCCCAGCCCAGCCTCATGTGGGAGCGCTTGGGACAGGGCTGCAGACCCTGCCTGACTCACAGCCCTGAGCTCTGACTGAAGAGAAGAGGGGGATTAGCTCGATCTCCTGGGTGGCATGGGACTTCATCCATCCACCTCGATGGATCAGGCAGCAAGTCAGTAGCTGGCTGTACCTGCCCTAGAATAAACCCACTGTCTCCCCTGCCCTTTATGGACAGCATGAGGTCAAGCACATAACTGCTATCTGAAACATTTCTGAGCTTTCTGATTATTTCTTTCACACCCTATCCATGTAAAACAAGGATGCAAAATTTTTTTATGGCGAGCTCTGCAGGTTATTAATACAGCTATTTTAAAAGTCACATTTGGTTGTGAAAAAGTTTGCGTTTTTTTACTGCACATCTGTGGTGAAGCCCTTATCCTAAAATAGCAATCATGATTTATTTCCCTGATGTGGGGTTTTTCCATCTTGAATCTCTAACAAATAAGACTCATACTATAGCTTTTTATATACAATTTACAAACAGCATAGGTGGGCTGTTACTGTCAAGTTGTCTAAAAGCTATTCTAGTGATGAAATTTTCAGCAAACCACTTACATTATGATGCAAGCTGAATGAACAAAGCACTTCAGTAACTGTCACAAGTATCTGAGCCAACTTACCTGCCAGCCACTGAGCTGTAATTACAGTATGAGTCTCATTGTAAAATATTTGCCATCCTATTCATTTCTTTTGAGAGAACATGACTGTGAGAGACAGACATACAAAGTAAATAATCGCTCGATATTTCAGTTCATTTTTAGTTCTTTGGCATCAATAAATGCACCAACATTTTCAGAAGTGACTAATGATTTTGGATTGCTGGTGGGATGAAGACCAGGTACTGTAAGGACCTTGCTTTCTGTAGAGATAAAAACTGGATCCATGGTTTTAAAAACACCAGTAAATGCAGATTTATTTTCCTAGGGTGATCGTCCCACCAGCAAGCCCCAGTAACTGCATTTAACAAGAGGTAAGCACATTCAGACAGTAAAACCATCCAAGCCAGAAGACCACTAGCAGCAGCCTGATCTCAGTAAATGCTCATAAACATTGACCAGACTTGTCCCATGGAACCAAAATGGGTCTGAGACCAACTTCCCACGATGGAGCAGGCAATGGGAGAGTCTTCACCATCCTAATCCATCTCTCCACTGCTCCCTCCTATGACAGAGGGAAATATGTATACCGCCTCAAAAGCCCTCTGAGCCATTTTGAATATGTAGCCATTTATCCATATCATCTCACCAGAAAAAAAAAATATACATCAACCCAAAATATTACTTCAGAAGGAAAAAAGAAAAGAAAAACTAAAACCACAAGGCATCACTCAAATTCAAAGCATTTTGAACCAAAATTAAAATTCATTTTAATTGATGGCTTGATCAAATGTGTTTTGCCCTTTTTTTCCTAGCTGTTTGTCATCACTTATAAGCAGAAAAAGCTGTACCTGCTTGTAGCTCTGCTGCTGTTTTATAAATATGCCCATGTCCTGGCTAGGTCAGTTGCTCTGGGCAGGCACTTGCTGCGTTTGGAGTCATACAAGCTATGCCTGTACTAAAGTGAGCAGGACATGGCTGGAGCCTCATCCCACCATCATCCACACTGTTAATTCCTTCCTCACCTCCAGGGACATCCCTGGCTGCTGCCAGCTGGTTCTGCCCCAGGCAGTGCCCAGGCACGGGGGAGCGAGTAGCACCAGCCGGGGAATAACGTCCACTGGGCTGTGGAGTAAAGCCACCCTGGTTAGGAAAGGAAGAAAGGATAGTTGTGGATGTGGCCAAGAAGCACCAGGTGTCTCCAGGACAGAGAACTGTCCTCCTCTCTCTTTTAATTATAGTGTGGACAAAGCCACAGAGTGCAGCAGGGACACACTGCTGCATAAGGGTAACGGGAGAGTTTCCTAGGGCAGAGGACACACACGGTGCAGGGCTCAGGGAGGACTTGGGACGGGAGGAGCTGGCAGTGGGAACCAAACAGACGTGGCAGGAATGGTCTTCCTTCTCCTTCTCCTTCTCCTTCTCCTTCTTCTCCTTCCCCTTCCTCTTCCCCCTCTCTCCCTCTCTTTGTCTCTCCATCTCTCATTACCCCCTTCCCCTCCCCTTCACATTCTTCTCTCCTCCTTCTCCTCTCCTCGAGATGCTTCTGATACATCTCACACTGCTCTTCCTGTGCCTCATAGGAAATAAATCCATTGACAGGTACTGTGAGTGACCCCATGGTACAAAGTGGAGAGCTCAGGGCATCACAGAATAGGAATTAGAAGCTTTAAGTGGTTCATCTCTCTCTTTTTACTCTCACACAGATGTTAAATCACAATTAAGTTTCCCATTCCCAGAGGCAGCCACAAAGCTTTTTGAACATATGTTCCTAAAAGACAGTACCTTATATAGAGGTTCCCAAATCTTGAGCATCCGCTTGGTACCCTCCAGCTACACAGGTTGGGAAGCAAACTGAGTGGCAGATGAAGCTCTGCTGAAGTGGTGATGGAGACGCACCAAAGGCACTGCAAGCCTCACTCCACTGTGGTCTCCAGCCGTGCTAATAAATGTGCTAATAAATCTCCCACACATTTCCTCCCTGGCTGTCCGCCCCGAACATTTGCTTGCTGTGACAGAAGCTCCTTGGGCTTTTGCTGTTTCGGAGAATGGCTGTAACCAGGAAGCACGGATGTTCAGGAAGAAACTCTGGAAGTTTTCAGAATGGGAGCAGTGCTGTGTGAGAATTCTGCAAGCTAAGCATCTTTCCAGCAAAGCTCAGTTCTAGGCTTTTCTGCTGAAAGTTGTGTTTGTTCCCTTATGTTAATCTTTCCTCTGATAATAGCTGGCTACAAGCACCAGGTCAGACCTTAGATATTTTGAGCAAAGAGTGCTCCCATTGGGTGCTATGTCAATGCAAACAGGACTCCACCCCAAGACCCGCTGTGCCAACGCTCAGGCAGAGGTTCTGGGGGTGGTCTGCTGAACAGTATTTCACTCTGTGCAAGGGCCCACTGGGATCCTCAGCAAAATAACTAGCACAACACAAAATGAACGTGGCCTGGGAATCCTCCCCTCAGGAGTCTTCCCTTCTCCCTTTCTATATTTGTATGGAGATGTTCCCTCATTATTCTTTTCTCTCTATTCCAGGTACTGTTATGTGTAGAGCAGAATAGAAAAATATACTAATCCTGGGTTAGTCTGAAGTGTGAAGTGCTTAGCAGCAGGCAGAAACAGGCCAGTTCTGGTGCAATCCTGTCCCAATACCTTCTGCTGCTTCACCCTTCCAAGGTGAACACTGACTGTTTCTTCTTATTCTCCACTGCGGTCAAGACTGGCCAAAATATGGCTTAAGATCAACAAAAATACAGCTCCATAATTTGGAGGCATGAAAGATGTGGGGCCATTTTATTCTGTCTGTGGGAGCATGCAAGCCAGGAGGATCATGAAATCTTGCTGCGTGTCTGGCTGAGACCCCTCCTACAGCAGAGCAATAAGATGCTGGGAGACACTGTCACCTCCCATCTGCGGACTGGCCAGTCAGTACCTGGCAGGTCTCAGCTGGAAGATTGTAGTACATGGTCCTTAGTGTCAGGAAGTTTAGCCATTCCTATTATATTTTTTAAACTCCTCTTTTTCAGCACGAGAGCTAGACACACCAGACCCCAAGCACCATCCTGATGCATACTTAATTCATACGATCCTGTGCTCACCTACAGCAAATCCTGAAGATTTTAAGCAACTCCAGCCTAGTATCTCTGCATCATATAAACAGAAAAAAAATGGCTTCATCAAGTCTTTTGACCTTTTACAATGAATAGATGTCTTTTATTGAAGATCTTGCATACATACATTACATTCAATGCAAAACAATGGCTGGAACATTGGCAAGATGGTAAGACTCGATGACATCAAAAAGAGATGCAAAAGCAGCACTGTTTCCATCACTGTAGATGTGTATGGCACTTCAGAAGCAGATAAAGATGAAGGCTGAGCCTTTTTTTAAGAAGGACTGAGTGCTGTGGGCCCACTTAACAGCATGTGATCTTCAGAAAATGCTCTGTGCTCAGCCTCTGGAGCTGAGCTCCATCTTGTGGGATGTTTCCAGCTGAACAGCTAATGACTGGGATATTCAGAGTGGCTCCAAACTCTTGGCCCAAGCCTTGTCCTGTTGTGCTTGCTGCCTGGGTTAGCTATGCTGTTACATGTGATGAGGGAACGATGACCCCCATACAAGGGAGTCTGAGTGAAGCTTACATGCTGTTATCTTGCTACTAGAGTTTGCATAACGTGTTGCAGAGGTTCCTTGATCCAACTCATTGCATGACTTGAAAAGATAAAGTCATTCAACCCATTTTTTTTTAACTGACTCCCTCTAATTGGGGCTTCCATCTGTATATATCACTGGCATTAATGCTTGGGGTGTTCGCAGGCTGCTGGAAGGGATGAAAGCATCATGCTAGGACAAAACATGGAAGATCACAGCGCTGGGTTGAGGCACAGTGTCCAAGTGGATCTGCAGTTCTTTCATCTGGCAGTGATCCGCGTGGATGGAGCACCAGGAAACTAGTCCACTAGCTCTGACCAAGAAACCAGTCCACTAGCACTTTCTGGCAGTACTGGTGGAGGAAGCTACCAGTCAGATTCACTCTTCCTCCGCAGTGCCCTGAGCAAAGCCTCACGGATGTGGCTGGATTTTATGCTGTAGATAATGGGGTTGAGAGCAGGGGGAATTATAAGGTAGGTGTACGCCACCAAAGTGTTAACCAGAGGAGGAACGTTCTTTCCAAAGCGATGGATCATGGACAGTCCAATCATTGGGATGAAGAACACTAGAACAGCACAGATGTGGGAAACACATGTATTCAAAGCCTTGAGACACTCCTCCTTGGTTGCAAGGCTGATAACAGTTTTAATGATTAGGATGTAGGACAGCACAATGAAGATGAAGTCCATCCCCACTGTTGATAAGAGGATAATCATACCATAGAAGACATTGACTTTTATATCTGCACATGCTAGGTTCATGATATCAGGATGGAAGCAAAAAGAATGAGAAAGCTCAGTCTTCCCACAATAGGTTAGTCTCTTGAGCAAGAAGGGTATGGGAAGGAGGGAGACCATACCCCTCAATATAATTGCCAGACCTATTTTTATGACAGTTTTCTTGGTCAGTATGGATGAGTGTCTCAGTGGATGGGAGATGGCAATGAAGCGGTCAAATGCCATTGCCAGGAGCACAGAGGATTCAATGAAGGACAGTATGTGGATGAAATACATCTGAGTAAGGCAAGCATCAAACCCAATTCTTCGCATATTAAACCAAAAAATGCCCAGAGTAGTAGGTAGTGTACATAGAACCAAGCCCAGGTCAGTGACTGCCAACATGGAGAGGAAGTAGTACATTGGTTCGTGAAGACTTTGGGTCTTCTTTATGATGAATAGGATCATGCAGTTTCCCAAGAGAGCAATAAGGTACAGTGTACAGAAAGGGATGGAGATCCAGTGGTGAAGGCCTTCCAGGCCTGGGATGCCCATCATGAGGAAAGCTGAAGGCTGATAGAAGGAGCCATTGAATTCCCACGTGGTATGTGAGTCATGCTCCATCCCAGCACAGCTCTCACATGACCTATACCTAAAACAAATCAACAACAGAAACTCCACGTAGTTGGACTCTCCACTGAACATAGAAGTGGGTAATGACAAGCGTCACATCCCTCCACCTCCCCACCAACCTATGCAGATGACCCCATGCTGCTTAGAACACTGTTATAATTACCATAGTGTCACATATGACTACACTCTTGTTTATTCATTAAAATATAAAACGAAGGAAAAGGATGGGCATTTTTTCTTTAAAAAGAAATACATTTTTTCTTAAAATGGAAGTGAAGACATTCCTGGTGAGTGCTACTGTTTTACAGTTGTCCCCAAATTCCACAGGTTGAGATGCTCTATTGGGTGAACAAATGATTTTTATGATTTTTCTATGGCCACCTCAACCAAGACCAAGCTGCCAAGCAGCTGGCTTCTTTTTGATGCTAACTGGATCAAAGGACATGAAAATGGTGAAGGTTTAACTCTGACTTCTTAGTTAAGAAATCAACATTGGAAACAAATGCAGAATATAACAGAGAATCAGGGACTTAGACACTGCTGCTCTCAGCTCAGAAGATGGCCACCAGGCTAAGGTGGATTTTCAGTGGCTTTCACATCCAAGTTGTTATTCATTTCATAATCTACCTTACTATCAGGTGAAGGGAAATACATGAGCAAAATCCCACTTGTGTGGTGCCCATGACTTTTATTAATAAGGGAAATGCAAGCCAAAGCACAAGAAGTTGCAGGTTCAGAAGCACTAGGGAGGCATCCATGGAAAGTCTCTGGGTCCAAATCAGAGAGGAGGGCTACAGGGGATATAGTGGAGTTTTTACACAGGGATCAAGTGTATGAGGTGAGTAAGGCCTTTACAGAAGTCTAGCAGATGTCTACTCTAGTGAGTTCAGCAGAGGGCCACGGAGATGGATGGGAGTTGGAGAGATGCTCTAGGCTATGAGACCAAGGAAAGAGGTTTGTTCGGCCTGGAGAAGAGAAGGCTTTGCAGGGACCCAACAGCAGCCTCTCCCTACCTACAGCGAGGGTAGGGGAAGCCTTCCCTTACCTACAGGAAGGCTGAGCCAGGCTCTTCACAGCAGTGCATGGCAGGAGGAGGAGAGACAACAGGTATAAGTTGAAACAAGGGACGTTTAGGCTAGATATAATGAGAAATGTTTCCCCATGAAGACTGTCAAGCATCGGTGCAGGTCGCCCAGAGAGGTTGTGCATCTCCATCCTTAGAAGTTTTCAAGACCCACCTGGACAAAGCCATGAGCATCTTTGACCTCATAGCTGGCCCTGCTTTGATCAGGATGTTGGACTAGAGATCTTCTGAAGTCTCTCCAACCTGAATTATCCAATGAAACTATGAGCCTGTGATCTTACCATAGGTTTCAGTCCTCTTGGAGAATTCAGCCATCTCAGCATAATCCAGGTTCCTACACTGCATGTGACAATACACCCTAGCAGGGATGCTGGAGAGCCTGACAGGGTCCCTTTCTGTGCCTTCTGTGACAGAATGACAGGCTGGGTGGATGGGGGAAAGCAGTGGATGTGCAAAACAAGAGCTAATTAAAGGAAAAGAAATATTTGTGGCTTCAGTCTTAATGCACCTTCTGTAGGATACAAAACAAGCAGGTCAAAGAGTGCCTGAATTATGAGCAAGAGGGCTTACTATAACACAGTTTGTTTTTGAATAAACACACATATCTTCCATGATGTATTTATTACATTCTTAATGTGATTTTCCTCCATTAGACTCAGCCTGCTTGAGAGTCTAATGTGGCAATAAATCCCAAAGCTCAGCAAGGATAAACATCTTCCTGCTCCAGGGCAAAAGCAACACGTAACTGATGGGAACTGGGGAAGACCCAAAGTCATTTCATTCCCTCCAGGCAGAGCCACTTTCTCTTCATTGCAAAGTTACATGTTAACATCAGGAATCACCTTGGGCAGCACATAGCCCCACCGTGGCAGTTGCTGAAGGGACAAGTCACAGCCCTTCTGCAGAAGAGCCTCATCAGTGCATGAGATGGCACGGACATGGATGGGCAGCCTGCACTTTCCCTAATGCTTCAACAGTGGTTGACGTTGGCAAAAGGAAACTGGCCAGAGGTACCTCGGGTCCTAAGTGGCAGCTTGGAGCTCCCCAAAGGTAAGAGCTGTCCCCTTCTGTCAATCCAACAGCATCTGAGCAGTGAGAATTAAACTGCAGACTCCTGCAATTCAGTCTCATCTGGAGGCTGGGTTAAAAAAAATGAAAAAAACAAGTGTGTGCGTGCCTGTTTGTCTGTCTAACTGTCTCCCGTACAGCAGCATATGGCAGATATCCGGAACTCTCAGAGATACTGAGATTCAAGAGGTTTCCAGGAATATGGAGGTGGATAAAGAGGAGGGACTGTTAGAGCACAGGGGGAAAGAAAGGACTGGTGAGAACTACCTGGGGTCTGTAAGGGATACTTCTCCTACAAGAAAGCCTTCATGCAAACCTGACTTTATTAGACACCGGCAACCCCTACCATGCTATAGGAAGTTATTTAGAAATGGGATTTACTATCTCTGCTCCTCTCTGTGCTACTCTGGTTTGTTTTGTGCCCCTATGCATTACAGATACGGATCCCACTCCAAGCCGGTTTTTTCCCCTCCATGTTTTATGTGTGGGTAAATATATATATATATGTGTGTGTCTATAAATAATATATAAAATACATAGAACATATAAAATATATTAAAAAGCATGCATACTTATTTATGTTTATGTACATTCATATGTGTATATATAACATACAGCACACATATACGTTACACCTCCCAGTTGACTATTGTGGGACAGCAGTTACATCTTTCACGCTGCAGCCAAGCCCTGATGAGGAAACAAACCTCCGGTTGTGGAGGATATGAATTTAAAGATTAATGGCAGCACCCGGCTGTGTTTGCTGCTAGCCTAGAAAGGCATCCTACCAGAGACAGAAAACTGTCTGCCTGCTCAGTGCCCAAGGCGTTTCTGCTCCCCAGGACCTACTCCAGACTGCCTGGAGGAAGGCATCAGGCACGAAAACAGTTGCCTCATGGAGGGCACAGTGCCGTCCCTCCTTCTCCAGTCCTCAAAAGCCACCTCCTCATTTCTTGCCTCTGTCTTTGATTTTCACCAATAACTTAAGCAGAGTACTGTGCTTTAAGAGTTCTTCTGAGTGTAGGCAAGAGCGGGGGCTTGGGAGCCAGGGCTTGGGAGCCAGGGCTGGGGAAGGATGGTAGAAAGAGATCTGCTTTTTTCCCAAGAGGAGACTTTGCTATTTTCACAACTGCATTGCTGCCAACTCAAGCATCCAAGCGAGGGCTCAGCCTCTCGGTGAAAGGAGGAGGATTAGCAAAGGGACTCTGGGGATGCAGCACCCACAGAGATTAATTTCTTTGACTTTATGGGCAAGAACAGGAACGTGCCATTCCCACCAGCTGAGCCAGGCCACCAGACGGTGGAAGAGCAGGCTGACTCTTGCACAAAGCCCACAGCAAAATGGCAAGCAGCACCGCGATGGCTAGATCTTCCCTGGCAGTACTGTGATGCCAGCCCTGCCTGAAATTACAGCCACCCACTTCCTCCAGCACATCCAACCCAGCGGGTCCTCTGGAATGGTGTAGACCTCCCGAGCAGTGCTTCGGAGGCATCTCCCCACCTGTGCTGGTGTCCAGTCCCATAAACTGCAGCTACCGCACTAGTAAAACAGGAGTGCAATGATGGAGAGGCCGCTAATTGCCCAGGGTACTTACCAAGCGTGGCAACGGGGGCCCAGGGGCTTTATGACTTGCACAGGCAGCACAACTCTGTTGTGATGCAGAAGAAGAACCTGCATCCGCATCCCGGCATCGGGAGGGCAGCGCTTATAACGCGCCCCGTGGACTGACCCTGTCCAATCAACCGGGAGCCACGCAGAGTCCAAGCTCCCTGTGCGTAAACAGCATGAGGCGTACCAGTGAAAATAGTGCGTGAAGTAAATGATCTTTTCCATTTATGATGCTCTCACAGCAGGCATGATTTTCTCCTGATAGTTTATTGGGTGACATGTTTATAGCTCCCTGTGATTTATGGCTGGCAAAGCTGCAGCATGCTGGCAATACACGTAATTTTTATTGTGAGAATGGATCTGTAATGCAAATAATAATAAATTTTGCAAGAAGAGTGCTTGCAGCATCTCTCCAAGGGATTAACAGAGGTGAAGTTCTAGCTATCCCCCCGTGACCAGTGAGACACAAAATGTTTAATTAAAATCATAATATATTACACAATAAAAACAAACTAAATATTACAACGCCAAACACAGACACATTGGTGGATATCTTCTCAGATAGCCCAGAAGCCTGTTGTATCTAGATGTCTTGTGGTAATAAGTTTATCTTTGCCACCTCAGCTGTGACGTGGAAATTGCTATTAACCCCTATTTCTGTGGCTGCCAAACCAAGACACAGGAGAGCTAACTGGTTTGCCCATTTTCATATGAGGTGTCTATAGTAAATACAGCCACCAGACCTGAAAGATACTTCTGTAGTCACAAACCAGACTGTGCTGGGGCACTGCCCATGATGGACACCAGTAAATTGTTGTCATGGTCCCTGGCACACTGCTGACCTGAGCCAACCTGCACTTCAGCAATTTCCAGGTAGGGAAAGGAGTCTGCATGATATCACTGCCTCATTTTAGAGGCTAGAGGGTTTGTTGGCATGATCCTGGACTGCCTGGTGCTGGGTGGCCCCAGCGCCAAAGAACAATTAATTTACAAGCATTAATTTTAAGACAGCTACCTGGTTGTTAAACCTCACGGCCAGGCTTATGGCTGAATACACCGAGCCTTTGTGACACTCATCCAAATGGTCCTGGCAGAGGTCTGCTATCTCTAGGTGTGCCAGATGTGAAAAAAAACGGAGGAAGAAGAACTATTGAAGCTAGCAAACATCCTGGAGCAAGTGTGCTCAGAGGAATAGAAAAGAAAAGAAAAGAAAAGAAAAGAAAAGAAAAGAAAAGAAAAGAAAAGAAAAGAAAAGAAAAGAAAAGAAAAGAAAAGAAAAGAAAAGAAAATTCAGTTGGAAAGGACCTACAATGATCACCTAGTCCAACAGCCTGACCACTTCAGGGAAGGTCCTGTAGAAGTGGAGATTATTGGAAAAGTATACTCTTCAGCGTTGAGAAGAGACAATAAAGCAGTACAGGAAAGGTCTATAAGATAATGAATGGGGAGGAGAGGATACATATGGAATAATTTTTCATCTTTTCTCACACTATGTGAACTAGGAGGGGGAGGACACACCCTGAAAATATTAGGCAGAAGATTTTAAAAAAATTTAAAAGTACCTTTTTAAAGAGCTTATAACAGAATTATGAGACTTATCACTGCTGGATGTTGTGGGAGCCCAAAGTATATATAATTCAAAAAAGTATTAGACAAATCCATGGGTGAGAGATTCATTGATTTCTATTAAACATGATGGCTGAGGTGCTGCCTCCTGTTCAGGAAGCCTCTAAATTGATTGCTAGATGCTGGGACATGTGCCAAGGGAAGGATAAACTGTAAATTACCTTCCTAAATGGCCATTAATAGCCACTCTTCAAGGCTGGACGGCAGGATGGAGGGAGCTTTAGTTTGATCTAGTAGAATAGTTCTTACGGTCTTCAGAGCAAACAAGCTTTAGCCAGATGTCTTTATGTTGGAAAGTGAAAGTTCCGTCACAGCTGGCCATGACGAGCACAAAACTCAAACGTGGTGTGACGGGTTTAGAGCGGCTGAGATGCCACAGTGCAGAGTGAACGGAGGACCTGGGAGGCAGCAGGGAGAGGAAAGTGTCCTGCAGCAAAGCAAAGAGATGCTGCAGCGATGGGAATAACCAGGCTGCAGGGCTAAGACAAAGTGTCATGGGCTGAACTGGAAGGAAGGGAACCTGAGGTTAGGCAAGGGGTGGACAGTGAAACAGGTCGGCATGGTCATGGCATCACCACCACAGATGGTTTTCCTCAATGTGTCTCAGTAATGGTTTCAGCTGAGCTGATCCTGTCTCCGGGCAAAGGCACAGGTGAGATACCCTCACCAGGCCCCTTTTTCCACAGCTCTCCAGAAAAGGTATAACCTTTAATCTTTTTGGATTCATCCATCTGTGGAAATGACACGGTATCTCTTTCCCTGCTTTACTCAGCCCAGCTGCATGCACACACTCATCTTTCATGCACCCTGGCACATTTAGTTTTTTCCCTTGGGACTCTCTGCCACCATTTTACTCTACATATCAGGCATTTTCCAGCGTCACTCATTCACCCTCCCGTGCTGAGACGCTGCAGACAAACTGTGTTCAGCAAACCTGTATCTGTGCAGCTGGAAGCAATGATTTGGTTTGCAAACTGCAGCATCACTGCTAGGAACTGCCAGAGAGAAAAATTTCCTCGTTACCTATCTTGCCTGTGCTGAAATGATAACGTGTTTCTAGCATGAATGTCGTGCTTGAAGGTCCTCTCAAGACCCGTGTGCTGAGCAGCCTGGTTGTATGCATGGCACAGAGAGAGGGGTTGCATAGGGTCTGCTGGGACAAGGGAGTGGCCTGGAGACGAAAATGTCTGCTTGGGGTTATCCAGCAGACCTGCAGCGGAATGAGAAAAAGGGCTCAGGCTTCCAGCAGCCACTATAAAATGCCCAACACTGACCTTGCTTGAATCACCCCCATACCTATTTTATAGTTGTCCTGGTTTCAGCTGGGATAGAGTTAATTTTCTTCCTAGTAGCTGGTACAGTGCTATGTTTTGAGTTCACTATGAGAAGAAGGTTAATAACACACTGATGTTTTCAGTTGTTGCTAAGTAGTGTTTATACTAAAAGTCAAGGATTTTTCAGCTTCTCATGCCCAGCCAGCAAGAAGGCTGGAAGGGCACAAGGATTTGGGAGGGGACACAGCCAGGACAGCTGACCCAAACTGGCCAAAGGGATATTCCATACCATGTGACGTCATGCCCAGTATATAAACTAGGGGCAGTGGGGCTGGGGGAATCACCACTTGGGGACTAACTGGGTGTCAATCGACGAGTGGTGAGCAATTGCACTGTACATCATTTGTACATTCCAATCCTTTTATTATTACTGTTGTCATTTTATTAGTGTTATCATTATCATTATTAGTTTCTTCTTTTCTGTTCTATTAAACCGTTCTTATCTCAACCCATGAGTTTTACTTCTTTTCCCGATTTTCTTCCCCATCCCACTGGGTGGGGCCGGGGTGAGTTAGTGGCTGCGTGGTGCTTAGTTGCTGGCTGGGGTTAAACCACGACAATAGTGTAAGATAAATTCATCTTGTACCAGATATGCTCAAAATCTTATGATTCCCACTGATCTGTGGCTCAAGGCTCACCCACATGCACCAAGCTTCCTGCAGTGATGTTTCCATACTGTGCTTCCACAAGTCATTCTTGCTAGTTTTCTGCTTAATCCCTTTTCCCAAAAGCATAGGTATTGCATGTGTATAGGGAAGGGTGTCAGGATCTGTTCATCTGTTTTCCCATCTTAAAAAAAAACAAAACTGCTTTCCCAGAACTACAGCTAAGGGGGAACACAAGCCCACTTGGCACACATCAGTCTATTTGCTGGAAATGTTTATAATTTGAGCCTAAGCCAGTCCTAATCATATTTACTGTACAGGCCAGAGTTCAGTGTGTGAGTACTGACAGGAGTGTGAGAAGGGATGGTGAGGAAGGAAGGGGAAGGTAGGGGGGCTTGGTCCTCCTGTGTAAAAGCCTTTACAAGACCCTGTTCAAAACGAGCACGCTCATAACATTTATGAAGGTAATGCTCACTGGAGATATGCAAATAAAGAAGACGAAAGTGTTTAGGAAGATCCAGGAGAACAGGAGCACCATTGCTACCTGAAATCACCACACTGGCACCAATTCTGGCTTCCTTCTTTTCTCCTAGTGAGGGATTCCACCGTCTGTGTGTCCACGTACAGGTCTGAACTGGAAGGTGAGACTCAAAGGCTGCTGCTGTGGAGGTTTCACCTCCCACCATCCCAGCAGTGTCCCTCAGGGTTGCTCCAGACTTTGCAGATCCGGGGCAGAGGAGGAAGGCAGGTATGTCCCCCATCCTCCTCTGCTTCAAAAAGTTTCAAAAATGCAAGGGCTGTTTGATCATGCGCAGTTTTCTTTGGCTCCAGTGGCTGTGTTGAGCTGGACAAAAATATCCCAGCTGCCTGGAAGGAGAGATTGCAGGCCAGAAGGGATGTCTTTTCCTTGGCAGGCTGTCCTGCCCACTTGCTACCAAAGGAGCAGCTGACTGCGTTGGCACCAGCAGCTCTGACATCACCAGCAGTGACGCAATGTTTTTCCAAGCCAGCCATCTACTGAGGCTCAAAAATAGCACTGAGGAAAAGAGCTCGGCAGGACCTGGACTTGGACCAGCTGCTCTTATGACAGATTCCCCAAAGGACCACCTGACCCTGGAGCCAGGCAGCTCTTCTGCTTTGGGATGTCCCTTGGGCCTTAGCATTAAGGGGAAACCCTCTCCTGCTGAGCTCCAGGGATGAGCTCGTAGCACCAGCTAACCACCCAGGGGAGGTGTGATGGGTTAGACACGTAAGATCCAGTAGCTCCTTGCAGGCAGCAGCTCTTGCTGGTCCCTGCTCTGTGTGTGTGTTGAGGGTTGTGGTTGACGACGGTGGAAGTGGTGGGGTTGGGACTACAATCCTGGCCTGAAAGGTGTGGGTAGATGCTGGAGAAGCATGCCATGGGGCCAGGCTTTGATTGTGGTGGGAAGTCGTAGAAGCATAAAATGATAGAATCATTTAGGTCGGAAAAGACCCTTAAGATCATCGAGTCCAACTGTTACCCTAATACTGCCAAGTCCACCACCAAACCATGTCCCTAAGTCCTAGGGAAGGATGGAGAAGGGGCTGGAGAAGGGAGGCTTTGGTCAGGCTCCAGTTTGGGGTTGCAGTAAGTGCATGAGGGACTTACATGGGCAGGACTCAGGTCAGGGGCAGCTGTGCATGTGGACAGAAGGGAGGACAGATGAGTCCCCTAGACCCTCCCAAACTCTCCCAGGTTCTGTTGTACAGCTGTGTTTCTGTATTTAGTGTTCACCACCTTGCTGCTCATACGTTTTTTCAAGTGAAAACCCTCATTCAGTGGTTGTTAATAGAAGTCAGTCTTTTGCCAGAGCACTACAGTCTCCAGCTCTATTATCCATTCTAAAGCTGGTCCACTTTAACTTCACCACCTTATGAACACCAGGGTGACCTCAACACAGAGCTTGGAAGAAATTAGAGAGGCAGACAGTGCCACTTCACCATGGTCTTCTGCAGGGAGTAGAGCAGTTAAAATTGTACGAACACTTTTAAGCCTGTACAACTGCAGCTCGTTCAGGTGCTAAGCCACCCAGACTGCTTCAGCAGAAAAATAGTGTCTTTAATCGAAATCATCAAAAAAACCCTGGGTAAAGTGAAGTGATGTCAACCAATTTCCTGTGCTGCTTTGAGTGACACACATGAGATCCTCGGTCACCGGCGCTCCAACCTGCAAAAGTGAATGAGCTCTTGTGCAGGCAAACATTGACATATTTAATGCCTGACTTGGTACATCAGGTAAATAATACAATGGGGGGATTCAGAAAATGCAGAAAGGACAGGGAGTCCTGTCACAAAGGCAGCAGACTCTGCTTTTAGTGTGCACAGTGGAAAATCAAACAATCCCAGAGAAATCTGCAAACATCGCAAAGCCCTGTATTTCATTTTCCTATATTAAGCAAAGCTGGTAGATAGAGGTGATTCAGAGACAACCGAGAGGTGAACGTAGGTCAGTGTGACCTGCATATAATTTGCTAAAATACAAACTCAAAGGAGCATCATGTACAGCATGTCCCAGACCTCCACCAGCAGGATAACATTGTCTGAAGGCTGTAAATAACAGCTGGGATGCAATAAATTTACCCTGATGGGGAAGGAATGTCGAGGTAAAGCTGTGAAACTTGCTGCCGGTGTGTGGCCTCAATGAGAGCGGTGCCTGATCCCCAAACTCAGAGGTGCATGCTGCAACTCTTAGACAACCATTGTTCCTTAGGGAATTTCTTACAAGCATGGTTTCTGCCTCCTCGTGCTCGCCATCCACAGCACAGCTCCACGAGGAATGGCTGGCAGAAGGAGAGGGCACAGGAATAGCTGTAGAGAGACCACTGTTTTGCCAAAAACAACCAAAAAAAGTGTGGATGGAAAGTACACTTTGCTTTTAGGTGCATCCCCAAGTGCCTAAAATGGTATCAAATGGATCCAGGCACTTGCTGGGGGCAGGAACAGCCATGGTCTGCTCTGCAGGAGGATTTCCTTCTTAGAAGGAAAAAGACGACTGGTGCCAATTAATTAATTCAAAGGGTTTCCGGGTTGCCTGGCCCCATCTGGATCAAGGTGGCTGGATCGTGGTGCAGGCATGCTGCAGGAATTTTATATTTGTCTTCATGCCATTTCGCAAGGTTTAAAGAGACCGAAATTCCAGAATATCATTTTGAAAAGGTTGAAAAGACTTTGGGGCTTGATCTCATCAACATATTTTGTATTCTGTAGGTTGAAATAGTTTCATTCTGATAAGGCCAAATGTGTCCATTCACTTTATCAGTCTGCTATAATGTCATGATTTTAAGAAGATATCACAATGGGCATCTCAGTAACAGCAGTGAGGAAATGAGAGCAGAGCTGCGAGAAGAGACAGTAACAACATTACATTGCTATTCTGCAATGATTTCTTCAAAATAAATCACTGTGACATCATCGAACTGGTTGAAATTCAATCTGGCAATTGAGAAAATGTTATCAGATGACTCTGCTTTAAAAAGAGACCCAGGGAAGAATCAAGGGGATTTGATAATTGGCATATGAGTAACTGATGTTGAATGAAGTCAGAATCTTGTTTCTGTTCATGCATATACAATTTTTTGTTTGTTTGTTTCACAGACCGGTTGTATATCTGAAATGGTTTCTCAAAATAGGTGGGGTGGAAGCAGAGCAAACATGCAAAGGAGAAATACCAGTGTAACCAGAGATGCAATTCAAAGGATTGGAGGGAAAATTTCCATTAGAAGTTGCATTCATAAATCTTCCAGTTCCTTTGAGAATAACATTCGCTTGGGAAGTGATTTTGTGACCAAAATTCTGCTTTTTGGACAGACTGGTTTACTGATCACCTGCAGAGCTGCCTGGTGTTCCTGCTGACAGCCCTGGGCACACGGAGGTGTTTCCCCAGCCTGTGCACAAGCACGAGTCCCTGCAGGAGACAGGGAGGGGGGGAATCAGGGAAGACCGATGGGAGAGGGGCTGGTTTCAGGGCTCTGAGGCACTTGTCCTGTAATGGCCAGCATCATCACAGAGGTTGGAATATGAGACACCACAAGGACTGTAGGGCTGGCCACAGCGTAGCATACTCAGGTCCCACAGGTTGTTGGCCTTTATGCCTAAAGAGGCCATCTTCTCTGCCCTCAGGTTTTTAAAAGAGTATTTAACAAAGTCAAAGCCTGAGAGGACAATGCAGGTATCTCTGGATAAAGTCACTGCTCCTACTTTCTCCATTATCAAGGTCAGGAGGAATGAGGTATTTCTCTGAGGTCATTAGTCTGATGAATTCACTGAAGAGCACTGCAACAGGGACACACAACCAGCCTAACGTCATTGAGGAAGAAGGAGTGGGCAGTGCAGGCACTGAAGGCAATTTCCATGGAATTAGACCAAATCAGGCTCAGCGTGGCTGGTGCTATCAGAAAAGGTAGGACTGGATCTGTGAGGACTTGCACAAAATACAAAATGTATATGGCTGCATGGAAGCATCTCTTCACCTTTGCAATACAGAGGATGTAGCTTCTAGCAAGTATAAGGTGATCAGAGCACAGAGGCTGGACAGAAATGTCACTGCCGTACATCAGGATGGATGTTTGATGATTAAAGATGCTGCTGTTGCTGGGCAATAGTTTGTGGACACTGTAGCCCAGAGTCAGTAATGCAGTACCCTGCAATAGAAGCAGAGATTAATACCTAACCAAGTGCCCTAGGGACCATCAAAGCCATGATGCTACAGTTTTATGCTGTCCATTCTGTGCTAATCCTATAAATCATAGACAATTTGGTCAAAAGGGACTTCAGGAGGTCATCTGGTCCATGCCTCACACTGAAGTGGGTTCACGTGTTTCTAAATGAGGCTGGATAAACTCCCCCTCTCTGCAAGAAGGGACACAATGGTAGGACCAAGAGCCATAGGACTCACCATGCTTAACCAAGGTGCTGAGAGGAGGAGGAGGAGGAAGAAGAAAAGGATGTGGGAGAGCCATCCCCTGGTGACAGTGGGCATGGGCTGGTCAGGTCCCTGTGTGATCCAATGAGGCCAGCCTCAGCAGCCATAATGCCTCATTTACTCCCACAACTGGAGACTAGGATCATTCTGCAAATCCTGAAACCTACCCAGCATAACCCACCTTGAGCTTCTTGAAGGACACTTGTGGGGCAAAAGCTGAGGATTTATTCATGCATGACCTACAGAGCTATGAACACCTCCAATGGGTCACACCCACTGGGTGAAATTTAAGATGAAGTGTTTGTTACCCAGGATGTGGTTTCGCGGGTAGGATTTAGTTCGAAGTTTCCTTGTTTAAACCTACAGAACATCTCAGCTCGCCTTAGAGCAGATGCACTCCACAGCTCCATGGACTGCATTGACTCACCACCTCTGACTGTCATGGGAGCTTGGACCCCAGGCCCACATGTAGTCCCAAATTTGGGACACTGAATGCAGACCTGAATCTAGGGAAACCCGGGAGCTGGATTTTTGGAGTTTTTCCTCAGCACTTTGAAAAGCTGTATGCCCTTTTATGGTGTCCCACTTTGTGTACTTAAAACGTCCAATTCATTTTGGCCTCAACCGTGATCTACTTCATTCTCAAGGTTGAGATTAATGTATGAAATCTGTTTACACGGAGCTAAAAGCAGCTCTGTCTGGCAATGTGCAAACATATGGATAAGGAGGCATAAACAGAGGATTTTGTGGACTTAAACTAGGTCAGAACATTAGTCCATGTCCAATTCCAAAGATAAAATAAACTTTCCCAATGAACGTGTAACCCTTCTCAGGATCTTCCCATTCACGTTGATTTACTACAAAGTTCTCTGGAACTTAACAGGACCTCACAACAGTGAAGTCCCAAGATGCATAAGCAGAGGAGTTGGATGGTTGCTACTAAAATAATAAAAAGAAAAAAATATCTCAGTGGTATGCATCAGAGTATCCCAGATCTGACCCAGTTTCAGAGCTTATCTATAGACTCTAACTTCGTAGTTAGGACCCAGTTTTTATGTCTTGCAGAGCAGATGAAGCTTTACCAGTTAGAAAGCTGTGCTGCTGCAGAGTGGCTTCCCCCTTTCTTGGAAGAAAACCCCTGTGAAATCTGTTAACACAACACCAAATGAATCTGTTGCAAGGGCTGTGCATGGTTAGCTATTTCAGTAGGAAAGTCGCACACAGGACTAAAATGTGAGATGGGTACAAAACACAGATGTTGACCAGAACAAGAAGCAAGTGAGGCAGTGTCTGGACATGGTTTATTTTCACATCCCTGTGTAGCATCATCAGAGCTACTGTACTTACCAGGCTGTGGAGGTGCTGCTGTGAAGTAGAAGTTGACAACTTGCTCGGATTGCTGGCAAAGGGAAATTTTTGTGATGGCAAATGTAGTATGTAGGTACAGGGCTAAGCAAATGCAGATAAGAGAAAGGGATCGACAGGTGGAAAGCACTTGTCGAAAAATTGGTATGTACATTATTGCTTTTGGCACCGTTGATGGAAAGTCAAACATAGAAAAGCAAACAGCAAACATTAGGAAGACGCGTGGTCCTGTCAATTATTAAATGAAGCCAGCAAACTGCTGTGACTCAGAGACAGCTGGAGAATAGCTGGGTTTAGGGGGAGCTGCAGGTATGGCAAATGCATGCAAGCCTCAAGGTAGCACATTTCATATTGCAAACCTAAATCAACAGGCAGCAAGGTACCTGGCCACATTACTCTGTAAAGTGGGTGAGATGTGTTTAGGATAATTACAAATTAACATTACTATGGATATCATTACTCAGCATCACACAGACCTTTCAGGGCTGCAATGCATCAGCTGCGCTCTATCCTTGAGTGAAAGGCCACCTTCAGGAGGGCTGGGAAGCTCCATTAGTGCCAGCGGGACAAGTTGTCATATCACCTCTGTCACTGGAAGTAGATGAATGGGCTGGTTGGGGCTGGATGACTCGGGGCTGCGGCGTCAATTGGCACTGCTTGGCTGAAATGAGGGAATCTCGTAGTTTCACCCATTTGTGGATTTTGCCTGTGAGGCAACTGGTTCCAAACAGCCACCAGATTTGTCAGCAGCTGACATGCTTCAGCTGCAATAACCTCCAAGGGAACTGCTCGGTACCTCAGGGAATTGCTATCTACTGTCCACGAGCTGATTACAGCGACATTTGCTCTTCCCCACGGCTCGCCCACTCTGACTCGCTAGATTTAGCAAAACATTCAAGCACGAGATAAACTGCTTCTTCATGTGCTCACACAACAACATGCCTGTGGTTATTGCACAGCGTAACACTGCTGAACACTCACGTCTTCGTGGTTAGGTTCCCAGCTTCTGACCTCTTGTTGGCAGATCGGAGCAGCTTGACAATTTCAGCAGGCGCAAATGGACATGCACAAATTCCCTGTCTTCAGGCATCTACTTTACAGACCCCTGGAAAAATACAGGAGAGAATTCTGGCAGCTTTCCACCATGAGATGAGGCCCAGAGTCTGCGTGTTAAACACTCACATTTGCCTTGCATCCACCTTTATTTTTGCACGGAGTACATCTTTCCTCCTGCAGACACCAGTCCTTTCCCAGCATCTGACTGACACGACACTTTGCAGCACACATAGCAGCACCCATGTATTCTTGCTGGTTTTACTGCTTGGCACCTCCCAGTGACAGTACCTGAGAGACAGTGGAAGAGACAGAGCATTTCCTTCCCCTGATGAAAAAGAAAAACCCAGGTACAATTTTCCCTTAACTCTCTCATGCTTGCCAAAAAAAAGCACCTAACTCCCTTTCACAGCACTGATCCTTGCCATTTGGATTCTCCATGACAGCAGCTAGGACAGCTGGGAGAAGCTCTCAGTACCTTTGCCAAAGCAGCTTTTGGAACTGTAGGGAGTGGGTGGGAAACAAATAAAAAACTAAAGAGAAATACCGATTTTTTTTTCTCACTGCCAAAGCTCTTCAGCACATCCCTGCAGCGCAGAGCATCTCCCAGCTTGCTGGGACCTGCTAACAGATGGCCAGGGCATCCCAAGCTCCAGTCCTGATCCTGACCTTGTAGATCTTCTTTGCACAGCTGGACACTGACCCTGCCAAGTGCCTGCCCTGAAATCAGTGGTTTCCTCTGCCTTCATCCCTCCCCAGCATGAGTGCTGCTTGCAGCATCACTGCAGCACACTCTCTCCCATGAGATGGGGGCCACTGCCCCCTCATCTGCAAGGTCATGGTTTCTCTTTCTCCTCCTTTTCACCCTGCTTCCTCCTTCTTTGACCACCCAGCTACTGGGATGAGCTGAGATAGCCCAGAGAGGAAACCAGCCCATGAGGAAGACTGAAGGCACCCATTTGGGGCAGAAAGGGGCAGATGGTTTGGTATCACCCTGCAGACATGACAAAGTCACAGGGATTTGGCTTGCAGGGAGGATTATTTTACACAATGACAAGGGTGGTTGATCAGGAGGTAGATTGCATTGGGACAGGGTGGAGGCTCCTCTAATGACAGCCTGACACTCTGGAGGGGACAGCTCAGCCAGCCCGGGTATGAAGCATGTCACTTATGCATCACGTGCGTCCCTAAGGAAATGTGGCAATATACAAATAGCACGACGTGTTGCAGGATGTGTTTGGACTGCATTGCGTGCCCATTACATCCTATACCTCCATGCCAGACCAACCTACCCTCATTTGAATCATAACCTGGGAGGCGGGGAGAGATTTTTCATGATGTTCCCATAAGAGTTATAGGCAGAGCAGATGATATCATGAGGCAGTAAAAATCATACACTCCCCTTGCAGATCCTGCAACAAGACTGGACTGTTTTCTGCGTGTGTGTCCTTGGGTTACATACAGTCCATAGGCCATTAGTTCCTGTCTTCATAACTGTAAAGATGTGAATCACATTATTTGTGTAATGAAAGCTGAGGAGTCTCATATGATCACATAACTCTGGAACTGACACTTTCATATAATGGATGGACATAGGGATGTTGCAATTAAAAGCACAAGTCTGGCAACACTTTTCAGAGACCATAACTGCTGTTAGCAGTGAATTCCTCAATGAAAGCCTGCTCTCAGCAGTCTTCTCTGTCCCCACCTGCAGGGGACAACAGCTTAATCACATGGCCATACCAGCTCTGCCTGCCTGCAGACTTTCTGAGAAATGGGGCATCCCAAAATGGGAGGTGGAATAATGTGAATGGCCATACTCCATCCCTCCATGGAGAGGAAAAGAGCTGTATTGCAGAAGAGGTGACAGGTTTCTCCCAAGAAGTGAAGGCATATGAGTGATTTTCTCCAGGAGATTATATTGCCCATGAGCACTATCATCATCATGATATTGCTCATGAGCAATACCAGTCTGGGGAGGAAAGGAAGGAGGAGACTGGCTTTGGGGCATTGCCACTCTGGGACTAGACCTGCTGCTGGGTCCCTCTCTGGCAGAGCAGGATGAGGATCCGCCTGCGGATCTGCTTGGTTTTCCAGCTGTACACGAGTGGGTTCAGGACAGGCGGCACCAGGAGGTAGGCATCAGCCAGGAGTGTGTGAGTGAGGGGGGGCAGGTGCTTCCCAAACCTGTGGATGATGGACAAGCCAATCAGTGGGATGTAGAAGATCAGGACGGCACAGAGATGAGAGATGCATGTGCTAAAGGCTTTGGCTTGTGCTTCCTTGGAGACAATGCTCAAGATGGCCCTGATAATCATCATGTAAAACAGGAGGATGGTCAGGGAGTCCAGTCCCTTAGTGAGTATCACTGCTGTCAGCCCATACAAGCTGTTGACCCTGACATCCCCACAAACGAGCCTCAGCATGTCCTGGTGCAGGCAGAAGGAGTGAGACAGGACACGGGGCCTGCAAAAAGGCATATTCTTAATAAGGACAGCAACAGGTAGCACCACACAGACGCCCCGCATGAAGATTGCCCCCCCCACCTTCATAATCAGGGAGCTCGTCAGGACAGAGGCATAGCGCAAGGGGTAGCAAATAGCAACGAAGCGATCAAAAGCCATGGCCACCAGGACCCCAGACTCGATGGCAGAGAAGGAGTGGATGAAGTACATCTGGACAATGCATGCCTCGAAACAGAGGGAGGTGGACTCGAACCAGAAAATGGCCAGCATAGTGGGCAGGGTGGAGAGAGACAAGCCTAGGTCTGCCACAGACAGCATGGAGAGGAAATAGTACATCGGTGTATGGAGGCTGTGGTCTGTCTTTATCATCCAGAGTAAGGTGCAGTTCCCCAGGATCATGAGGAGGTACAGGCAGCAGAGAGGCAATGCCATCCAGTAGCTGCTCATTGGAAGACTGGGAATGCCAGTGAGGATGAAGATCAGGGGGCTGGACCCAGTCCTATTGGAAGATGACATCTCACACACTGATGGTCCGCGGGTCTGGAAATAATAGTGTCTTGGAATAAAAGTCCTGCTATGAGACATCCCACACACCCCAGCTGCAACGGTGTTGGGAGGACAGGCTCCCAAGAGCCAAAAAACCCCTATGCTGCTGCCCTCATGCGTAACCATCACATCAACCAAGGAAAAGCCACAGCGGATGAGTCCCAGGATCATTGCCTGGGCTGTGCACAGCAACAGGTAACGAGGAAAGAGCAGTGCAGCATTTAACGTGTCTCCCCTAGCTGTAGTCCCCAACATTTATATACCCAGAGTTTTGGGAGATTCGGTGCGTAGCCCATTGGGACATGCCTGAAAGCTTCTCAGCAGCGCAGGTAGGACCACAGCCTGGGGCCAGGGTGCTCCTGCCTGGGGAAGGAGAAGAGGAGGGATGGAGACCTGGAGGTCAGCCCCGGGAATGGGGCTGACTGCTCCCTGCAGCAGAAGGAGCAGCCTTGGCCATGCTGGTCTATGCAAGGCTGAAGCACCTGGACAGGCTAGGGAAGGGGGGATGGAGGGGGAGAGAGATGAAGGCAGAGAAAGGTCAATGTTTGTGCTGAACTGAATGCAGTCAGACCACAAGAGATAACGTCTCACTCTGAGATGAGAAGTAGCCCCATTATATGTGACTCTGTATTGATTTCTTCCCTTTTTGTTTAAGTATGGCAAAATGTATAATGTTTTAGAGAGCTTTATCAGCTAAACCTGCAAGTCAATTAACCAAACCAACCCTGATGGAAGGAAAATGGATTTGTGCTTTACAGCTGCCAAAAAGGTTAAATGGAAAGGAAGAAATTCAGAGGCTCAAATAAGAATGAGAACCTGAAGTGGTGTTTCGTCTGCCTGAGGCCATTAGAAAACCCAGCAGCAAACACCAGGTCTCTATTTAAGCACTCTGGAAGCTGCCTGCTTTCCTGGGCAGCTTCACTGCCCCAGGAGCATGGGTGATCAGCTGCGATGCTCAGTGACAGGAAGCTGGGGCAGGCGTGGGAGATTTCCAAAGAAATATTCCGAACAGGCTTCTCTGCAAATGCAGTTAAATATAGTGCAACTTAAAAGCACCAGCAGAACAGCTGGTGGTCACAGCAGCACATCCTCAGCTCTTGCCACAGTTGATCAGGGAAAATGTGCTTGTCTCTATTTAGCTGGAAATTAATACGTTTTGGATAACTGAGGAGCACAAGCTGAGTAAGATTTGTCCCACAGTGCGTCTGCACACACTCTGAGACCTCATCTGCTATCAAAAAAAAAAAAAAAAAAATATCAAGATTTTGCATAGCCAAAGGGTCAGGCCTGAGATGGCTCAGAAGCTGTCAAACACCTGCTTCCCTGTTCAGGGGAAACTGTCACGTAGGGACAGAAGTTAGAGGTGACTGCCCCTGGGATGAGGGAAAAAACCTCTCTGAAACTGAGCCAAGCAGTGTGGGAGAGGGAGAACTGGGACAGCAAAAGAGGTAACTGAGGGTGTAAAGAACCTAAAGCCGAGGAGCTGAAGACCCCTGCTTTGCTCCTGTGGGGAGCAAAGTCATCATACAAATGAACTTACATGTTCTATTCATGTAACACTTGAGAGAATGAGGAAAATTTTTAATTATTGATCAAGACCAATGTTTAGGGTGGCTTTTCATATCAAGCCCATCTGCATATATCAGATCAAAATTAATATTTAGCAAAGCAATTTGCCATCTCAGCACTTTCTAGCATGCCAGTTTGTTGTTTCTGCCAGAGACTTTTGTAAATTCTTGTTTTGATGCAAGCCCTCAAACAAATTGTTCTTGCAGGGGAAGAACATCTCTAGTCTGTCATCTTCAGGCAGCCCATCCCATACTTACCCCAGGTCACTGCAGAGGGCACGGGCTGGGGACCAGGAACAGCCCTGGCCACGCACGCTGCTGCAGGCAGAAAGCTGGAAAGCCGTATTTAAGCCAGCCAGAGCAAACCCCATGGGTCTCACCCAGGGAGTCACAGCTGATTTCTTTGCTCTTCAGGGGGTGTGAGCACCACGGGACTGCGTACAAGTAGGTTTTTCTGTCTTCTCTGAAAAAATGGCAGAGTGCAAAAATGGGAGTGAAGGAAGCTTTGGGGCACAGGCTGTGAAAAAAAAAAATTGACAAAAAATGTGTATTCAGAAAATTCCCCAGTTTTGCCCTGCTCTGTGAAACTTTTGCATTCTGGAAAGTGAAGAGACCCAGCCCTGGTGCCTTGCACCCCCTCCATGCAGCTCCCCGATTTATGCATAGGTACACTTTATATTTGTATATGTGTATACATCTCATTTAGATAGATAGATAGGTAGGTTAAATACAAGGAAACAAGAGCAATAAGAAAAATCCCTAAAAGGTTCCCAAAAAAGAGCACAAACCAAAGGAACCAGCCAATGGATTCATAAGCAGAAACTTTATTTTGAGAATTTTTTTTATTCTGTGATGAGTTTCACATAGAGACGATGGGTGATGGGGTACGGAGATGGAGGGTCGTGGGGTGCTCCCTCTGTCCCCAGTTGTGGGGAGCCTCCAGCTGCCTGTTCCCCACCATTGATGGGGTACAGACTGGGACCCTTTGGTCAACACCCTTGCAGAAAGCTGTGACACTCTCTGGCTGGTGGTGAGGAGGGAGAGCACCAGAGCATGGCGTGGTCCTATGGTGTCCCTGTCCGGGCTGCGGATCAGAGGAACTCCTTGCTGAAGGTTGCTATGGATCCAAATTATTTACATAAGTTCGAAAGGAGATTGGGAGACTCTTGGAAGAGGGATTGCTGAGGGCTGCCTAAAGCAGACCAGCCCTCTCCTGAAACAAAAAAAGCAGGACGCTGGAGGAGAATTAAGGGGCATGATCAGTCACCCCCCACCAGTTTTGTACCATCTGCCGACTTGCTGAGGGTGGACTCTGCTCCATCATCTGGGTCATTAATGAAGTGGTTAAACAGTACTGGCCCCAGTATTGACTCACTAGTCATACTAGTGACTAGCCTCCAGCCAGATCTTGTGCCACTGATCATGACGCTTCGAGCAGGGCAGCTCGGCCTCTTTTCTCTCCTGGGTCTCAAGGAGCCTGTCTAGAAGGTGAATATTTTGGTGTGGTGGGGAGAAGACCAAGAATCATTTCACGATGCAGAGCTGCGTGTACAGATAAAATCACCCAGAGCAGCCGAGTTCTTCCAGCGTGGTGCTGTGCCCCAGGGGACGGATAAGGGTGTCCTATAAAACAGAGCAGCCTGGGGCTTGTCCCATGTCAGCAGCACTGAGCCTGGCCGGGACACTGTTCTGCAATGAGAAGTGCAGGTCTGTGGGTGCCTTGGGAAGCTGTTGGGTTTTGACGTCCAGGATCTCCTCCATCATCCACGTGTGACCTCTCTGTGCTCTTGCAATCTGGTTTTATCTGAGGTTCATTCTGCCATCTGCAGCACTGCGCTTTTTGTGATTGTCAGGATTTGTCCCAGACTTACCCCAGACTGTCTCCAAACACCAGGAGCCTGAGGTCAGACTCTGAGTTGCTGCAGCTTAACGAGCTGTGGGTGTCAGACGAGCACGGTCATTCCTCAGGGGCTGTGTTACCTTTCAGACATGATGTAGCTCAGCTCTCAGTGAGCAAAGCTGAAGCCAAGCAGAAGTTCCCAGCGTTTTCTGGGGGTTAGAGCAGTCTCTCCAATATTTGCTGCAGCTCAGATGATGCAAAATACCCTGAGAAAGGCTCTGACTGCTTTGCTTGTCAGGCAGGGTCTTTGTCAGGACTGTGGGAGGAAAGAAACTATTCCCAGAGGGCATTTTGTGAATATATTTATCAGCTTGAAATTTCCCTGTTGTTGCCATAACATACCTTGTGCCCTAGCTGAGAGCACAGGGATGGGAGACATCTAAATTGACAAACTATACTATGAACACAAAAACTACACAATTTAGACTAAGCAGAAACACGCTCACTTTGGACTTGCCAAGGCAGTTTTTTACCCTTACCCTCAAAGTCCCCTGGAACTTAAATTTACAGTCCTTACCCTTTACTGGGACTTCTGTTCTGTGTAAGATAACATGTTTACTTGCAATGGGACAAAGCATTTACCACCACCTCCTTCTTCCACAAACACCACGTGTCTGTGTCTGTGATAGACCCTATCAGGAGACCTTCAGGAGTGCAGATGTTTTCACCTGTGGCAACTGTTCAGCGCCTAGCACGATGGGGTATGAGTCTGTGAACACTGTTGCGAGTGGTAATAGTGCAAGTTGCTCAAGGGTTGTACTGGGTATTTGAAATACAGAGACCGTTTTCCTTCCCTGCTAGAGTCAGTGCAAATATTTGTACTGGCTTCAGTGAGGTAGGGCTGAGCCTAAGCCAGGAATTCAAAGCAGGATATACTAATGTTTCTCTATGCTTCATACTTGCCTCTAAATTCTTGTTGCCAATTATAATAGCATATTTGATAAATACTGTTCTTCACTTCAAGGCTTAGGAGCTCAAGCAAATCTGCACGGAGCTTATGTCAGCATTCAAGAACATCAGCTTCAGGGCTGCATTTTTCCCCCTGACAGGTTTCCCAGGCTTGGAAACTTCTCACCTCTGCTCTGTTTCACCGTGAACCTTGGCAATGCCTCCTCATCTTTTATGCAATGAGAGGACTGAAGCCCATGTACTATTTCTTGGCCGTGTTGTCCACTGTTCTGTCTGCCTTCAGGTCGTATTGTGCTGGGAATATTGTGGTTTAAGTATAGGGAAATCAGTTGCAGTGCTTGCTTCCCTGAGATCTTCACCCGCTCACTGTTGCTCATGGAGATGTCTATGTTGCTGCTGATGGCCCTGGGTAGCTTTGAGGCAAACCACAACCTCCTGCAGTACGAGTCAATTTTATCTGCTTGAGGTATGACCATGGTGGGACTGGTGTTCATGTCCTTGTTGTCTCTCTCAGGAGAGAAAGTGCCTGCAAGAGGCAAAACTGCAAAAACTGGCAAGTAGATTTTTATTTTTAAAATTTTTCTACAATACCATCAGCCCCTTATTGTGGCCCACTGTGATGTGCATTGGTAAAGTACAGAGCACTTCTCTGGAGGTGTGTCCTTAGCTTGAGCCACGGACCCAGCCTGGTTGGGACACCAGGGGAAAGTGAAGGTGGAAGATGCTCTGCATGGGGCAGGACAGGGTGTAATGGTAGAGAAGTGCTTGGGGCCGAGAGGTGCGGAGGAGTGGGGGGTTCCTAGGGGGGGATCCTCACTGATAAGAGAAGTTGGGAGCTGGTTCACTGTGCAAAAGGGACAATGGAGCAATAACTTCTTCAGAGGGTTTGTGATGTTTGATTTGCGGCCGAAAGCAGGACTATTGAGGGAAGTCTAGGTGAATCACCCCCTCATCATTGCAGGGCAATGGCCCAGGACAGAAAAGCAGAAGGGAGGATTTTGCCAAACATAGGAATTGCTCAGGTCAGTTACAGGGAGCAGGTCACCCTTAGTACCTAGGTGATGTTTCATTAACAACAGTTATTTTAAAAAATGACCAGGTCAGAATTTCTTCTGAAACCCACATCACTGTCCCTGTTGCTGTTGTCTCAACACTCTGAGCAGACCCTGCTTTACACTTTCAACAGCCAGGAATGTCAGTGTCTCCAGCCCTTTTGCAACCAAACCAGTTCTGCAGCTCCAGTTTGCCTAAGCCACAGTCAGTGCCTTTAACTCTCAGATCTCTCCTTTCCCCTCACAGCTGCACAGTTTGAAGCACAAAGAGATGGAGAGTCTTACTTTTCACCCACTGACGTACATGTTCTTAATGCACACACTGGTTCCTAAGCAAGGCGCATCATCACTATCTTGCAGCAGTGAGCTGAATGGGTTTAAATACACATAGTTTAAATAAACTGTGCCCCAAACAGCAGTTAGGGAGGGGACAGCAAAGGGCATGACTAGTACATGAAGTAGTC
Organism: Haliaeetus leucocephalus; assembly: GCF_000737465.1. NCBI lineage: Eukaryota > Metazoa > Chordata > Aves > Accipitriformes > Accipitridae > Haliaeetus > Haliaeetus leucocephalus. The sequence continues at coordinate 7,479,702 of NW_010972972.1, read as the reverse complement.
CTGGTGATGGACTCATCCCAGTTGCTTCTAAGGTAGATAATAAATAACCCACAGAGTACTGCTAACCTGCTTGTGGTCCTATGGGCTGTACCAATACTGTATCAATAGTTACCAATGCAAACTATTGTCTTTCTTGAGTGTCAAGCACCTTAAGAGAGGCATGGTCCCTGTTGAAGGGGCATTTCCCTTGGCAAAGAGATTCTTTGCATGAGTGTGCCTTCTTAATGTGTATAAATACCTGATGGAATGGAGTAACGAAGACAAAGCCACATTCTTCTCAGTGGTATCCAGTGAAACAACAAGAGGCAATGGGCACAAACTAGAAAAAACAGGGAATTCCATTTAAATGTAACAAATATATATATTATTTTTTTATGATGATGTTTATCAAACACTGGCACAGGTTTCCCAGGGAGGCTGTAGAGTGTCCATCCTTGGACATACAAAAACCCGAGGTATACACGGTCCTGGGAAACCTGCTCCTGTGTGACCCTGCCTGAGCAGAGGGGTTGGCCAGGATGATCTCCAGAGGTCCCTGTCAGCCTCAGTGACTCTGTGACTCCAGATAGCAGATACACCTGTTTCACACTATAAAAGCACTGCTCTGTTGGTACTACAGTGCAGCTTTTATGCTAGTAATGAAGTTTCAGTATAAAAAAATAAACACCCTTAATGTTCTAAGACTTCCAGAGCATCACCTGGCTCCAGAGGAGAGACAGAACCAAGTCCTCCTCTGCCCCTTCCATTCTGCAGCTCCCGGGTGCTGTCACACTCCTTCTGCCTGCACCAGGACGTGATGAACCTGGCCTGCGCCAACACCACCCCCAGTGTGGTGTACGGCCTCACCGCCATCCTGCTGGTCATGGGGCTAGACGCCATCCTCATCTGCCTCTCCTACATCCTGATCCTCAAGGCTGTCTTGCGGCTGGCATCGTGGAAGGAGAGGCTCAAGGTGTTCAGCACCTGCGTTGCCCATATCTGCGTGGTCCTGGCCTTCTACGTGCCCCTGATTGGGCTGTCCGTGGTGCACAGGTTTGGGAAGGACCTGGCTCCGCTGGTCCATATCATCATGGGGAACATCTACATCCTGGTGCCTGCTGTGCTCAACCCCATCATCTATGGGGTGAGGACCAAGCAGATACAGAGGATCCAGATTTCAATTAAAATTTCTGATGACAGAACTGCCCATTAAACTGCACCCAGCTCTTGACTTTTCTTGGCTTAGCTTTGGGGATGCGGAATGTGCTTCTCTTCTTTGACTATGCAGCATGCTGCCTGAGCCCTTGGCAGGCTCTCAGTCACTATCACAACACAAATAACAATAATTTATGACTGCAAATTGTAGAGCAAATATACTTTGTGCAGCAAGCACTAGTACTGTAGTAAAAGACTACACAAGCCTGGCAGGTTGATGGCTTTATGGATGCAGTCAGAGCCCTTCAGGAATCAACATTTAGCTGGAACTTGTTCCTTTCCTCACAGTGTATCCCAATGCATCCCAGAAAGACACTGGGACAGACAAAGAGTATAAAAACACTTTCACCTACTATTAACTTTTTCACTATGTCTTCTTCTTCTTGCATTTATTCACTGCCTATAATTTAGAAAATTATTTTTGGAAGAAACAGATAAATACCACTTTGTGGAAGCAGAAATCTCTAGCACAAATCTGATTAAGAGCTTCATTTCCTGAATTAGGAACAAATTAACTCATTATCCACACAGCACAAAGCAAAACAATATTTGTAAACAGCAGCTCAAGATATTTGTGAGGAGGTGTGCTGGGTGTAGCTGGCAAGGTTTGGGTAGTGGAGGGTGCTGCAGGGGTGGCCAGGAGGGAGGTCTGGGGCTGCCCTGTGCCCAGCACAAGATGGTTCCAGCTGGATCAGTAACAGGCCCATCATGCACCAAAGCTGAGCCAGCCAGGTGTGTTTGTGGTGTCTCTCTGAAAACTTATTTAAGAAAGGGCAGAAAATGTCAGACTGAGAGAGGAGTGAACAAAAAGAGTGAGAAACAGCAAGGAGAGCACCAAGGTCAGAGCAGTAGGAGGTGCTCCATGGTGGTAGAAGCACTCCCACTGAAGGGACCGTGGACAGTGGAGGACCCACACCAGAGCAGGTACACCCCAAAGGGACTGCAGCCCATGAATAAGCCCATGCCAGAGCACATAGACCCCAAAGGGACTGCAGCCCATGAAGGACCCACACTGGAGCAGGTTCACCCCCAATGGGAATGCAGCCTGTGGATCAGCCCATGCTGGAGCATTGGAAATGAGTGAGAAGGTAGTGGCAGAGAGAAACTGCTGTGTACTGACCCTGACCTGCACCAATCATCACCTTGCTGAAGGGACTGAGTGAAGCCTGTGGTGATAACGAGGAGAGGAGTCTGGAGTGAAGAAGTGACTGGGTACCACTTAAGTTTTCAAGGAGTCATCAGTCCTAACTCCAAGATGCCTATTTCTGAGTCGGGATGGACAGTCCATAGCACAGCATTGTCTATGCAAAAATAGGGCTGTGTTTTGCCTCAGTTTTAATGAACCTATACTGAATTTTACTGTCCAGTTTATCAGTTCATCATTCAGCTTTGCAAAGTTCTCATATAATCCCTCATCTCTACTACTTCGAGTATAGTGGTTTCATAAAAAGCTTCATAACATGCCAATTCACATCCTTACCTAGATCTCTGATCAGTAGAAGTACTGTTCCATGTAGCATGATTGAATCATGGCAAGAGTGTGAAGCCCATCAAGTAAAAAACATGATCGCCATTGGTCAGATATGAAATTCTCTGGTGCTTATTTGGATTCAAGACATCTCTCCTTCCCTGGAGCAGGTGGAGAAGGCAGAAGGTGGGCCCCCAGCACCATGAGGCTGGCACAGTCCTGACAGCCTCCTCTCAGGATGTCTCTGATTCTCCAGGACCCCCTGAGCACTGCTGCGGGGGCTCTGCCAGCTGTGCACAGAGGCACAGCCACAGCTGGAGAGCGGACCTCAGGTGAGGAGGACTTCCGGTTTGACCCAGCACAGGCACTTTTATGAATTCCCAGCTTAAACTAAGAAAAAAATCATGCATCGTCAGAATTCAAGCTGGGTTTCCATCCCACAACAGATCAGGACCTACATCAAGGCTTGGTTCAGATCCTCTCTTTCCTCCCCCCTCGCACAACTCGTGCACCAGACTCCCTGGGATGACTCACCAGATTCCTGACCAAGATGAGTAAGCAACAGCTCCTCTTCTCCAAGGACCTCTGGCTGTCCAGCCTGCTGAGCAGACTTCAGAATCTGCTCTGCAGCTGGGGAGTTTATAGCCAAGCTGGGTCCTGGGAGGTTTCACAAACCAGTCAGCAATGTCAAGTCATTTTCCCTCTCTCGTCTTCAGCTCCAGAAGACCAGGATTAACTCCTGTCTCTCAGAGCTGGAAGAAACCCTTGCTGCAGAAGAAGGGAGGCAGGGCAGTGATTTACCTTCTCCCTAAGCTGCTTCTCTTGGCCAGAGCCCCAGGAGACTTTCTCTGTCTCTTTTTACAAAACCCAAGCAATTAATTACTGCCACCATCTCTGGGAGGCCCATCCAACCACCAAAAGTGCCCAGCATTCCCCAAGATTTCTTCTCTAGTTCTACCAGAGGTCTCATCCTGGCTGGGTGGACTTCCCCCACCTTCTGCCTCTCAGTCACAGCACTGCGAGCGAGGTTCAGAGACCCCAGGTAGGGGTAAAGGATGCAGTAATCTCAAAGTGGTGTTCAGTGGGCAAGGTGTGTCACTGGTTCACCTCTGCATTATCTAGAGCGAGCCTCCACTCAGGTCTTCTTGTTCCTGTTTGCACTGTGATAATGACGAGAGGCCTCAGAGCAGAAAAGCCGCCCCATTTCAGGCACACAAATGCAATACTTTTGCTTGTAAAGGATGGGAACCCATCCGTTGGATTATACAGTGGGACTGCATCTGGAGCAGCAGGCTGCCTGGCAGATCCACATTTGGCTTACATGCTGAGGGAGTCCTGGTGTGAGATGGCAGCTGGGAAGGGCTTTCTGAAGAGGTCCTTTTCAACACAGATGCTGGGTGCCCACCCAGTGTGGTCCCCAGCTGTTCTGGCCTCTCCCTACCTCTGTGGTCAGACGTCCCTGGTCCCTTGATGGCCAGGTCAGACTCTGGAGTGGGAGAGAAGGTATCGCTTGGCTGTGGGGACCCTATCTGTGGTAGGGCAGGAGTCAGGATGGCTTCCCATCACACCGATGTCTCCATTCCCCCCGATGCTGCAAGAGCTGCTGAAATCACACATCAAGGCAGCCCTGTGTGCCACATCAGAAGCAGGCTGAATATAAGTTGGATACCCGAAGCCACCAATGAATTGTATGTTGAGAAACATGAACGCAGGGAGAGCCCAGCCGATGGAAATACATGTCTGAAAGCAAAACATGTCTCCATGGGTGCGTGGCCAGGAACGGCATATGGAAGAAGAGGGGACAAAAAAATAGACCAAGGAAGCAAGGAGTTTCTATTGGGAGCAAAACAGTCTTGACCTGGGGATTTTAACTTCATTTAATTTATGACAAATTAACATAAACTTTTAATAATTCACTCATGCATTGAGGAAAAAAAAAAGAATAAAAAATATAATTGGAAAAAAAGAATTAAAAATGTAATTTAAAAAAACATTTAGGGAAACACCGTTCCTCCCCCTTTCCCTGATTTTTCATCACTCCAGCATCTCTTCTCCCCTGTCCTAGTCTTAACTCCCCATGTTGTTGCCACGTGTTGCAGTCCTGCCCTCCCAGTCCCTTTGGTGGGGTGACAGTGGTGCAGGAGGTCCGGATCAGTGCGTGGCTGTTTCCTTCTACTGCTCCTTGGTCCTTATTTGCTCTCCTCTGCCCCAGCTTGGGTCTCCCATGGTCCCCCAGTGCTGTCCCTGCCTCAGCGTGGATTGCCTCCTTCCAAGAGCATCTCTAACCATGCCATCTATTTGTCTGTAGCGAAAATGCCAGCAGAAGCCACAAGGCCCCTTAAACTGATCTTCTCCTCCTCTCCAGTCTCTACAGATTTCTCCTAGTTTTGGTTCCTTTCTTTTGAAGGACCAGTAGCCCAAGGGGCCAGCACACCCATAAGTCATTGCTCTTTGTGTCATGTTTGTAGTTGCCAGACTGAAACAGCTGAAAAACTGACATTGATCCCAGATGTGGTGATTATCTGAACGGCTTCCTGCCCTCCTTCCCCAACACCCCTCTCCCTAAATACCGTACTGATCATCTGTGGTTCATACATGACCTCCACCCTCAGAGACTGCCAGGAAATACCTAAATTAGGTCCAAAGGATCAGCACTCATTTACAAAGCATTCACTAAAGTTCATGGATGCTTCAGGATCCTCAGGTGAAAGGTGACATTAAAATACAGCCCTAAGAAACCAGGCTGCTATCTCGTGCCCCAGAAGGAGTGCAGTGACACTGGATCCAAATCCAAAGCAAGTTTTATACCAATAGAATTAAGCCTGAAGGACACATGCACCTTTGTGTGTGTTTACCAGGAGAACAGCTAGTCGTGCTCAGAGGGATATCTGCCCACCCAGAGATAAAATCTTCCCTCTTTATGGACCAAAGATCTGTTTGGCACTGCTTAATGCTGAAGCAGACATAACCCATGCAGTGGGAAAGAGGAGTGAATTTGTTTACAAACCATTGCTATTCCTGGTTATTCCCAGGCAGCAGTTTCTCCTCTGTGATGATTAGTATCTCTGAAGTCCCAGCAGTGAGTGATTGAGGTAATCAGGTTCCTTAAGGTGTATAAATATTTCCATGTGGGTCCTTTTGGCATGTTGAGGAGTTGCCTGGTTGTTGAGAGAGAAAAAGTATTTGAAGATGATATAGGTACAGCCGGGGTCACATCCAAATCATCCAGGTGAGCTGGGTAGACTTTTTTTTTTTCATTTAATCTGGTGTTATGCCAGTATTTTTAAGCATAGTGCCAAGTTCTTAGCCAAGTTCAAATTTTAGCCAGATCGGGGTCAAATATAAAACAATCTATCCAGAAAAGCTACTAGTCAGATATGCCAATACATCTAAGTGAAATTCATCTCTTACTGAGTTAATGAGCTACTTCATTACTTCTAGATATCCCACATTAAGTGAATATTGTGGTCGAGAACTGCCAGTCATACACCTGCAACCTCAGTTTTCTTCCTTGCATAGGTTAATTACAACAGTGCTAATTATTTGCCTGCAAGCTGTGCCTTGGTTAAATCAACTTGAAACAAGCTGTAGACACATAGGTGTAACCTCTGCTAACCCAGTCATCTGTGAAGACCTGCAATTACCCGATCATAGCTCTAGTCCTGTCCTTTTTGCTTGAGCAAACCTGAAGAGGATGGCAAACACCACAAGGAAGGTAATAATTTGTTCTTCTCCCTTACGGAAAGGACAAAAGTCATGAGCTCCAGTGAGACATAGGCTTGACGCTAGGAAAATGCTCTGAAATGAGTGATTTGGGGAAAGTATAGTGTTTCTGCAATGGGAGATCAGGTTGTGCATGTATCTATCAGAGGTTACTTTTGATCTTATAGTGGGGAAGGGGTATGGACTGGATCATTACTCTAGCTCTCTTAAAACCCAAAATTCAAGGGATCTTTTTTTTCATGACAGGCTGTATGCTGATCAGGAGTGCAGGATGGCTGTTAGCATAGTCAGATCAGGGCGTGGTTGCAAAAGGAGTTGGCTATATGTTTTTCACCGTCTCAGACTGCATGGCTGGTAGATTTACAATGTCTAAGAATGACACAAAATGTTACATGCATCAAACCTGGTAAATTTAATTATTATTGCTTAGCAGCAGAGATGCAGAGTTGACAAAAATGAGTGAGGAAAGAGTTAAAACCTCAGCTTCAAGTACCAGGATCTATTCCCTCCTTACAAAGTGAGGAACACTTTGCCAGTATGCTAGCAATCAAGGACTTCAACTCCTTTTGCACTTTGTTCAATACTAAGCAGGTCATTCTCTGAGGGTATTTTAATCTGTTTCACTGCTTAAAAACAAAATACAAGTTTGCAACAAATCTAAATGGGGTACAGCAAACTAGGTCAAGGTGCCTGGTAATGTCCCCCATTTCTAGAAAATCTTCTGGATTTTGCCAACTGCAATGAGCAAAACATGTCACTTTACAAGTTACTGAACTACTTAATTGCACAAAATAAAACTATCAGCTTTTTGTGCCAATGAAGCACAAAAAAAATGCTCAGAACAGGCCTGAAAGCACTGCTCCACTTAAGCAGCAAGAAGTCTGAAAGTGCTGCTCCCATCCCTGCTGTTGCATGTACGACTGAAAAATAGCTAAAATCACAGTTATCTTCCTAACATGGCATTTGTATGTAGGCTGCAATTGCAGTCATTCTTGGGGGTTGGTGGTACAAATGAGAGGTCCGTGTAAGGCTGGGTTGGAGTTGATGTGATGAAGGAAGAGCTCCTCCAGGTGCGATCCTCTGTGCAGGGTTGGGAGGTGGCACTAGATGCCTGTCCCCATGTGTGTGTTCAGGGTCCGGAGGCACCTTCAATTGCTAGCACACTGGCACCGTGGCTGCAAGGCATGTCAAGAGGAGGACGCATGAAATGTAGAGGAGGTCAGGTATGACGTGGATGAAACTGAAGCGCAGTGGGGACAGTGTCTTTGCATGACCCAAATGGGCTGGTCAGAGAGACTGAGCTAAAGAGGTTGCTGCCTTGGTATTTCATGTGTTTGTGTACCCAAGAAATCAGACCCTGCTAAGGGAACAGAACTGGCACAGCACTATGAACATAAATGAAAGGACCCAGTAAAAACTGAGTCTGGTGCTTGTTCAATAGCATTATTTAATAATCTGGATAGCTTTATTATACAAGATGAAGTACAGGTAACACTGCCCAGAACAGTACACAGGATTTGTAGATTAATTACCTGTGGCAGAGAGGAGGAAGGGAGTATCTGCTTTTTTCCCAAGCACAGGATTACAGGATCTCAGATGTGTTTGCCCTTTCCAGATAAATAATTCTGGCACGAGACATGTTTCCTGCTGGACTGGCTTGTGCCAGCTGTGGCTCTGCCTCCCTGAATTTATAGCCAAGGTAGCTGACTACTCTGTAAACAGAGTCCTCTTTGCAATAAACTATTATAAATAAAATTGTCTTGGCAGCATTTTCACAATATTGGCTTTGCAGTATTCGGCCTTACATTGCAAATAGCAATGACTAGAAGCAGACTGAAATGCCTGTTGGTTTGTGTCATGTGGAGGACTCGAAGCAGTTTGGAGGAGAGATGAAACTATTTAGAGGTCAAGGAAGTCAAATGCCTGGAAAGCCGAGGAGATGAAGTCTGGCCCTGTGGTATGTTGGGGAAAACAGGGGGTACAAGTGCCTGAGAAACTTATATCTAATTCCCATACTGCCAGCAGGCTAATTTAACCCTTCTGTGCCTCTGTTTTCCCTGTAAAACAGGGACAATTCACAGCACTTCTTCTGTTTGTCAAGGGCTTGAGGGTAAGGAGGTACAACGCACTGTGGGAGGGCTGGCGCTGGAAGGGACCAGCACTGCAGCCTCAGGCCAGTTTTGGTCATGACACTGGTTTTCCTTCCTAACGCAGGAGACGGGCGTCCTGTAGGCTGGTTGCCCATTCAGAGAGGGACTCCAGCAAGACAGTTTGGATTTAGGCTCTGGCAGGAACAGCCCCACAGCTGACAGTGCTGTCCTGAAGCAGAGCGCACAGCTGGGGCAGTGCTCTGCTTCCCCGGGCATCAGCTCTCACAGCAAAAATGCTCTGGACAACAAACATTGATGTTGCAAATATACATGTGCTGCAGTTTCCCAAGGTGGGAATCAGATGGGGCACACCAGCCCAGAAGAAGATATGGTTTACACCTGCAGAGGTGTGTGGGTGACCAGAGTCCTGCTGAGCTGCATCCTCAAAGTATTCTGGACCTTCACCCTTCTCCCATATTAGATTTTTGTACTGATGGCAACTAAATGTACTTATCTTCTAGCTTGTAACTCCCAAACTATGGAGGGGAGGGCTGAAGACAACAGCCAGAGGCCAGCTCAGGATGGGAGGAGAGGTAAGATAACTCCCAAACATTCCGGCTAAGACCATGTGAGTTTGCGTCTTGCCAGTGATGGGACTGAGTGTACCTGGATAAGAGGCAGGAGTTTATGAATCATATCATAGAAACATATCATAGAATATCTCAAGTTGGAAGGGACCCATAAAGATCATCGAGTCCAGGTCTGTGTGCCTGAGAAGACAGGCAGGGGCGGTGGCTGGTGTCCACAGTAGTGATTGTTACAGCTCATTCCTCTCTCTCTCTATGCCAGCTGCTCCTGTGTCTTCCCTTCTGGCTCTGCAACAGTGCCTCATGTCCTACCCAAATCACTCCAGTTCCACATCCTTCAACCTGATAGGCATCCCTGGGCTGGAGGATGCTCAATTCTGGATTGCCTTCCCATTCTGCACCATGTACTTCATGGCAGTGCTGGGGAACATCACACTCCTCCTAGTGATTAGGCTGGACCCAAGCCTGCACCTGCCCATGTATTACTTCCTCTCCATGCTGGCTGCCATTGACCTCGTGCTCACCACTTCCACCATACCCAAGCTCCTGAGCATCTTCTGGTTCCAATCCCACGAGATCAACTTTGAGGGTTGTGTGGCCCAGATGTTCTTCATCCACAGCTTCTCTACGGCAGAGTCAGGGGTCCTGGTCACCATGGCCTTCGACCGATACTTGGCCATCTGCAAGCCCCTGCGCTACTCTGCCATCCTGACTGGCCCCACCATTGCCAAGCTGGGTTTGGCTGCTGTGGTGCGTGGCTTTGCCATCGTCACCCCTCTGACATGCATGGTGACCAGCCTGTCCTACTGTGGTCCCCGCCTCATTCACCACTCCTACTGTGAGCACATGTCAGTGGTGAAGCTGGCCTGTGGGGACACCCGGCTCAACAGCATCTACGGGATCATGGCTGCCACCATCATGGTGGCCTCAGACTCCATCCTCATCGCTGTCTCCTACATGCTGATCCTGAGGGAGGTCATAGGCCTCTCCTCCAGAAAGGCTCGTCTGAAGTCCTTTGGCACCTGTGGCTCCCACATCGGTGTCATCGTGCTCTTCTACACACCTGGGCTCTTCTCATTCTACACTCAGTGCTGGGGCCAGAACATCCCCATGCACATCCACATCCTGATGGCTGACCTCTACCTGCTGGTGCCTCCCATGCTCAACCCACTCATCTACGGGATGAGGACCAAGCCGATCCGGGAGTGGGTGCTGAGCCTGCTCTGGCAGAAAGAGATCCAGTCCCAGTCCTGACTCCAGCCCATTGCTAATGCCAGGTAGCAAGGAATAGGGTTTGGGCCAGGGACCAACGGCAGCATGTTTGGGGAGCAAAGAAAAAGCTTAAAAAGCTGTCTATTGGAAAAGCGGCATGAGCCCTTCATCATCTTGGCCAAACCCTGAAAGCTGGAGGCACCACAGAAAATTTGACTGGTGAAACATTATTTTTAGAAAGTGAATTCTACATTCCTGTTCAGAATGGAAAGATAAATCGTGTCTATCTGTATCTTTGGTTCTCCTCAGATCTGTATCACCTCATGACTCTCCTCTTCACCTCAGCTCTTGATAAAAGACTGTTGCCACTTTGGAAATGAAAGTCTGTTCATGGATTCATCCTCCCCATGTACCTTTTTCACCCAGTCTGTAACTCTCCATTTATTCACTTACTAGTATTTAGCAGCTTCCTGATCCTGGTGCCTGGCTATGAGAGGACAGTGTGGTATGTGTGTATGCACATTTACACACACACACACACACACACACACACACACAGTCATCCAGATGTTGGCCCAAACAAATTTTGTTTTTCTCCCAATCCTGTCTTGAAACCTTACTGAAGCATTTGCAGCAATCACAAAAAGCCAGCTCATTTGAGAACAGGATCTACAAGTCATACTGAAACCCTGCAGTGTGACATAAGGTTTTGTTCCTTTCTAATTAGAAACACCAAAACAGCATCAGCCATGAAATGTTGTTCTATAAAATTTTGAGACTCCCTAACTTTCTGTGTTGTTGTGTCTCTTCCCTATAAGCATATAGGCACCTGTAATGGGATTTTGAGAAGCTCCGGTTTTTCATAAGCCTTTGCTTGCCTCCAAACTCCTGTGAGATCCTACTCCTGTGGTTTTGGCACTTTAGCAAACTGGCTCTCTTCTTTGGAGACCATGTAATTCTGCACATGCTGCACTGCATGAGGGTAATACATCGCTCCTTCCCCTGAACTAACGCTCAGGTGCAGCGGAGGTGTTAGGGAGAGTGGGAATTGCTTACAATCGGGTGCATAGAGCAGCTGGAGAGCACAATTGCACAAGTGTCCTTTGCTTTATGCAGATTTCTTATGCAAAGGACAGGGCCATAAACTAAAAAAAAGCCTGTGGGGCTGTTGTATGAGGGTCACCTCCAAGCACTGGAGGCAAGGAGCAGGAGTGTAGATTAAAGTAGGGGAGCAGAGAACGGGGACTAAGCTCCTCTTGTTCTCCTCGGAAATCCTGTACCTGATTTTAACTATGATGAAAACTCATCTTCTAACACCACATACTGACTTACCATCACAGCTCTCCCTCTGCCTTCACCCCATGGAAATCAGGGCACAGGAATTCCATGAGTCTGGTCTCTAAGGGAAGCCTGAGGTCCTGCATGTATCCTGCACTGAGCTAGAGGGGAAAGGGGAGCGTTACAAAGAGCTGTGGTGAACACCAAACCCAAGCTGGTGGGTATAAACTCAATTCTTTCAGTGTCTCCTGACACTGCTGCCTTTGGGTGCCTTCTGGACTATGAACAGTTGCATCCCGTACTGCCACCACCCCCTTGGCAACAGTACAATCTACACAATGCCCAGCAACTAAAATACAGCACAGATCTTTCCACCTGACTCAGAGACCAGACTCTTCCAACCCGAGTCTCATAGTCCTGGTCCAAGTTGGGGCTGGAAAGTGTCAGGGCTGGAAAGTGTTGGTGCTGGGTGCACTGCCTGGAGCCTGCCAGGCAGTGGATTTATTCTCCAGTTACAGGGTCTGCCTCCATTGCCGTTGCTTGATGCTGCCCAGGTAGGATGCACTGCTCCCAGTATCACCCAAACCTGGGGACATCCAGCCAGGCTTGGTGCAGCTCTTCTCATCCCCTTCAGGGAAGCACACCACTGCTTTCGGCAGCCTTTTCACTGCGCAGTGCCAGCCCTCTTTGGTCAGGAGGTTTTCAATGGCAAACCCTGACTTTGCAGAAGGAGACTATAGACAAAATTAGTCTCAGGCCAAGTGGCCAGAATTGGTCTGCCATGTGATTTCTATCTAGCTGTGCTCTTTCTGCTGTTGTCTTAGAGAATGCAAAGCACGAGTGTGGGACAGGACATGCCTCCCCTGACTTGCAGCCTCTGACAGGATGGAGACAGCCAGGAGCTCCATCTCATGGTCACACAGACCATGGAAGGAGACCCAGACCTCATTTGCATCTGGAAAGATCCAGCATCCCGAAAAGAGGGAGCAGGCAACGCCAAGCTCGGGGACCTGTGTTTGGAAGGGTCAAAGGATGAGGTAGAGTTCAGGCTACTGCAGGGGTTATAAGCCCTATAGGGGATTGGCCACAATATCTTCTCAATTAAACTGAATTAAGAGGTTAGTCAGTAAATGAGCAAGTCAGCTGCACATGTATATGTGTGTGGACTCATTTCTTGAGCCATGAGACAGACACACTGGGGATTCCTCTCAGCAAACTTATAAATGCTTCCACCGCTAAAAGCTGCTGGGTCAGAGAAGCAGGCGACAAACCCGGTGGAAGCGGGGCTGGCCAGCACCACTCCCGCAGGGGCTGGGTGAGTTGGGTACACCTGCTGATTTATCTGGACAAATCTGCAGCAGCAAGCCAGGTAGGTCATCCATCAGTGCACGGATTTTAAATAGGAGCAGCACAAAAGGATTTGCTGCTGCAGTCTTTTCTTTATAAACATTAAAAAAATAGATCTATTTAAAAAGAGAGAAAAAAAAGAGAAAAGAGTCTGGAAAAGGCCCCATGACCCTCTCCAGTTCCATGCTTCTTGACTACATTCTTTACAAAAAAAAGCACCATGAGTTTTGAAAAAGACCTTGGGCAGCCTTGTCTCCCTGCAACAGAAAATTCTCAGACCAGCTTGCACATTGTCTTTGCAGAGAGTTTGCTTTACAACTGAATAAATTTAAGGGTAGACTTCATCCACAGGCATATAGCTTTTATTCTCCTCCGTTCTGTTTGCTTGCTTTCAGAATGGGAATGCGTGGGCAGGGGGGAGTGGGGAGCGAATGTGTGTGTTTGGTTTTTGAAGGTGTTTCTGCAGTCACTCCATGGACCACCTTCAGAAGTCCTACAGAACAGATGTGAACAAAACCCAGTCCGATCTGGCACCCTTGCCATTACAACATGGTTGTACCAGGGTCATCCCTAACAGATTTTTGTCCTGCTTGGTCTTCTGCAAAAATGGATCATCAGTCTGCTTGGGCACTGCAGCTCTATTTTCATCATTGTGTTTCTATCTTTACCATTGGAGAAATTTTCTTTAAGCCTAGGTTGAATTTCTCCTACTTTTTCTGGGATTTAGACTCCTGACTTGTCCTTTCAGAGGACATGTAGGACAATTATTCCTTTCTACTTCACTGTAGCCTTTAACATGTTTCAAGGCTCTTCTCATAGACTGTTCCCCAGGTGAGCCAGTCCCCTCAGCTCTCCAGCTTAACTTCATCCTTATTTCTGAACTCCCTCTAGTTTGCCATTATTTTCCCTAAAGTGCCAGCCACAATGCACTTCAATCTGCAGACCTCCAGCTCAGTCCTTTGACCTTGTGCTTCTTGTTCATCCTACCTGAGGGTGTTCCACTGAACAAGCAATTCTGAGAGTATGATTTGCTCAGAAACTTTAATCTGCTAACATGTTTTATAAATGACAAGAAAGCAAGCAATCAGATTTGCTTGGAAAGATCTACCCCTGATAATGTGATGCTTTCTGGACATGTCACATTCTGCCTGCAAGGTCCTGCTGGAAAACAGCAATTAATCTGGCTGAGAGATGGGTTGCATCCCTGGGAAACAGAAACCCCAGTGCCTCTCCTTCCTGAGGTGAAGGTGATGTGGGCAACTGGACCTCAAAAGCATGGTACTATTGAAACCACATGTAAAGTGGAGCTCTTTGAAGACTGATCTTAAGCAAACTGTTGTGCATCATCCAAGACCCCTTTGTGAGACCTCGTCTGTGTGACTCTAACCAGGCACAGCCAAGAAAGATGCTTTAAAGGAAAATGTAAAGAGGAAAATTGCTTGTGCGACTAGGAGCAGAGCTCTGGTCTTGTGAAAGGGGACAAAGGAGCCGAGGCTCTTTTGCTTAGCAAATGTCAGGCTGGGTTGTGTGGCTTTATAGACACACTGGGGTGCAAATAGCAGGGAGGGAAAAGTGTAATCAGATTTAATTTCAGAGGTGGTAGAAACTGGATGGGAACACACTGAGAGAGGAAAGTAGAGGTAATTTCCCAGCTGTTGGAGCAGGGTGGAAGGTTGGAGCCATCTTCCAGCAGATGCATGAAAGCAAAATATCCTAGGATGCTGACTATCAGTTTTCCTGGGTAAGGTAAGCTGTCACACCTAAAGCAACAGGCACTCGGCTCTGTGATCCAGAAAGTCCTTTTCAGCTCCATCTTTCTAGATACAGAGCAAGACAAATGGGAGCTGAATATGGGAAATCGAATAGTCGGTGCTGATGGAGGCTTTAAAAATTCTCCTGCAGGTCTGGAATAAAACTTCCATCATCTGAGGTTTACTTACTTCCACGTCTCATGGTGGTACATGGAGGAAGAACAAGGATTCTCCTAACTTTTCTCTGCCCATTTTGATGTAGGAACTATGGGTCCTCAATGACACTAGCAAATGTCAGGCTCACAAGAAAGGGAAGGGGTTATTTCACAAAAGGTGCCATTAGTTTGTGAAACTCCTTGCTAAAAGATGGTGCGGGTGCTAAAATTTTGCACAGAAGAGGCTAGATAGGTTTCTGGGGTAGGGTTAATTAAAATGGAAAAAACACATCCAGTCTAGGAAGTCCCTGAGCTTCAAATTGTTGGAAGCTGGGAAAGCACACAGGAGAAGTGTCATGGTATGTTTCCTTTCTCATATTCTTCCCTAAGGGTCTGCTTTTGATGCTGGACATAGGATCGGAGGCTGGATGGACCTTTGGTGTGACCGAGGGTATGGCTGTCCTTGTGTGCCTGGGCTCTCCTCACTTAGGCTCCTGCAGTGACCACCATGCCCCACTCGCACCCCACCAACACCTCGCTGTCGGAGCTGCACCTGACAGGCATCCCGGGGCTGCAGCACCTGCACCACTGGATCTCCGTCCCCTTCTGCATCATGTACCTTGTCACACTGGCTGGGAACAGCACCCTCCTGTGCGTGATAAAGGCTGATCCCTGTCTGCACCTGCCCATGTTCCTCTTCCTGTCCATGCTGGCAGTCATTGACCTGGTGATGTCCACCTCCATTACCCCCAAAATGCTGGGCATCTTCTGGTTTCACTCCACTGCCATGAGCCTGGATGCTTGTCTTACCCAGATGTACTTTGTTCATGCTTTCTCTGTGATGGAGTCGGGGGTGCTGGTGGCGATGGCCTTTGACCGCTACGTGGCCATTTGCAATCCACTGCGGTATTTGTCCATCCTGACTGGCCCCGTTGTGGCTGCCATTGGCTTGGCTACCCTGCTCAGGGCTGTGGTCTTCATGAGCCCCCTCACTTTACAGATTCACCGCCTGCCTCTCTGCAGCCCAGCAGTCGTGGACCACTCGTACTGCGAGCACATGGCCGTGCTCAAACTGGCCTGCAGAGATGCTGCCTTCAGCAACACCTACAGCCTCTCCATCTCCACCTACGTGGGCAGCTTCGACTCGCTGCTCATCGCCCTCTCTTATGCACTCATCCTTCGAGCTGTGCTCAGCCTCTCCTCCCCACAAGCCCGCAAAAAAGCCTTCAGCACCTGCAGCTCACATCTCTGCCTCATAGCCCTCTTCTACATCCCTGGGCTGCTCTCCATGTACATGGAGAGGTACCACCAGGAGCTCCCACCCCACATCCAGGTCCTGTTGGCTGATATCTACCTCCTCATCCCGCCGGCATTCAACCCCCTGATCTATGGCATCAGGACAAAGCAGATTCGTGATGGAGTGTGCAAGGTGATCTCCCAGAGACCCACAGCAGGACGGATTGGGCCTGGCCTTCAGGGCACAGGGCTGGGACTCATGAAGACAAAGTCCGTTCCCTAGAATGGCCAAAACCTCTTCTGGACCTTGATGCGGCTCTCAGTGTACGTTCAGAGCCGCAGGTGCCCCAGGAAACGTTGGCACCCACTGAACTCAGGTCAGCACCAAGGGCTTCAGCAGGTTGTTCTCCTGCTGGTCCCTAGCCCAAGGCAGTGATATTGGCACAGCACCTCTGGGTGGTCCAGTTCCCTCAGATCTCCCAACATAAATAAGGATTGCAGGCACCACCTGACCTTGTTCTGGCAAAATGACCTAGTGCAGCTGAACCACAGAAAACAGCTGTTTCCTTAATATACCACTTTGTGTGCAGTGGAGCCATGCCAAGGGGTGTAAGAGACATGGGATCACAGGAACACGGGATAACTCAGGCTGCAAGGGACCTCAGGAGCTCTCTAGTCCAACCTCCTGCTCAACACAGGGTCACCTACAAGGTCAGACCAGGTTGCTGAGAACATCCCCTCCCTCTCGAAGAAGGTCTGTCAGCCCTGGGGAGCAGGTACCCACACACAGTCACCACCATTCTGAAGGCACAAACACAGCACACACTTTATCTATCTCTCACCAAAGTTAATCACCTGAACACCTCTCTGACTCTCCCCTGTCTCTGTTCCCCACCCCTACAGGGGCGCTATACCAGGGCATCAGTTCAGTAGCATCCAGTTGCCATCTCCTTGATGACTTCTTCATGCTCTGACAGGTAAAGACACCCCAGTGGAAGTGGCAGTTGGTCCCTCTGCACAGGACAAGTGCCGTGGAGGCCAGCACAGACAGCTGAGGTACCCACTGGTCTCTGGGTGTTGCTGCACTGCTCTGCACAGGGGCAAGGAGCTCTGCATTGCTCTGCCAGGCCTCTGTGTGCACCATGGAACTGGTGTTACCTGGGATAGAGTTAATTTTCTTCATAGTAGCTTGTGTGGGGCTATGTTTTGGATTTGCAATGAAAGCAGCATTGATGATAACACACCAATGGTTTAGTTATTGCTGAGCAGCGCTTGCACAGCATCAAGACCTTTTCTGCTCCTCCTCCTTTTGTATCACTTCTTTTACTGGGTTTTGTTTTCCTTTGTTGTTTTGGGGGTTTTTTTTGTCCTCACAAACTGACACGGGGTACTGCCTGCAGGGTGGTGGGACAATCAATACAGAATGCCAGGAAGAGCACTTTGGCACTGCGCGGCACTCACTGTGGGATGTTTAGGGGAGGAACAAAAGGCTGGGAATGGGAGGGATCAGGTTGGATTGGGAAGCAAAGAAGTGTGGGAAAACAGAAGAGAGAAGGGGATGAAAGGGTCCAGTCACATGTAAACAGGCTGTTGGTCAACATGCTGTCAGTCCATGCCTGGTGCCTGATCAGCGCAGGCTGCCCCATTTTCTCATTAAACTCCATTTCTAACAACATCCCTGGGTGAGAGTCCCCTAATCTGTGTGCGTGTATGAGCACCGAGGGCTGAGCACCAGCTGCTGGAGTGGGGAGCATGGACCATAGGGGCCCACGAGCCCAGGGTGCCAGCACCCAGAGAGACCAGGGTGGGTACGTACATCAGTGTGCAACCACCAGCAAACATCAAGCAGGACTGAAGGAAACAGAGATGCGTTGGAGGCTGCATCTCCATCTCACACCCTGAGCATACACACACAGTCCTCTGGGAAAGTGCAGAGTTGGAGACAGGACACAGAAGAAAGCTCTCTTAGGGCAGGGAATGCATCTGCAGAACAAAACCCCCGCTTTAGGAAAACCTCCCCTTTCCAACAAAATCTCTAGGAATTACATTCTCTGCACATCACAAATGACCGTGTCTTCATCTCCTCCCCATCTCACACGTCCCTCATTGCTGAGCCCCTCCCTGCACTGAACAAATCCTGTGCCGTTCACCAAGATTTGGAGGGGGGCAGGAAGCATTGAGAGTGGACACAGAAAAGACAGGACAGGACAGAAGAGGGTCTCAGTGGGACAGAGCAGGGATGGAAGCTCTCCAGGGCAGTTCCACCTCTCCCCTCAGTGCCACGCTTGGCCCTGACACAGCCCAGTCACCACTATAAAATAAATATACCTGCTTGCCTTGTATCAGGTAAAATAACTTTATATGGCTTGCAGAAAAATAAAGGACAAGCTCCACTTCAGAATGGTGTTCCTCTTGTACTGCACTTCTGCTCACACATAGGTTCTTGTCTGTACTTCCGCAAAATCTTTTTTTGGAAAATAAACTGAAAAATTAGGGAAGATTATGGATTTATTCCCTAATGAGCTGGTATCCTGCTAATGATCCTTAAAGGCAGGCCTTACACCTGCTGGAGGTTTGCCATGATGTGTGGTTTCCTTATGCATGATCAGTAGGCATTGTTCCTCACCTATGTACTGCGTGATGCAGCCAAGGCTCAGGACCTGCTCTGAGATCCTACCTCCCTGTGTTGATTCTTGCACAAACTCTTTTCAGGGATTCAACAAACATAAAAGTTTTTTGTAATGGTTCTGAGTGGAGAGAAGAGTGGAAAGCCAGAGTTTCCAAACCATCTTGCTCTCTCTGGCAAAACCAAAAGGATTTTTCTCCACTTCAGATGGACTTCTTAGTTTACATTTTGCACCCAGCAGCCTCTGGAGACAGCCATAACCCTGAGACCCCAATGGTATGACACTACAAGGGAGAGCTAATGAAAGAAACTGAAGCAGTCTTGAAAATTTCCAATTTCTCACAGGACAGACAACCTAACCTCTGCATCCTACATCTGCTGTCCCTTAGGGCATTTCCAGAGCATGGATTAATACCCCAGCTTTGCTGCACTTAGAGATACACAGAGATGTACTGCTGCAACCCTCCGGGTGATAGTCCTACAGGTGAGACAGATACCTGGGCTTATCCTTCTTGGCAGACTGGGATGAGAAGCCTTTGCTTAGGCTGCAAAGCTCTTCTGTGCTATGTTTTTCCATCTCCAAGGACAAGAAGTCACTGTGATCAGGGTTCTTCAGTACTGCTGCAATACTGATAATAATATTGTGTCAGACATTGGCTGCGGAAGAGAGCTCCTGGAAGCAAATATACTCTTGCCTTGGATCTAGGCACCTGGGGATGCAGCTCTGGATTCAGACACATGTAAGTGCCTGGAGGTAGGTGTCCATGCATGCTTGTGTGCATGACTGCTTGGTGTCCAGGCACTGACTACAGCCAGTGGAGACCCAGCCCCTACGGTCAGTGGATCCTAGAGAGTAACTCCTCTCACCCTAGGGCAGAGCCCTACATTTAGGGAGTCAGTTAATCTGTAGGCTCCATGCTCGAGCTCTTCTCTGACTGCAACAGGGTCTCAGACCCTCAGGGTGTCATTCCACTGCCCCTTACTGGGATGTCTCCAGCCACCTGAGATGCTCCCAGCTACCCAAGGCATCCATGTGGGAGAGGCAGACCATCACCCAGGGTTTGCAGGGGCCTGCACCCTGCTGGGTGTAAAGGAAGTAGAAGCCAAGTGGGACGCACCGGGGGGTCTCAGATGGCTCGAGGCACCTGTGTTTAGGCAGCTGAACCGTACCCCGAGTCTTTGTGGAGGGACCCTCATGAAGACATTTAGATCTGTTGTGTTAAACTGGGGCTTGTGCCATCCAAGGGTGCACAGCTCTGTTTTGCAGCAGGGGCTGGTCTGTGTCACTGGCAGTACGTGGGTCTGCTTGGGAGTGTGAGGTGGTGAAAGCAGCCACAGGTTAATCTCACTGCTCAAATCCGGAGTCACACCTCACTCCTGCAGCTGCTGGTTATGGGGATGCAGAGGGTCAGTGCAGTGCAATCATGTGCAATAATTAAAAAGTAATTTTGATCCTGTTTCAGCCTCTAAAATGTCCTAATTCACAGACATTTAGACCAGAAGATAAGCACTTCTGTCCTGACCCGCCTTTTCAGCCAGCAGCTCCTGCAGCAACCCCAAACTTGCGGCTAAGCTGTAGTTCAACTGGAGGGTTCAAAGCCTATGAAAGTCTGCTCTCTATTTTAAAACTTCAAGTGTTGTGTTTCCTTAGTGTCTCCCAATATCTTCTTTATTTCTATTCTGAACTTGTCTAGCTTCTGCCTCTCACTACTGCCACACTGGCCATGTCTAACATTAAATGTTGGCCTAAAAGATGCTGTAGCAGAGCTGTAGACAGGTGAATTTTACTCCATGTTGTTACTAGCATGGGTATTATGAGTCACCCCACAGCTTGCTGCTTGGTAAAGAGCTATCAGTGGATGATCATCCAGGCAATTTGTTTTAACAGGCAGGGATCTGGTGTGGTCATCACCTGCCTGGTCTTTGCCATTGTTGGGGAGAAGCGGCAGAAGCAGTAGCAAAGTTTTGGCACAAATGAATGTGTAGATCCTGCCCACTGTACCCAGACTCTTCCTCTTGTCTCTGCAGGATTGTTCTCTGGAGGTTTCGTGTCATGTCCAAGCTTCTCCTGTCAGAATAAAACCTCAGAAATTAATTTTCTCCTCTGACTACCACCTAGTTTTGCAGGCTTCTCTCATGGGTGAATGACAGAATAAAGACAGAGCAGCAAAAGGCAATTTCATGACCTCACTTAATGTCCCAGAGCACTTTCTGATACCACTTTTTGCCCTACAAACTTGGAGGAACTTCCTACATTGGGCCATTGCAGGGAAGCCAGGGCTGCTCAGGCAAAAGCTCTGTCTGAAGGAAGCTGGATGCTAACCTTTTTCTCTCCTCTTCCAGCTTATTTCAAGATGTCAGCTGAGAAGTGGTGAGCAATCAACAAAGAAACAAGCCTTTCACAAGCAATGAACTGTAGAAGTCCCTTGGTTATCCCTAGTGGCACAACTTGAAACATGAACTTCTTCACCTTATAGGAACTTTCAAGCTATAACAGCCCCATTTATTCAGCATTTCTGATCCATTCCCCCTACCTGGTCATGTTATGCTGTAGCGCTCCCATCTCACACATCATAATAATGATGTGGATCCCTGATTTGGCTCTTTCACTGATGCAGGGACCCCACCTTATCCCCCGTAGTTCTGGACAGCTCAGGGCTCAAAACCGGGCTCCTTTTTTTAAGCACAAAAGCAAGATTCTCCTGCATGGCTTCTGATCCCTTCAACCACCCCAGCCGCAGCTCCTCCTCTTTCATCCTTGTGGGTGTCCCCAGCCTGGAAGCTTTCCCCACTTGTCTGGGCATCCTTTTCTGCTCAGGCTATATCATTGCTTTGGTAGGAAATGGTATAGTTTTGCTTGTCATTGGGGTGGACAGGTCCCTGCGTGACCCCATCCACTGCTTCCTGGGCATGCTGGCGGTCATCGATGTGGTGATGGTGACATCCATCATCCCCAAGATGCTGAGCATATTCTGGCTGAACTCCACTGAGATAGGTTACATGGCCTGTTTCGTTCAGATGTTCCTTGTTCACTCCACAACATCAGGGGAGTCGGGAGTGCTCCTGGCCATGGCTGTTGACCGCTACATTGCAATTTGTCACCCCCTCAGGTACCAAGCCATCCTGAATCGTCAAAAAATTGCCCAAATAGGCCTGGCCATTGTGGTGAGAGCTCTGCTTTTCATGGTGCCCTTGACAGGGATGGTGACAAACCTCCCCTATTGCCGTTCCCGTGTGGTTCCCCATTCGTACTGCGAGCACATGGCCGTGGCGAAGCTGGCGTGCACAGACCCCAGACCCAGTGGGCTTTACAGTGTGGCTGGGTCCTCTCTTATAGTAGGGATGGACATGGCTTTCATTGCTGTGTCCTATGGGATGATCCTTAAAACTGTCCTGGGGAAGAAATCATGCTGGAAGGCCTTCAGCACCTGCGGGTGTCATATCTGCGTGATGCTGCTGTATTACATCCCCGGGACAGTCTCCATCTATGCACAGCAGTTTGGCAGCGGCATATCCATGCATGTACAGGTCCTGTTGGCTGATCTCTACCTGACCCTCCCCACCATGCTGAACCCCATCGTTTACAGCATGAGGACCAAGCAGATTCGTCAGGCAGTGCGCAAAATGCTATTTTCCAGGAAGGTTCATGCCTGACACAGTAGTCAGTGGTTTTCCAGGTGTATTCATCTATGCAAAGACAGCAGCAATTTCATTCCCACTGAATGCACATGGTAAACAGAAGCAATGAAAGGAGGGAGGACTTGTTGGCTTTAATGACCACATGAGACCCTGCTCTGTGATGAGAGTTATTTGGGACTGAGAGCATGAGCAAATATCAGGTACTATTTCCCTTCCTTCTTTCCAGGTGTTACAGAGAAGTAAGCAGCCACCTTTGAGTTTTGAGATGTTCCCAATGCCATGAACAACCCTGTGATAATTTAAAGCAAGATTTCAGGGCTCCAGGTATATTTGTGTCAATACACAGATTCTATTCCAAATGCGGAAATTTCTTCTATGGTGTCTTCTTTAGTCCCTGATGGACTATCAGGACTAGCAATAGGAGACTGCCACACATTGCAGGTGCTGCAGCCAGGGTCTCCTCTCTGGGCTTCTCTTGCACAGAAGGCTGTCCCTCAGTGAGCACAGACCACCTTTTCTGCATTTCTGGGTGATGATGAAAACTGAACATCTTCAAAACTGAGCTCTTCTAAGCATTCTGTCCATCTGACAGTTCACACCAGCTGGGTGAGGAAACCAAAGTGGGGAGATGCACAGTGGTGTTTATCACTGTATCTAGGTGCCCACACCTTGTAGTGGTGGAAATAAACACTGAATGTGCTTGGGGGTACTTATCAATCCTGTGTCTGCTTGTTGTAATGGCCATAAGTCTGCGAATAACTAAATCGAGCATGTCTTGGAGGCCTGAAGGACAGCATGCTGTAGGTGCTGAGGCCTGACTAACTCTTGCTGCCAGTAGACCAGCTGCATCCCAGACTTTTCTGAGCCATCCAGCTATGTCCTATCAGGATTCACAGGCTCTGTCTGGGGGCTGCAGCACCAAACCATGCTGAGACTTCCCCAGGTACAAGGGCCCTCCTGTTCTGGAAGCTGGGATCCAGCTGGGAATGACCCAGACAAGTCAGGTCCCTCCAAAATGGCAGGTTTTATCTGGAAACTGCAGGCACAAGGAGTCCTTCTGAGGCTCTACAGCTTAGCATCAGCAGAGGGAAAGTCCAGCTCTGACCTGGGATAAGGAGATACTCTGCAGGCATTATTTTGAACGGGTACTGGAGGCTCCCTGGGAGAGGTGCAGTTTCAGTCAACATGACGATACACATCAACAGCAACTATCCAAAGTACCAACACCAACAACTCGTATTCCCATACCTTGCCTTTCTTCAGTACTAAGAGGTTCAGCAGGTTCAGAGGTTCAGCCACCCACAAGGGTTCCTGCTCCTCAGAAATAGAAGATGCTCCAGTGACAGAGGGATGGATGCTCTGCACCCACTCTGCAGGGATGCTCCTCCTGGGGTCAGGCTGAAGTCTTCTGGTAACACCTAAAGTACAAAGAGTCAATGTTTTGGGACAAAAGCAGCAGGCTGGTGAGCATTTGCCCAGGGTGTTTTGCCAGGGTTATGTGACAGCTCCCATTAGGATGTTTAAGATACGCAAGTGATGAAATAGAGATAATTCAGCAGAGGTGAATGGCTGTGTCTCAGCAGTGCTCATGGTCCTCTGCTTTGGGGGGGAGAGTTTCATCCAGAGAGAGGAGCCTTGATGCCACTTGGGTCTGAGGGTGGAGGAGGAGCAGAGGGATGAAGTTGAGGGACTGTCTCCATTAACACAAGGATTCAGAATAAAAGCATACAGAGGTGGCATGTCTCCTCCGACAGCAAAGGAGTGGGACAACTCTCATCCTTCTCAGACACATTCAGGGCAGAGGTCCACACGGTCATCACCATCTCCCTTACAGTCATGGCAATGAAAAAGGCAGGTGCAGCATAATTCCTCTGACCTATTTCAGATATCAGCTTCAGGTTGGGATGAATGCTGCTGTAAAGTCACTGTTTGTCTCCATGGATATGAAGGCAATCTGGAGGACTAGCTCCAGTCATAGACTGATACCATGTCTACAACTGCCACCTGTGTTTGTTTAGATGAATCCCACCCAAAATGTCATGTTTAGTCCTCACTTCTACATTAATTTAAAAATTAAACTCACTGAAAGACATTCAGTTTCAAAACTGGTTTGAATGTGTCATTCCTCATGTCAAAAATATTTTTTCCTGTCTTTGTGGTGTTTACCCGATTTTCTGCTGCACTCTTCCCTGACATCTTGAAAAAACAGTTGACAGAATGTTTCTGCTATCCTGAATTTGCATTTTTTGCTATCCTGAATTTGCACATTTCAGCCTTATGCTGCCTGGGGCTTGGGGAGGGGGTCTGTTGGGGGCGAGGACAGCTCATGCCGTGGCATGGCCCTTTGCACTGAGAGCCAGTAGAGACTTCCAGCTACTCGTTCAGCAGAGCCAGAAATGAAACTGCACTTGCATTGCTCCAAGCAGAAACACAAGGTCTTTCATTCTGCTGGAGACTACTTGCACAGCCTATTCATGTCTCCCTTGGTCATCTCCTAGCACCTGCCATTTGTAAAAGAAATTAGATGAGAGAGAATCGACTTGGGACTGAGGCTGTTACCGTCCAGCCCCCTCGCTGAGGTTATTACAAAAGATGCCTGGAGAGGAGTCCTGCTCTTGGGAATCTCCATCCAGGAGGCTCCCAGCAGCATTGCCTGGGGTGATTTATGCACAGCCGTGCAGCTCTGCCCTCCCGCACACAGGAGATGTTTATTTCTCGGCGTGAGTGTCCCCAAGGGTGGCAGCTCTCTGCAAGCAGAGGGCAAGGTGGGTGGCTGTACGGGAGGACTGGCATGAGTCAGGGCATGGCAGGCTGCTCCGGGTGCCTAAGGACGGGTGGCTGGTGGGACTTCAGCATCTGCCCTGTATGCATTCACAGTGTGAGTCCGTTCGTTAGGAAAAAAGGCAACTGCTGGAAAAAATTTATTTCAAGTAGTTTTTCAAAATTTTAAAGTTTCTTATTAAATGAAACTGCAGACCCAAGGCTGCAGAATTCTGATTTTTTAAGTATTTTTTAGGTAAAAATAGGACTTCAGTTTAAAAAAGTAAACAAATAAATACCAAACCTTTTAACCAAAACCAGAAATTGTTTGCTGCAAGAGAGTTGCCTTGTTTCTGTTTGTATAAATTAATCAATAATTAGCTAAATACACATTTTCTGTGAAACAAACTAGATTTTCAACCACGGATAATGTTCTTAATCCCTTGCATACAACAGCAGGCATCTGAATAGAAAGCTGTAGGCACACAGCCAGGGGTTCTCACTGATGGGCACAATTTGGTGAAATAGGCTGGATTATGTCACACATGCAGCTCGGTCGGGGTCGGGTGGAGAGGTGAAGGAGGCAGGCAGCCCACTGGCCCAGAATCCCGACCCAGCTGCGGGACAAAGCATTATTTTGGGGATGTATCCTGCATCCATGGTGCAATTTGTGGAGGAGGAGCGAGTGCCCCAGAGGCACACACCGGACCACCTACATGCTCATCGGTCAGGGCACGGTCCAGAGCTGGAGCTTTGCCTTCGATGTGAACACGTGTCCCAAACACAGTGCTAGCAGCCAGGCCAGGCAGCACTCGCCTTTGTGCCCCGTCCTGAAATAACCTTGTTTTATCTCCATAGGAAAGTGTGTTTGAAGGATGCATTATGCTGCAGTGGGCAATCCCTGCTGCCGCCGAGGTGTCTGTGATGAGAAGGAAAGGGGTGCGAGGGTTGAGGTGGGGAGACCTCAGTCTGGAAGGTGTGACAAAGCAGACAAAATGTCACAGCAGAGCGCAGGGACCATTCCTTCAATCAAGGGGTTCTGTGTCCAGCGCTAATTAACTGTGAGGAGTAAAGAGGAACTAAACTACAGGAAAAAAAGTTGGTGGTGCCTAGGAACCAGTGACAGTGATCTCAATGCATTTCAGCCTGCAATTCTGATTTTTCATTAAAATTCCTTTTTCCCAAAGCTAAGAGAGCTCAAAGGCAGAGGGAATTTAGACAAGGAAACTGTAGAGTAAGTTAGGAGAGGTTTTGAATGAGTTCAGCTAATGGCCAAGCCTGCTACCCTGCATGCTTGTAGAAAAGGATGGCTGTGGTTAGGGAAGTGACTGGAGTACTGAAAGCTACAGCTAAAGCATCATGGACAAAGTGAAATTCGGGAGCTTGTCAGGATCTGCTGGGAGTTAGAAGCTGTTAAGCAGAGAAATCAGACAAAAGCAGACGAAGGCATCTGCCCCTCTACATGGAGAAGAGAGGTCTATGCCTACCTGAGAGAAAGGCAATCAGAGAACTTTATTTTTTAATGTAATTTAATTGATTGGTAGCTGAGAAGGATGTTAAACAGCTTCTGCTAAGAACAGAAAACAAATACAGCAGAAGGTCTGGGTAATTTGCACAAGGGAAAAAGCATCTCTGAGTTGACCAAGGAGGTCTTTGGTCTGTTCTGCCAAACTTTTATGAGTCCTGGCATGCTGCGGTGATTGCAGATGCTTCCTCAGGCCATTACTTTAGTGAGAAAGTATGATGATGTGATTAGCTGCAGATCGCTTAGCCTGACGTCAATGCCCAGCAGAATGCTCAAGAAGTTAACAGGAGATTTGGTCAATAAAGAATTAAAGGATTGGAATCAAATTAAATTATGGCAATCAACGTGGCTTTGCAGGAAACAGCTCTTGTCAAACAAACCTGATTTCATTTTCTGATGAGATAGCAAGTTTAGTTAATCAACGTGTGCATGTGTGTGTGTGTTTGAGTACTGTACACAGAGTTATCTAAAAGAAATGTGCCTCCACCACACTGCTTTCGGGTGAGCAGCTGACACAATGCAACATCTGTGAAGCATCAGCAAAGTGGATGAAGAACTGGATGATTAAGAGACCTCAAAATGAAGCTGTCAGAACCATCATCACAAAAAGTTTGTGTTTTTGCAGGGGTGCCACAGTGGCTGGCTCTAGACTAGAAGGTATTCTGTACAACTTTCATCAGTTGTCCCAAAATCAGCACAAATTGTGTCTCAAATAATGCCAGGGAAAGGCAAGTCCCACAGAGCAGTCTAGAGAGCTTGGCAGACTTGGTCGTTCAAAGGAACCACCTGCAATAAGCTGAGGAAAGTCAGGCAGGTTTTCAGAGTGGAGCACTGTATCCTGGAGAACAGAGGCTCTGGAAAGTAGCTGACAGCACAGTGAGAGGGTAACACTGGGACCCAGAGGGCTAGTGCAATTTTGGATGCATAAATAAAAGGGAAATGGAAGAGGTTATATTTTTTCAAAAAAGTGTTGAAATCTTGGAGATATGCAAAAAAAAACCCCTCTCAATAAGACAGCTAGTGGAACAGGTGAGTGGAGAGGAGAAACTTGCAGTGCTCCAGGTCTTTAATTTATTAAGAATAACTCCTTGGTCATGGGAAGTACATACCTTCATGCAGTGAAGGTGCTCTGCCATAAAGGGTTCTCTGGCCAAGCATATGAAGGTAGAGGAGGATGCTGTGGCTGGGAGGAGTAGACAGGCAATGTCAAACGGGAAGAAAAGCACATGGTTATAACCATGAGGATGATTAGCACTTGAGGCAAAAATCAAGGGATGGAGGTTCTCCATCTCTGGATGCCCACAAGCCTGCAATAGTGCAATTTCTTTCAGGAAATCATACTTTAACAAATCCCATGTTATTGGGCTCCAGAGAGGAAAAAACAGGTGTACCTCCACTGTTTTTGACAGGACAGCATTCTGCATTAGTTTGGCCTTCAGTCTCATGGATAGATGAGTGTGGAGGAGGGGTAGTACCAATTTAATTCTACCCTCCTTGACTGTGGCTAGCAGCTAGAGGCTGTCAATGATGCTTGTGTCCCCTTAGTGTCAGGTGACAGCTCGGAACATTATTTTTCTGGCTGCATTTTCTCTCAGCCCAGTTTCACCATGGACACATCGTCTAGGTGCAGCTTCTGCATGACCCAAAGTAGCAACAGGATGGAACTTGTGCGATCTGGACCCATATGCCCGGTCCTCTCTCTGAGCAGGGCACAGGGAGGGAGGACTTGCTTCCAAGTCCTTGCAGCAAGTCCTTAAGTCCTGCCATTGAACTGTTCATGAAGGCTGGGCAAGGGCTAAAGAGCCTGGGGTCACTTTGCCTCACTTCTGTTCACTGATAGTGGCGATAGTGGCTGGAAGCCATGACAGGGCAGGACACCGTGGTGCCAGCCTTTAGACAGATGTGTGTAAGGCAAAAGCTAGAGGTAAATCAGAGGGGCTGGAAGGAGAAGCAGAAGGATAGGTGGCCCCATGCAAGCAATAGGACAGCCAGGATTCTCCAGTGATGTGTCCTCTGGAAAGCACTGACCACAACATCCATTTAAAAGTCTGACCATAGATAATGGGTTCTGAAAGTTTTTCCCCAAATAAATACAACAAAATTGTGTGATGCTTAAGAACTGCAGTGTGCACAGTTTTATGATCAAACTGATGGCAGCAAAATCCCAACCTTTCTATCACTGTTACAGGGAACTAAAGATGAGAACAAGGATGTGGCTTGGCCCACCTGCGCCATGTCAACCAACAACCGATCCAACACCAACTCTTTGCCTTTTCTCCTGACGGGCATCCCTGGCCTGGAAGGTCTCCACATGTGGATTTCCATCCCATTCTGCTTTATGTATATCATGACCTTGCTGGGAAATAGCATGGTCCTTCTTGCTGTGAGGCTGGACAAAAGCCTCCATGAGCCTATGTACTATTTCATTTCCATGTTGGCTGTCATCGACCTCATCTTCTCAACTGCTGTAGTTCCTAAAATGTTGGGTGTATTCTGGTTGGACTAAAGAAAGATTGGTTTTGAGGCCTGCTTCATCCAGATGTTCTTCATCCACACTTTCACTGCAGTGGAGTCAGGGGTGCTCCTGGCAATGTCCTTTGTCCGCTATATAGCCATCTGCAAACCTCTGAGATACACCACCACCCTAACGAGCTCAAGGACCATCCAGATAGGACTGCTGTCTCTGGCCAGGGCAGCCAGTGTCATGACACCTTTGATGTGCCTCCTCACCAGCTTACCCTACTGCAAAACCAGAGTCATCCCTCATTCCTACTGTGAGCACATGGCCGTGGTGGAGCTGGCCTGTGCCGACCTATCTGTCAGCGATCTCTACAGCCTCGTTGTGGCAACACTATTGGTGGGGACAGACTCTGTCTTCATCACCTTCTCCTATGGCATGATCCTCAGGTCTGTGATGAGGCTGCCGTCCCAAGAGGCTCGTCTCAAGGCCCTCAGGACCTGCGGGTCCCATGTTTCCATCATCCTGCTGTTTTAAGTAGGTGGCCTTCTCTCCATGTACCTGCAGATGTTCTCTTTCGGCTTGGCACCTCATGTCCAAGTCCTGGTGGCTGATTTCTATTTGACAGTCCCTCCTATGCTCAACCCCCTCATTTATGGCATAAAGATGAAGCAGATCCAGGAAGGGATCTTCAGACTGCTGGGGAAGTTGGCAGGACTCAATATCTCACAAGCTGATAAAGACCAGTCAGATGTTGAGAGAGGTAGGCACCGCCAGAAAATAATTTATCCCATCCTAGAATAGGTGTGAAGTTAAGTGCAATGAATTATCCCCCAGAAATGTCCGTCTCTCTCCAGTGACTAGAAAGTGAACCTAGACCAGATGCCTAATGCTGACAAGGCGATAGATTATTCACATGAAACCAATGGGCCAGTCCTGATGAGTGCTGGGCAACTGTCCCTTTGGCCAATGCACTCCTGTTTTCCGAGATATCACTGGGAAGTGTTACATTGTGGTAGCTCTCTGATGTCACTAGCAGCATTTTAGACCCTGTGGCCCCAGTACTCATGATTTCACAGAGAAAACTGCCACTGACTTGGCTGTGAGCAGGATTGGGCTTTGTGAAGTGAGGGATCTACTCTCTGCCCACTGCAGATGTCAAATCAATGATAAAACAGTGCTGGTGGTGCAAGTCCTGACTAGTTAGGGAGTCCTGGCTGCTGGTGAGTTTGGGGGACAGCATTTGCCCCGGCACCGTGCGAAGGTGGAGAAGAGCCCTGATTGCTAACGAAGCAGATGCTTTGGTCTGCCCTCACGCAGGTGACACGTGGCGGCTCAGTGCAAGGGCCACCAGCGGCAAAGACCACCCTGCTGCAGCTCGGCCCAGCCAAGCCCTGCAGGGTCCCCTCTGCAAACAGCCCCCAGAGCAGCCCATGCAGGGGGCTGTGATAGCAGGGGGCTGGGCGTGTCCCTGTCACTGGAGCTCTGCCTGTGACACTGAGCTGCTCCCAGCTTGTGATTTCCCACTTGCTCCTGGCTGAGGCAGCTCCAGTTTGTCCACCGAGGAGCCCCAAGGAAAGAGGCACTTTCTCTTGTTTACCTACAAAGTAGCCGTGAGAGCAACAGGTAGATGCATCGCAGCTGAGTAATTAGCCTCAGGACACTTCCAGCTATTAGCAATAGCTCACTTGCTAATTTTTAATCTCTCCTTCGGGTGAAGTGTCCAAAGCAAACAACAGTTTAACCCTGTGAGTGCTGGCGGGGGTAGGTGCCTGCCAGCAGAGCTGTTTGGAGATGGGGCATGGAGACCTGCGCTGCCCACCGGCCTCTGCAAAGGTACCCAGCCCCGGCCATGCGTGGAGGTCTCTGCTCCCTCCGGAGCTGGTTGCAGAGTTGCAAAGCCTTTAGTGCGAGGCCAGCACCCCTGAACCACCACAGCACCTCGAGATGGGGACGCTGGTTTGGCTGCAGCTCCCTGAGCAGTGCTGGTGCAAATTCCTCGAGTGTGGCAGCAATACGCAGACCTGTCTGTGGGATGGCATGAAAGAGCTGGATGAGCATGCACAAATTAAAAGGTTTCAGCCCATACTGCCCCTGGCAAGTGCAGCACTGGCTGCTCAGGGCCCCGGGTTGGGCACAGACCCCAGCTCCCACCCATCCTCCTGCCTGTTCACCCCCTGCCTGTACCAGCCCAGAACCTGCACCATTCCTTCCCACCATTGTCCATGCCCCAGCCTCAGGCTACTCAAAATTAATGTATATTTTAATCCCAGCTAAATTAACACTATTCAGTGGCACATCCTTACATGGCTGTAGTATACAACCCTTCTTGGGATCTGCAGCACAAAATGTCCCTTTTGGAAACACCACCCAAGCCCAGACTGCCAGCAGTGGGTGCTTGAGGTGCCACTGGAACAGGTTTTCTCATTTCACCATGGCATTTTCAGCCCCTAAAAATGTCCCAGCCCTGGGGCTGGTTTTGGGTGAGGGTAGCTCTGATTTTTACAGACCTCTGAAAAGTCCGGACTTGGCTGCTGTTCTTCGTACCAGGCAGCTGCCCCACGGACCCAGGGAAGCTGCACGAAGTCTGCAGCTGCCCTGAGCATGGGGAGCTGGAGCAAAAACTCCCCAGCACCAGGGGAGGGCTTAGGGGTCCCCAGGAGAGTCTCTGCCTGGCCATAGCAGGCACCGGGGGACAGGGAGGCACAGCTGCCCAAACACACGTCCCTCTGCAAAGAGGACAGAGGGTCCCAGAGCCACCAGTGCCCCCATGCAGGGCTGGGGGGGTGTTGGAAAGGAGTTAATTATTTTGGGCGGGGGTGTGTCTGGAAAGAGGGACTGGGGTCCTGCGTGCAGGTCTCTCCCAGTGGTGCGATGGCCGAGGAGATGCGGGGACAGTCACACACACACACACACACACCCCAGTGCCACCAGCCCTGGCTCCAGCCAAGAAGCTGATGCAAAATCCTCAGCAAAGCATCATTGGTTGCAAACCCACTAATTGGCCCCTCGGCAGCCAGCCGGGGGGGGCCACGGACCGCAACAGCCTGGTCACCAGCAATCAATCCTCCTGTGGCCCTGTGCTGTAATTACCATCCAGCTCGTTATCACTAATTGGACTACTCCCAGGAAGGGAGCCTGATGGAAAAAAAAAAATAAACAAAATTCAATTGCTCTTAACTTTGGCTTGTTTGAAAGGCCAGGGAGGAAAATAAGTCAGAGGGCATAAGACATCTTGGAGGGATGCTCCTGCCTCATGTCACCGGCCCCACAGCCCAAAATCTCTGCCCACGGCAAGGGGACAGTGCACAAGTCTCCTGCTGAGGCTAACATCATGTGCCCTTCTGCAGGCAGGATCAGGCTGAGTCCCTGAGTGAGATGTGCTGGGCTCACTGCCAGCGCAGCGATGCTCCATCACAAAATACCATGCCCAGCTCCACTGTGGGGAATGCTGGAGGGTCCCAAGCCTGGGAATGGCTCTTCCCCAAGCCAGGAGCCTGTTCCCCCCCCAGGGGGTCATGCTGAGTGCCTTGGGTGCGCGGGACCAAGCCATGCTCCAGCCTCCACTTCCCAAGGCCATCTCTTGCCCAGCATGAAATGCTGGGGGTGCCCTGATATTTGTCCCCACTGCCCCCATTTTAGGGGGGCTTGTGACCTACAGCCATGCCAGCGATGCACAGCTCAGGCTACAAGCATCTCCAGGGACTGTGCAACATGGCCAGGTATGTGCCGGGTCTGTGGGGGAACAGCCTTGATGGCTCTCCTGGCTTCATGGGACATACTGGGCAGCTCTTGGGGCTGCTCTGAAAGCAGCTTCCTAGCAAATCCTTCAGCTTGTGACTCCCAAAACCCGAGTCCCCTCCCCACCAGGACAGCACTGCCCTGGGTATGGACCCTGCTCAGCATCCCCATGGTGCATAAACCACTCTGCACCGGGGACCCTGCACTGTGCACCCTGTTCCCCCAGGGGTCTGCTGCCCTGGAGCTGCTTCAGGAGCACAGTCAGGAGAAGGCAACCTGCCAAACTGGTCTGGACTGGGATGGGGAGTTCTCGCAGCCCCATCCCAGCCACCCCTGCACCCTGTCCCCAACACTGCAGCCAGCTGCCCTTGACTCAGCTCCAGTGTCACCAGGCCTTTGCTGAGCGGGGTCAAGGCCAGGTCCCAGCAGAAAGCAAGCTGCAGAGCACTGCAGGGTGGTTTTTTTCAGGGCCATGGAGGCAGCAGCAGGAGCTGAGTGTGTCGGTGACAGGCCCCTTGGCCGCCTCTTCGTCCGGCTCCCATCCCAGCTGGTGGGCTGGAACAAGCCCCAGCATGTCCGGGCAGGTAAGGAGTGGCCAAGGGGATGGCAGTGGTCAGGGAGAGAGTCTGGACTGCAAAATGCCCCCCTTCTACTGCATCCCCCTGTGTGGGCACAACCCCAGAGCAAAATACCCTGGCAATGGGGTGTCCTGGGTACCCCTAGAGCATTTTATCCTGGGGGGAACAGAGAGGCGAGACTGGAGAATGGTCTGAGCCTGTGAATGGCTGTGGTGGGGCTGCTGGGCTGAGCCCCCGGCAAAGTGACATGGACCCTGGGGTGTGTCAGAGCCACCTGCGTTGCTGGGATGATGTCCTGAAGCCCCTTCCATGCTCGGATGGTGGGCTACATGGAAAGACAACATCACACATGCCACACACAGTGTCAGCCCCTCTTGCAGAGGGGCAGTGGTCCCCACGGTGGGGCCGTGCAAAGCCCAGCTCCTGGAGCAGATTTCCTCCCTGCCCCGAAATTTGCACAACTGGCAGATGAGCCAGGAGGACGGTGGCAGCAGGAGCACGTGCCCCGTCCCGGGGTTGCAGATGTAGCGAGAGGAGAAATGACCAAACCTGCCAGCTCTGGGCCGGTGGGTCAGCGAGGGCCGTGGGGGACAGTTTCAGGTGCAGAGGGGTGTGTGTGTCCGGGTGATGCCCTGCACTTCTCCAGCACCTCTCTGGTAAGTCGTGGCCCTTCCAAGCTGCCGGCATCTCTGCAAGGCTGGCAATTGCTCTGCTAACTCAGCGAGCCCAGGGAGGGCAGCCCTTCCCCGCTGCTCCCGCTGCTGCTGCTCGCCCTGCCAGCCTAGCTGGGAGGTGAACAGAATAAATGAATGCGCCTGCAAAACTATTCCCTCTGCTCTGAGCAAGCGGGCGGCCAGGCTGTCCTGGGGACACCGCGGTGGCAGCGGGCACGGCACCAAGCGTGGAGCGCGGGAGGCACCTCCTGGCCAAAAGGCAGCACTGCCATCCCCTGCCATCCCTTGTACTGCCACCACCTCCCTGCCATCCCCTGCCATCCCCTGTACTGCCACCACCTCCCTGCCATCCCCTGCCATCCCCTGCACTGCCACCACCTCCCTGCCATCCCCTGCCATCCCCTGTACTGCCACCACCTCCCTGCCATCCCCTGCCATCCCCTGCCATCCCCTGCACTGCCACCTTCCCAGTGCCAGAGTTGCCAATGCTGTGCCTGTTCAGTGCCAAAACTACCAGCCCTGGCTGCCTGGGCAGGCAGGAGGGCTGCGCCGCTTTCCCCAGCAATGTGCAGCCCCTGCTCTGGTTTGGGACAGCATGTGAAAACCGGGGTCCTGTTTGCCCAGGAGCTTTTAAAGACTTTAATGGTAATTTTGGTTTGGTCCCCTCTCCAGCCCTGGTCCCTGTGTGGGTGCAGGGGCTGCAGTGGGGAGTGAAGGCTGGGTGACATGGCCAGGGAGAGATGGGCAGGCAGTGGCAGAGGACAGCACCAACCTGCCGCCATTCCTGCCAGCGTGCTGTGCTACACTGCAAGGATGGGGCGACCCTGCAGCACCCCACGGCCCGATGGGGCAGCCTGGGAGAGGCCCAGCAAGGGATGGGGCTCTGTGCCCTCTGGGATAAAGGGGAACAGCAGAGAGCAGAGCCCTGACAGCCCCACAGCCATCCCCGTCCTCTGCTGCCACGGTCCCCAGCACCCTCTGCCCCTCTTCCCTGGGAGAAGGGACTGCAGCCCCCTCTCCTCCACTCCCACCCATGTCCAAGTCTCTCCCCCACCCCATTTCTTATCGGTGCTTCCTCTCCCTCCACCTGCAAAGCCCTGCGGGCTGACACCACCACAGGGACAGTGCTCCTCTTCCTGGACCGCAGCCCAGCAAGGCAGGGGGACACAGTCCACCCAGCCCCTGCCCATAGGGACATCCCCCAGTGTAAACCAGCACCAGCCTCAGCTGAAAGCGTAAAGCACCAGCACATCCACCTGATCCTCCCCGACCCCTTTGCAACGTGGGCAGAGGCGAGCATCCCCTACTGCCAGGAGCTGCCACGTCACTGGTGCATGGGCAGCACTGTAAGCATCCCTCAGCCACCAGCATGGGGGGCTTCCAGCTGAACTTTACAGCTAGGAATTGTCTATGGACAGCTTTGATGCTGCTCTAACACCTGTGAACATTTGACTGGTTTTCCTGAGCTGTTCTCCAACCCAAGTCCATGCCTTAAACTCTCTTGGCCTTCAAAACAGCCTGTGCCAACAGTCCCCGGACTGTAGTACCATGGCTGGGACCTGCTTAGGGGATGCTCATTGCATGCAAATAGCCAAGCCTGTAGGGCAGGACTACATGTCCAGGAGCCTTTCCTGGTGCTGTTTGACAGAATTTGCTCCCAGGTCTTTATAGGTCTGGCCAGGATCAGCCCAAAGAGGCCCTGTCTGTGACTGGGGTTTTAGATGCTCCCACCACCCAGTGACAACCACATTGTAATGGACTCCATCACCAGAGGCAAACCTGAATAAGATGCTTCATGTTGTGCTTTTCCTACCTGCCCTATTGCCAAGACTCCTACCGATCCTGTGTGCTACAGCATGCACAGTTAAATGCAAACAGTGCAAGAAGTGATGTAAAGAAAGAGGCTGCAGAAACAGCCTCAGCTTCCATGGAAACCCAGAGCAAGCTCACAGCTTTCATACTTCAAGTGCCAAAGGTGACAGAGTAGTCCAGATCAGATGGTGGGAGCAAGGAAATCTGCACAGCATCACCTGGTCCCACTCAGAGGTGATGGTGGGAGCGGGGTGTCTGCCCCAAGCAAAGGGACAAAGACAAAGATTGTGGTGGAAAGCCACGAGGATTGTGGAGGTAACAGGGTGTAGAAAAGTCAGGCACCCAAACTGGGAGATGCTGTCAAAGTCCAAGATGAAGCTGAACAGCAGTTTTGGAGGGTGGTGACAAGGCACAGAGGATGAAGAGCAGAGGACAACAGATCTGTGGGCCAAGGAGGCCCTCTTCCACCTGAATATCTCCAGGTGGTGGTGGACCTCTCCAGGAGGATCCAGTGAGAGGGAACCTCTGTGGGCTCTTTCATTTTGATGTCTTCTCTCGGGGGGCTATGAAACTGCAGCACTCAGACCTGGAAAACAAAGCAAATGGACAAACTCACAAAATTGGGATTTGTGTAAGTGTATGGATTTGATGTATACACGCTCGTCCTGCAGCCTTTCTGTGTGCACCCTCCTGTCCTCGCTCCTGCCAGCCTGTTCTCATGAACCCTGACAGGACTTTACTCACTTGAGGTTGCTCCTCTCCACCGTGTTGGCAGGAGTGGGAGGCGGCAGCAGCACAGTCACGAAGGCATTGCTTTCTTCGGGGCAGAGACAGAGCAGCAACCACAGGGTTGATCCCACCCGGCATGCTGGAGGAGCATCGCATCTGCCGCCCACTGCCCCGCCAGCCAGGACGCTCGCAGAGCTCTGCAGAGCTGGTCCACAGCCAGGACCTCTTCACCCCGGCGATCACATAGAGCAAGGGAGCAGTATTTATCAGTCTCTCGAAATCCTCAGGAGAGAGCTAATGAGTTTGCCTCTCTCAGAGACAGCAGCAACAGTAGGAACAGAAATTGCTGATGTCTTGTTCTTTACAATATCACAGCCCCAGGGCCCTGCAGCCCGGGCGAGTGGCTGCCTCGGGGGGAGCAGGGGCTCAGGGCAGGCAGGGTGCCTGTGTGGGAAGGGATCCTCTGCTCAGGGGGCTGAGATGCCCTTTCCCTTCGGTCTGTGCTTAGGGTGAGGCTGGCAGAGAGACCCCGTTCATCGGGCTCGGGAACACCAGTGCCCGCTCCTCCTGGGCCAGGAGGAGTCCTGAGCCCCAGGCCTTGCTGGCACGACTGCCTGCACACATCCCAAAAAATGGGCTGGAACAGACCATGGAAGGCCACTGGGTCAGTCCCTCTGTATCTGACTCAGTGTTCTCTGTGCTAAATTTCACCAGCCCCTTCAGCTCTGGACACCTTTTCTAGACCCCTGATGATTTTTGTCCCTTTCCTGGCTCACATCATGCACTGCTGGTCTTCTCTTGAGATCCCAACTGGATGCTCCTTGTGCTGCCAGCTGCAGATCCAGTTCACGGGGCATGCAGCTGGATGAAAACATGTCCCTGTGCTGGTTGGACACCTCACAATGTGATGTCTAAATAGGCACCTTTCCCAAATTACCTGACTTTGGCATTTGTTTAACGCAACATACTTGCCAGGTGGCCACACTGACTGGCATCGATGACCTTCTGGTCTTTGCAGCATGACCCTGATGCCACTCTCTTCCCAGTGACAGAAAGCCACTTATCCAGGACTAGTGAAACACCACCATGTCCCAGCTTCCAGATTTTGGGCCAGATCCCTCTCAACCAATTCAAATATGAAGAGAAGTTGGACGGTCGGTTCAAAATCATTACCTACAGTGGATGATCAGACACTTTGTCCCCAAAGGATCTAAAGTGCTTCTTAATCTGCCTGTGATGCTGGGGCAATGGCTGGCTTCTCTTCAAACACATTGCTCAACCAAACACCTCCCTCTTCTCTGCAGCATTACCAGCAATTATACCACATCCATCACTTAGAGTATTTTTTCTGGTTTATATTAATTTTAAAATATTTTTGCAATGTATTTGGTTGGGGTTTTCCTTCCCTCACCTTCACTCTGCAGTCAGGAATCTTTCCTAGAGACTTTGGCTTTTTTTTTTTTTTTTTTTTTTTTTTTTTTTAGCATTCATATTGACTGCTCCCTAAATATCTTCTATTGTGTAATAGATGGTGGGGGGCACTTATAAATCCTCTGCCAAACCATGATTTAATTTTTGCCCAAGTTGTACTCCTCTGTGACTCATCCAGTAAATGATTGCTGGCTTGAAGAGAAGAATAACTAGACTTGAGTGGAAATAGGGTAAAATATCAAGGGTTGACCCAAAGGAGAGGGGGATGCCAGACCCACTGCCTCTGATAACTCCCGGCCATGGGACCAGCCTAGCCCAGCCCCTGGTAAAGCAGTGGATGCCCCCAGGACAGCTCAGGAGAAGGATATGGTGACCCGACAAGAATTCTGCAGAGGAGCAGTGACCAGGAGAGATGACATCAGGCAGCACCGACAAGGGACGTGGACATCTTGGGGCTCATTTGATGTTGCCATTAAGGACCTTATCAGAGACAGCAGGGGCTGATGAAACCTGCTGACAGCCCAAGGCTGGAGGTGTCACCCAGGGGGGGATGGGGATTTATCGCAGGGCACGAGAGGAGGGAGGTTTCAAGACCTCATACTGACATCCAGATTGCCAACAAAAATCTTTAATAAAGTGGAGGAGGAAGCAATTGATGGAAGTCCTTGCTGCAAACAGCCTCGAGGCCACCCAATTAATAACGCTGCCTTGAGCAGAGCAAGTGACTCATGAGCCACTGCATCCTCCGGTGCTCCCCGCTCATCCCTCACAGAGCAAGGTTTAGAGCTCTCTGTCAGAAACCGTGGAGAAATCCACCTGTGGCAAAGCCCACACACTACAGTGGAGGAACATATAATCCTGCAGGAAAAAACAACCGGTTTCCTTGCCAGAAACCTGCCTCCTGTAAAACCAAGCTGACGGGCATGAGCTCTATCTTCAGCCTCTGGCTGTGCATTGGCAGAGTCCCCCATTAATGCTCCTTCCCCATTTATGGGGTGCACCCCAGGGCTCTGGGATGTGGCCCTGTGCGAGCGGAGGTCCCAGGCTGGCAGAGATTTGGGGTGCCCTGAGGGAGCTGGGTTTGGGTCTAAGTCCTAAATCCTTGAGCTGCCTTTCTCATTGCCCATCATTCCTCCTCCTCCTTTGCCTCCACCCCACTCTTTTGGTGTCCACATTCATCACCTCCTCCTTCACCCTTTCTGCATGTTTTTGCCAGGGATGGCTTTTTGTCCCAGTACCCTTTGTAGTGCAGGGTTGGGGCCCTTGAAGGTATTACTCAAGCAGCTCCCGGTCTGCACCGCCACCTCCCATTTCAGATGGAGTCAGACTCCCAGCCCTGGGACACCTGCCCACTCTTCTCCCAAGGGAAGTCACAACAACATTCCTCTCCCATTGGGTGTTTTGGTGGCTACACATTGTTGACGAGTCAGCTTGTTGACATTCACAACCCTGAGGATGTGTTTAAAATGAGCCTTTCTGGGTCAAGGCTGCAGGGAAGTTGCACAGCGGCTCGGAACACGGTTCCCTGCTGAGCTCGTGGGACTGATGCTGCCTGAGTCATGTCTTAAAAACTGGGCTCCCCTGGGACGCCCAGCTCTCACAGACACCCCCAAGCACTGTGTCAGGAACTGCGATAAACAGCTTTGCCGGGGGAGAAACCGCCGAGTTGCCGGTTGTGGTCTGGGAACGCCTCGCTGCCACCGTGCCTCAGTCCTGGCAAGTGCCTTTCCATGCAGGAAAGTGGCCACCAAGTGACCCTGCACTATGGGACGCTCCCGAGGAGAAACCCCCTCCTCCAGCCACTCTGGACCTGGCTGAGCACGGAGCCCTTTCCTGCAAAATGGTGCTGGCAGCGCTTGGTTTGCTCTGGCCGAAGGAGAGCAGGAGAGGGCTGGGCTGCTCAGCTGGTGGGTGCTCAGGAAGCAAAGGAGCGATGTAAAAGAAAGGTTGCTGTCAAGCCCAGGACAGCAAACTAGACTCATTGTCAGAGCAATGAGATACAGGAGCAGCCGCATAAAAGGGGAAAACAACCAAACTGATCTCCAGAAGGCATTTGGAGTTCTGCATTTGGGGGTTATATGCCATGATGTTGGTGACGGCAGGGGTCTGTGGTGACCCGCAACCTTCACTTCACTCTTACTGAAAGGAGGCTCGGGCTCCCACGCTGCTGTCCAGTGGGGATCCCGGGGTGGAGCATGCCCAGGCACCCCTTCCTGCTCCGATCTTTCGCCAGTGCTGGGGCAGGACTGGAGCTCAGCTCACAGTAGGAAAGCAAAGATTTATATTTTTATCAAAGAAATAGCAGAGTGGAAAGGATTCACTAAGATAAATTCACAAGAGCTGGGATGCTTCAGCCAACACTGAATCAATTTAATCTCCACCTCCCTGCTCCAAAACGGCTCGTGTTGATAATTGCACTTAGTGATTCTTTGCCAACACTCAGACAGACGCTCGTCCTCTCAGAGCAAACAGAAACATACATCTCACAGCAAAGGCTCCCCAATCCAGCCTCTTCCCTGGATCCCTCTGTGCGCTAGCAGCATCCCCATCCACCAGCCCTGATGGGGACTGTTTGCAGGGACAGAGCTCCCTGCTACCTAAACAAGGGGAAGACAGGAGAGATGGATGGAGAAGGGCAAGTGCTCCACGCTGTGTGCTCTCTGGACAATATACACGTGTATTTTGTGTACTGGCAACTCCTGAGAGCCACAGGACAGAGAGGACTGGCTGTGTCAGGGCTCAGTGCTCAGCCTGGCAGATAATCCCCTCCATAAAGTGATCAAGATTCCCAAAGCATCCTAGCTCTATCAGAGCCAAAAACCATGCTGTGAATATTTCCTTTTGCACTACTGTAGCAGTAGGCTTACCTCTTTACCCTGAACAAAACATGTGCCTGAGTCATGGCATCTGAAGGCAAAGCATTGGGAGCTGAGCATATAGAAAACCTTAAGGGACAGAAACCAGGGCACTTCTCTTCAACCTTAGACTATGGCAGTGGGAAGGAAGATGCAAACAGCGTTCACTGAGCACCAGCCAGCAGTGCATGGGTGGAAAAAAAAATGAGGCATTTATATCTTGAAGCCAATCCGAAGAGTAATGCTGTCTCTGGATCAGCACACCTGCAAGGGGTGCTGTCTGGGTCTCATATGGCAGGACCCATCCTTTTCAGACCCCCACCAAACAGCACCACCATCAAGGACTGTACCTTGCATGCTTGTGTATGGTTTGTCTTCAGTGGTACCCACACCTAAGCGGCCTCATTTAATCTGTCCAGTGTTGCTCCACCCTGCCCAAAACAAACAAAAGCAGCTCATGCCCACTGCATCAAAGGACGTCAGCATTCTGATCTTCTCAGAAATCATGCTGACTTCTCTCTACACCTGTACAAATCAGCCAAATGGTGCCAGGCACCCTTCTGTGGCCCCATGGCCATCTGATATGTATGTGTTATGCCCCCACGCTAAAAATCTTTTAGACTTAAAACCAAGGTGGCCACACTGAAACTGCCCCTGCTAGTCCCCCAAAAATGCCCAGGAGTTGTTTAGGGTAGTCGTCCCTTGTCTAAACCATACCAGTGACCTCAGGCTCTGCTCTTCCTCCCTTTCTTTGCCCTCATGTGCCCAGCAGTTCTTCATCACACTGGATGCCACCTGCATCCCAGTCTTGTACACTGGCTTCAGCCACACAGCCCTGGCAGCAAAGCTCCCCACTGCAGCCCCAGCTGCTGGCAGTTCTCACTACATATAGAATCATAGATAGGTTTGTGTTGGAAGGGACCTTTCAAGGTCATCTAGTCCAACCCCCCTGCCATGGGCAGGGACATCTTCAACCAGATCAGGTTGCTCAAAGCCCCGTCCAATCTGACCTTGAATGTCTCCAGGGATGGGGCATCGACCACCTCTCTGGACAACCTGGGCCAGTGTTTCACCACCCTCAGTGTAAAACATTTCTTCCTTTAATCTCCTGCCTTGCCTTCTCCATCATGTACTGCACGGGCCAGGCAGTCTCACGGGACACACACAACTTGCTGAGTGCCAGCTATCCCTTCCACCCACCCACCCTCAATCCAATCTTTTACAGGGCATTGACCAAGGAGATCAGACAGCATTTCCCGAGATCCTTGTGGAGACAGCGAGGAGCCTGTGGGCTCCTTGAAAACAAGCCTCAGCTCACCACTGCCAAGGGAGGTTTAGCTTAGGCTTTAGGAAAAACTTTCTAGCAGTAAGACAGCCTTTGAGTACTGCGCTTGGAGAACCTACATCACCAGAGGATTTTGGATCAGGTCAGGTTCGCAACCATCTGAAATTGCTAGGGGTGAGAAGATCCTGCTTTGGGGAGGGGATGGACTAGTTGCTCTCTCCAGGTTCCATCCAGTCCTATTTTCTGCAAGTCCTGGATTCAAAACTGGCGAGTACCACCCATTCCCTCTGCTGTCCTTCCACTGCAGCACAGCTTTGGGTGAGGACTGAGCCGGCCACACGCCCAGCCCCCAGCGAGGTGCTCTTCTCCCACCGGCTCCGACCGCTGGACTTTGGGATGCACTGGAGGCTGGGGGGGAAATGTTTAATGTCTCTCTCAGATGTTGAAGCAATTCAGATATCTTCTCTGTCTGTTACTTCATTTACACAGCAGCCATGGTTTGTTGAGATATTCATGAAGATCCCAGGAGAAACCCAAAGAAAGGACACTGTGCCCACGGCTGCTGTTTCACCCCCTTCCCCCCAGCTATCTCACTTAGTCCCATAAAAGCTATTACAAGCCTTCCATCATTTTATTCCCACTAGGCATCTAAACCTGGGCTGAAATTAATGAGAAGTTAGACTTCTAAACACCTGCATGGTATTGCTACATTGTGGGGACAAGGCTTGTACGGGAAGCAACAGAGAACAGGAGCCAACTGAGTTGCAAAATGAATATTAAACAGAAATAGCTGCACAGCAGTATTTTATGCTTGTTACTGAGTTTGACTTCAATGGTGGTAGGAAAAAAAAAAAAATCCTAGGCAATGCAAGAACTCCAGGGTATTAGCATCTTCCCCCAGCATAAAAGCCCCATTTTTTACGGAGCACAAATGAGTTCTGGGCAGAGACGGGGGAGTCTCTGAGTACTCCTCTGTATTTGCCATCTGATATTTCTCAACAGTGTCAACAAAAAGTCTGGAGGACAGTTTCTACAGCAAGAAAGTGATACACTAAAAATTGTAATTTTTAAAATAGGAAAATAGGTAGGAAAGAGCCTTAAGAGGAAAGACGAGCTCCTTGTTTTCCTGCTGCATTGCGGCTGCAGAGTTAAGAATCTCACTTACGCTTTACTGCCATAAATTAAGAAGCACCAGCTCAAACACACACAAAGGCAAAAAGAAAAGGAAAAAAAGTCAGAGCTCTTACAGCTCATGGTGGCTCAGAGTCAGAGCTCTTATGGTCTTCCCGGGCTGAGCCTGAGCAACCCAAGTAACGGAGTAAAACCTGGGGCCAAGAACCAGCCGAGGAGCACTGTGCTCACCCTCAGGAACAGGAGGGGATTTCAAGTGACCTTGACAATGGGACAGAGCCCAGAATCCACAATGTGAAATTCAGCCAAAACCAGTGGAAAGTTCCACACTTCATGGGGAAAACCAGAGCGTGGTTTCCAAAGTGAGAAGTCCCTAGGTAAGCGGTGGGGTGGTAAGGACAGAGCTGGGCTTGGGGCAGACCCTAACCCCAATGAGCCGGCAACACAGTGCCAGTAAAGACCCATCTAATTCTGAAGCTCAATAGCAGCAGCATCACAAACAAGACACAGGTGTTATTACTCAGCTCCCCTTGAAACTGCTGTGGTCTCAGCCAAGTACCACACAAGGGTTTGGGCACTGTGGTCTCCGACAGACAGAAATGGAAAGAAGCCATAGGAACCAGATCAAGAAGAAAATAATGACACGTGAAACGAAGAGACTGGGTTTGTTTTCTTGAATAAACAGGGAGCTGGAAGGGGTAAACACACCACTGTTGTCAGGAGGTAAGAGGCTTTTCTAAAGACCGAGGATTTGTTTCTCTCCGTAACTACCAAAGGAAGGATGAGGAGCTTAGTTTGCAGTATCAATAATTCAGCTGGGAATTAGGGGAACTCTGAGTGACAGAAACGAAACACTAGAAGCAAGGAAGTCATGGAGCATCCTTCACCAGAGGCTTTGACGAGCAGTTTAAACGAGCAGCTCTTGGAAATCACCTGGGTCGTGGCACCGAGCACACGCTCCTGCAGACACACCGTGCTGCGGTTCGACAGCGAGCAGGTCATGCCCGCACCAGCGAGCATGTACCCTGCCATGAGCGTGCGGTCACGGACCGCAGCTGCGGAAGCGGCTTGGCACACACCGCTCACCCCTGGCACGCGTCCGCTGTCACCAAGCAGCGTGCACGGCACACGCGCACCGTGCACGGCTTCTGCAGGCTCAGCTGTGCTCGGTTTTTCCGAGTGACACATCACACCACAAAATCCCAACTGGGAGATG
Organism: Haliaeetus leucocephalus; assembly: GCF_000737465.1. Classification (NCBI taxonomy): domain Eukaryota; kingdom Metazoa; phylum Chordata; class Aves; order Accipitriformes; family Accipitridae; genus Haliaeetus; species Haliaeetus leucocephalus. Next base: position 7,435,201 of record NW_010972972.1, on the reverse strand, counting down.
TGAATCAAAAGCTGTGGGACAAAATATACACCTGAACAGTGCACCTGACAGGAGGAAAGCATGACTAAGTTTGCTGTGAATAAAACATACTCCTTTTGGCTCCAGGCTGTCTACTAGCCACTGACAGCCTGATCAGTGAAAGTAGGGAGGACAAAAACAATCCAGAGAAAGGCAGCTTTATGATGGCACACGCCGCATTTAGGAAGCACGTATGTGCCAGGTCTCCCTGTGACTGCAGGGGATGGGGCCCTGTCTCCCAGATACCCCACCAGCTTTACCTTCTGCATCACCAAACCTCCAGCTGATCACCTCTTGCTGCTGAACACCATGGAACAGGTGCCCAGAGTATCCTGTGGAAGTTGTGGTATGGGATTAGGTAGGATGAATGCTCTAGATACATTTTGAAAACCAGAAAAGTTGATTTACTAAGCAGTTTTCTAACTCTGGGATGATTTCCCCAGGAATGAGTTAAAGCTACAACACAGGAGAGATCCTGTGTTAGGAGCAGCAGAGAAATAAACAAAGATGCTCAATGCTAAGGCTTTAGGGATAAAAACCCAAGAAAGTCTCTCCAGCCAGTGTGGTAAAGAAGTCAGGGTTAAAAATATGAATGTTTCTTTCTGCAGAAGGCGGCTGTTGAGAACAGAAACGTCCTGGAGGAGGAATGGAGGGTGGTGAGGGCAGCAGCCTGGCATGACCCAGGCTCACTGCTCTGGCACAGATCCTTAAGTATGACCAAGGGCAGGGCCATGGGTGCAGCCTCAAAATCAGCTTAAGCCAGCCCAAACTCCTGCTGTTATGGAAGGATGGTCCATTCCTCAGCTGCTCCTACCCACCACCTCCCATCTGTTGGCACAAGCAGTCGCAAGGCAGCACAGTCCACAGCAATAAAAGCGATTCCTTCTCGGACCGACAAGGACAGCTGGATGACGGCTATGCCAGTGCAGAAACAGCAGCACAACCAGTGGCTGGACAGGCCTCTTAAATCAGAATAACCCAGCTGCAAACCTGCACCCTCCCGAACTTAAATAATGATTAAGTCCCAGTAACAAAGCTCATGGGTAAATTTCTCACCAAGAAAGCTCTGCACAGGCCCGGCTTTGGCTAAATCAAGAGCTCGCAGGCAGCCTCCCCAGACCCAATGCCACAGAGCAGCACTGATCCTGTCCTTGCTCATGGGACAGGCTCAGCACCCAGAGCCAGCACCAAGCACAGTGGCCAGAGCCACCTGCACCCCAAACACATTAGAGGTGCTGCTGCTGTGGACGGACAGCTGGACACGTACAGAAATTATCATGGAGGTGACAGGTCTTGGTGTTAACACTCACCCAGATGCGATGAAGTTCAAGCCTACACCTCCCATGAATGTGTCCCACGCAACTGGAGATGGGATAACTCCCACCTTCCTGAGGTGGGACTGGACCGCTGCTGAAGGCTACGTGAAGATCAGATTCACGCCAGCCTGAAGAAGAATGTGCCCAGCTTCGGTGCCGCTGTTTGGGACTCAGCTGGGAGCAGAGAGAGCTGCTTGTGTGCTCAAGGGCTGCAAGGTAAAGAGTGAGCCAGCACAGCCCAGGCTACTTCTTAGGCTGCTGCTGTCCTCACTGTCCTTCAGGCTGACTTTTGGTCTGACTCACGTGAATTTTAACTTTTTGGTTGCATTGTCCCATTATCAGCAAATGGCACGCTCCTCTTCCAGGCCGCCTCTCTGTAGACACAGACGGTCGCGCCACAGGAGCAGCTTGGGCCAAGGCAGGCATCAATCCCTGCCTCGCAGCCTCAGGGAGAGACGTGTAGGTGGTCTCACCACCTCCACTTCAGCTTTAATAGGACAAATGGGCAGCAAGTCCTGGCTACGGAGTGCACGAGGCTGAAGGGAAGGGTCTCAGCCTGTCTCTTTGCTCAGGATCCCCCACAGACCCCATCGGGCAGCCCGCACTCAGCACATTAACCACTATGAACCTATTAGCTTCCCTCATTCTCCCCCTGCTCCAGGAACCACACATAGTCAAGTCGCCACCAGTCTGGGTCTCTAGCATTTAAATCCCACTGTCCTGCCCCCCTTTTATTTTTTTCTCTCTGTAGCTCAGAGCTATTTCCTAGAGAGCAGCAGCACCTTGCTGTCAAGTGGGGCAATGTTCAAGAGGGAAACAGTCTGTTCAGCATTGCTTTAGCCAAACCAAAGCAGAGGTAACAGAAACCTATTTCGGAAAAGAAACTGAGCAAAACTGACCCCACTCAAGCCATGACAGCCTGCTTCCCTGGCTAGTGATAGCAGTTGGGGGATTAAGGAAACAGCAACAGGAATATCTGGCTGGCCTTTATGGCAATAACAGTGTTTGTTGGAACAGTATAGGCAGCAGTAGCCAGCCGAAAGGCCAGGCGAGCAGTAGCCAGGGCAGTAATTAAGGACGAATTGTGTACGAGAGAGAGATGGTGGCTCTTGATGCCTCCCCCCACCCCCCAAAAGGAGCATCAGCACTCAGTGCAACTCTCATTCCCCACTCCAGCTCCTCTCTAACTGCCTCTCCTCTCTGACTAGCAGAAAGCGTAAGCCCTCTTCACTCTTCCCCCAGGAGACCAGATCAGGCAGGATTTCAACAGCACTCGTGTTTAGGAATACCTCAAAGAGAGACAGCAGAAAAAGCAAACTGCAAGAACAAGGAGACTCTAGGCTGCAGGGTCCCCTGGGAGCTACTCCTGTTTACACAGGAGTTACATTAATGGTGCATGAGATCCCACACTGGTCCAGACAGCAGCCACAGTCTTGACAGCCCCATCTGCGCTCTGCCGTCGAGACAGCAAAGGGTCAGCGCCAGATGGGCAGGAGCAGCAGCAGAAGGGAAATGACAGACAGGCACAAGCATCTTCGTAACTTCACTAAACCCATCTATTACAGTCTAAACAGCAGCTCCTCAGCAGATTTTTGCCTCTAGCCCATACCTTCCCACGTACCTGTTGACAGCCTAACACATTGTTTTTCAATTCTCACTAAACTCTCTCTGCCCCATCCAACAGGTGAGATTAACATGTCCTGCAGGAGGGATTCTGCTTCCCCATCAGCCCTGCTCCAGCCCTTGCAATTTCTGAACTTTCCAAAACTTGATCAGAAGAGGATTTTTGTAGTCAAAAGGCCCCATCCCCTCAGAATTTTTTTGGCAAAATTTCTTGGGTGGCACAGCTGCCAGGAGTGGTGATTAGACACAACAGTCTTCCCTTGGAAGCAGAGTGAGCCACTTCAAGGTATCTGCAGTGGTGCCCTGTCAGAGAAACCAGAAGCAGAAGAAATAGCACAAGTGCTGGACTGAAAAACAAGGTGGAAGGGTTCAAGCCTTACCTCTAGCACAGTCCCAGATTTGCCCTGTGAACTCAGCATACCTCCTTTGCACGTTACCGAAACACAGACTTGGCATTACTTCAGCCCCTTCCTCATGTTTACCTCAAGCCCAAATCTTCAAAACGACACAAAGAAACAGACACCTTACAGAGTTAAGCATGGTTGCCCCAGCAAATACAGGGTTCTGCTTACATGCCTCATTTTACACAAGAGCCTTCAGAGAGTTCTCTGGAAGGAACCGTGTGCAGGAGGTGCAGGGCTCACAAACAAGGCCCCAGCCTCCAGCTGCTACAATTCACTTTTAATCAAAAAAAGTGTTCCCAAGATACCACTGCTCATTCCTTCGACATTCCACATTTTATTGAGTTTGGCTGGATTAAAGGGTTAGTTGTATGGTACATTAATTCAATAAATATTTAAGAACTGGATGATAAAGCCCCATCCCATTAGAGCAGGGAGTTAAGTACACGGGTAAGTAAAAATGTATTATTTTTAAAAGATCAAATAACTAGCTGGGGTGGGTAAATGCAACTCTCAAAAAAAAAAAAAAATGGCATGTGCACTTCAGAAGGCTTTCTGGCCAAGGACAGCATGGAAGCCCATTACCAGAAAACTGACTGATAAATAAGAGTAGGTTTTTAATACAGAATAAAATGCACTGCAGCAGTTCTGCCATTTCCTGCTAAGAACCGAAAAGGAATATTTACCAAGCACAACGCTCTGCCCTGTCAGTCTGGATGGAGATGAACTGTCCAGGTAGCAATGCACCTACCACCAGCTCCTTTAAAAAGCTTTTTGGAAGCAGAAAAAGAGGCGACAAAGAGAGTAAGAAATGGTGGGAGAAGGTTCTCACTGGCATATGTGCACACACTCCAGCTTTCTAAGCTTAACATAAATTGCTCCTTCACCATGACAGACAGCATAGCAAGCTTACAACACACTTAGCCTAGGGATGTTGTCTTGCTGTCTTTCACAGCAAAGGAAAAGATATCAGTCAGATCCACTTCTTTCTCTGAAGGCACAAGTAACAGTCTTTAGTAAATGAAAAGAATTGTCTGAAGTCCCCAGGACAGATCTTTAAGGTAAGTGGCATTAGCACTTTTCCCTGTCTGTTCAGGAAAAGCCCTGCCTGTAGGGTTCAATGTAGGACCATGCAAGAGCACTTAAGTTTTCAGGAAGCCCAGCTACTAAAGCAATATATAAACTTCTTATGCACCCTATCCATACCTGTGCACCAACCCCCAGTTGGATGGGGAAGCTACAAGACACTACTGTGATCACCCCTCCTGCCACAGTTCCAGCAAGCCTCTACATCCTGAAGTTACGCTAGATGCTTCCATCTTAGAAGGACTCCAGCCAGGTGGAATGGCTTTGCTGGCACTGCAGAGCAGATCCATTAGGAGCCACACATCATACACTCATCCCGGTTCTCCAGGGAGCACACCATGGCTGCTTTATTCCTCTCCTTCTCTTCCTCTTCCTTGGAGGCCTTCTCCCGCTCTCTGAGTTTCTCTTTGTTCAGGGTGAACTGGATGGGGTTAGCAGCTGGTTTTGTCCTTAGGTAGTACATGCCAGTCTTCAGACCCTGCAGAGCAAAAGCATGAGTCTAAGAGCTGGAATCAGCTGGAGGTCAGGCAAGCAACAGCCAAACTCTGAACTGCTGAGGCCGAACTCCCTTAGCCCATGCCACTGTACCAGCCTCACAGTCATGTCTAGTAGTAATCAGGATTAATGGGAGCAATGCTACAAGCATCCGCAGCTTTATCGCTCTAGAGAGATATTCCACTAGTAACACCAGATTCTTGGAAGGAAACAGCTGTTTACCTTTCTAAGAATCAGCAAGACTAACTTTTCATGAAAGAACTTATCAGCCCCCATTTGCTGTCTGTTCTGAACAAGCCTCCCACACCGCTCCTCCCAGATACCTGCTTCCACCCATAGAAGTGCATGCTGGTGAGTTTGCCATAGTTGGGTTCTGCAATGTGGATGTTGAGAGACTGGCTCTGATCAATGAAAGCTCCTCTGTCTGCTGCCATCTTGAGGACAGTCTTCTGGGAGATCTCCCACACTGTCTTATAGAGTTGCTTCAAGTCATCAGGAATCTCAGGTATATTCTAAAAGGAACAGGAAGAGTTTTCCAATGCAGTGTGAACAGTGACTGTCCAAATGTTCCTATTTATAAAACCAAACTCTTCACCAATTGCTGAGACTTCAGTAATCTTGACTAGAACAAGGCTTTTTGCAGCTGAACTCTATCACTGAATTCAAGCATCCTGTATCTGAAAGCACCCAAGCATAAAGAAACCTTACTTGCTGAAACAGGCCAGCTTCTTCGGGGAATTTGAGAGAAAAAGCTGTTTGCAAACAGACCATTACTGTTTTGCCCTAAATAGTTGTGAGGTCTTACAAAAAGCAATCCAGCAGCTATTACCCCTCCAAACTTCATGACAAGCGGGATGCACTTTGTTAGCATGCATGACTCCAAGCACAACAGTTGCAGCAGCATTTCAAACTCCACAGCATAAATGATTCATCCCACACAGACTCTTCTACATGTAATTTCTGGATCTGCATGTCATATACTTAGCTCCTGTCTCAAGACTACTCCCTGCTACGAAACTACCCCTTTATAATCCTCATGATAAATGGGAATCCAAACATTTGCAGAATCTGCCTAAAATAAAGCAGCCTGACTCAGTATTCGTTCTAGCAATAATTAATAGTACACTTCCACTGGGCTTCTCTATTACACGGGCAGGCTCCAGCAGGAACAAATTACCATTGAGATCAGACACATCCCCTCATATTTCTAATGGAAATGCCACACATTACAGCTTTTCTTCGCCAGGCTAGCTGAGTCACTCATACACAGCAGACCTCAAAAGCACTGTGTGGCAAAATGGCCCCACAGCCAGCACTTCCCAAACTAGCAGGAACCCCTGTGCTGTTCCCCCTGGTTTCTCACACATACCTGGATAGAGCCGTTGTGGGCAATGATTTGGTTTTTCATCTCCTCATTCCACAGGCCCCTCTCTGTGAGATCTTTCAGCAAGTGTGGATTCACAACCTGTAAGGGGCAAGGCCAAAAAATGAAAGCACTGTATATTCTGCTAAGCTATACACCCTGCCTTACGGCACAGGAACACCTTCCTAGAGGAGATAAATTCACCCCAACGTGCACAGGTTTTTTAGACGGTTAAACAAGACCTTGTACGGTATTGACAAACTTTCACTCTTCAGTCAGCACCAAGGTATGCATGCAGACGGCCAGACTACACACAAGGTTAAAACAACAGGGTAATGAAAGTGAGATGCTGCGGCTGCCGCAGACAACAGAAGGCTGTCTGCAATGCCTGGCTGACACCAACTTGGGGCTAAACTAGTAAGGCAGAAATGGGAGAAGTTACTGACATTACAAATGAGAAAGAGGAGTGTACAGAACTCCCCTGCATGAGGAATGCCAAAAGATGTGAAAGGGAGAGATCTTGGTTTACCAGGGCCACTGACCACAACCTGAATTACTAATTAAGGATGTAAACAATCACCAAGATTGGGGTCAGAAGTAGAAAGAATAAAATAGGTGCAGGCTGTTTATTTGGGAAGAAAAAACAGCAAACTTTTGCTTGCTGGGGCTGGGGGTACCTGTCCAGCAGCCCTGCACCTGACCTACATAGTGGAGTGGGTTAATAAATCTGTTGCTCTGACCTCACCACACGTGTCTGATTTGATCTTGCAGTCAGGAGGAAATGGAGTGCTTTCCCTAACATCAATGAGGGGACACCTCAGAGGGGATGGACAGACGGGACCTCCCTAATAGTTTGATATTCCCCTTGTCTCACACAGAGGTCTCTGCTAACTCCAGCCTCCACAACTCAAATTGTTTTGTACTTTCCTAAATGACAGAACCCTCTGCATCTGTAAAACTTTTACATAACCTCTTCAGATCTCTTCAGTGTTTTACATACAGCTCTTTCCTCAGGACTGTGCAAAGCAGCACTGTGGTCTCAGTTACTCTTCCCATAGCATGCATGTCCTTTCAATAATTTCACTAATCATCATTCATTTAGCAATTATTCCTGCAGGCCATCTTGAGGCCTCATAATGTTTTTTTGCCAGGCAAAAGCAGCACTTCTTTAAAATTTTGCATATTCCGTGATTGTTGTGGAATATGCAAAACTGTACTACTACAGCACATAGTACAGGCTAGATGTTCCCCTTGGCACTTTTGGCCTTTGACATAAACATCTAACTGAATTGAGTTACCAAGCGTGTGGCCTCCATCTTGTCTTTCTTAGCAGTGAAAGTCATCAAAGATATCTAAAAACAGAAAAGCTCTTTCCCACAGCTGTCTCGCTTACCTGAAACTCTCCTGAGAGGACTCTGCGTGTGTAGATGTTACTGGTGTAGGGCTCAATAGATTCATTATTGCCCAAGATCTGAGCAGTAGAAGCAGTTGGCATGGGAGAAAGGAGAAGGCTGTTTCTGACACCGTATCTAGTAACAACAGTCAAGAGTTAGAAAGCTTCAACCAAGTGAGACAAGACAGAAAAGACCTAAGAATAGTCCAGTTTATATACTGTCTGCAAAGAGCTAGGAGGGCCAGTATAAGGAACTCCCAGCTCACACGCTCAGAAATCTCACCTTCTCAGGGTAACCTGCAAACCTTCAGGTTGCCTACAGTAAAAAAAGGGAAGCTCCACTAAACTTTTAACATGGGTCAACATGGAAGCATAACTAAAGTCTCTCCTATTTTCATCTTTAACCAGAGGTTTTCCCAAATTATTTACTCATGAGAAAGGGTGCACAGAAAAAAAGTCTGTCAGGCACTCTACAACTCCACAGCACTCAGGCAAAAACAAAACAAGCAGCCCATAAAGAGCCTGAGACCTCTCCATACAAATGACAGTAGACAGATTTACTAAATTTAAAAATTAGATGCATACAAATGGAACAAATTCATTACAGGCCCTTCATGTTTTAACGATTCCTGTCTTCAGGATGTTCAAGGCTCAGCTGCTTTTCCCTGTCAGTGGGTAAAGAGTTCCCAAGCCCGGATGAGTGTCTCACTCATCACTACATTTGCTTAACAGGAACACAAACCATTCTGCTGATGCATCCAAGATGAAAGAAGAGTTCAGCTAAATCAGAGTCTAGGGGGTGGGCTCTCTCTGGATTGTAAGAACAAAAATGAAAGAACACCATCCACAAAACAGTTTTGAAGAAAAATCTACTGGGGCAGGTGGGAAACACATAGGACCATTTTTACACTTGCGCCCTATCTTTTGTTTTCAGTCAGTCAGAACATATCAAATGTATTTTACATCTAATACAAACTACGCAAGACTACTCACTTAGCAATTTTCTCCTTTAAAGCCTTCCAGTCCCAAAGATCAGACGGGGTGACATTCCACATGTCATACTGAAGAATCTGAAGAACATAGGTGCAGTCCAAATTAGACAGGGCACTCTTTTCTCCACGTTTTATAAATCACATTGTAAATTGACCTGTTATTAATTATTCTCTGCAAGTCAGCCTCAGTGAAGCCCCTGTATCATAATCTTACACTCAATATTTTAATTGTGCTAAAGGGGACAGCCAGCACAGGCTCAGTCTTGCTTTTCTTCTATTGCTTTCTGCACCTCAGTTTAACTTACGCATTTCTTACTACACTTAAGAAGCCAAATGATCAAGGAAAACTCACACACCATTTGCACTGTTGCAATATTATCAGCCAAAGGTGTTTGAGTCATATGTCTCCTTCTGTATCAAAGACGAGGCACAGTCACATTATCTGCTTTTCATAGCTTTGGCCCTGACACAGGACAGTTCCTGGTACTTACTCCTTTGCTGACAGGAGAACCCTCATATGTTTCATATGGTCCTTGCTCCTTGGCAAGTTCACAGCTGGCTTCCAAAGCACCATAATATATGGTTTCAAAAATTTGCTGGTTCAAGCGCTGGGCCTCGGGACTTTCAAATGGGTACCTCATCAAGATGAAAGCATCTGCCAGGCCTTGCACACCAATGCCAATGGGACGGTGGCGTCTGTTGGAGCGTTCAGCCTGCATGGCAATCAAGCAGAAAGAATAATTACCTTTAGCAGAACTACATAGAATCATAGAATAAATAAGGCTGGAAAGGCCCTCTGAGAGGAATTTTCATCCATACCACTGCCTTAACTTTTATGGGCCATCCCTTCTGCTGCAACAACCCACCTTTCAATTCTGCCCAGTTCCCCACCATTTGCTGGGTGGGGCAGGAATTTGAGGACCCAGATTAAGTTTGTGAGAAGTGATCACTGATCTTAATTGCTCAACCTGACAAAGGGGGCCATGATTTAGAAGTGAACACCAAGCATTTTCTGAAAAACAGGCCCATGAAGACATTTAAACTCATGCATTCAAATTGTACGTGCCAGAAATATGTGATTCTCATCAGGTTTGGCTTCACGCTTTGGGTATTTGCTTATTTCCTCCTCCAACACCCAGCTCTGCTGCTTGCCCTTCTATGTTCTTGCAATGCAACAAACCCTGCTTCCATTCCTCTTCAACAACTACCAACCCTCTTCCCCACATTCCAGAAAGCAGTCTAGGCACCCTCCCAAAGATGCGTAAAACCAACAAGACTGAGTTACACCTTCTTGGGATCTCTCCAGGATCCTTCTCTCTGGTCCACTTTCCACTCTGTTCCTAGTGCTGTTCTGTGCTTTATGGAAATCCTCACACATGAAAAAATTCCAGCTGCAGAACCATCTCAAGGGGAGGCTTTTTCTACAACTGCTTCACTAAAGAACTGTTCTGGGTTGAAGCTTAAGAAGCCACTAAACAACAGGTCACATCTGCAAACAGACAGTTAACGGAACACCCAACTATTTGCTAAAACAGGTTTACAAAAATCTGTCACTGAATCCCTCTGCCCAAGACTGAGCTGGGATTGCTACAGAACAACAGGCCCTTTGTCACCAGACTCTCGGCATGCCTTCAGCCCCACACTAGCTCAGCACTGCACTCACCTCTGGCACAGGGTAGTAGTTGATGTCAATGATTTTGTTCAGGTTTCGGACAATAACTTTAGTGACTTCAGCTAGCTTCTTGAAATCGTATGTATGCTCTGAAGTGACATACATGTTCAGGGCTATAGAGGCCAAATTACAAACTGCAACCTGTGGAGAAAACACAGTGAAAACAGGCATGCCAGCCAACACCCCACGCAAAAAACCCCACAATCTCAGTTCCAGAGCATGCTCTCTGGATTATCCAAACTATAGGGAAACAAATCGAGCAACCTAAAAGGCTGGAAAAACACACTCCTCATTTCTACACTATCTTATGAGTTGTAGAAAGGGTAACCAATTCAAAAAGGCTTAGTAGAAATCAGTATCAGCATAAAAATTCAATTCTCTGCCTAGTCAATCATACTGCCTGCAAGCCATCCTTGCATAAACTAAGCCTAACCATTTCTTGCGTTGCCAGAACCAGCAGCTGATCCCAGTGAGATCCAGACTATATTATATTAGGTCATTTTCTTAGTCATTTTTTAACACTAGCATTTTTGCCAACCCCAGGAGAACTGAAAGAAGTCAGCTAAGATTTCTTGTGCAGTGCAGGCAGGCAAGATGGCTCTCCAAATCTTCTAGACTACTCACGATTTTATATGCCAAAGAGTGTGAGCTAAAGAACAACTAGTGGCTCAGACAGTAGAAACTGATACTTTAAGGTACAACAGCCTCAAGAGCTTTAGTGCACTAGAAATGCTCCATGCTGTACTAGCACTAAATCATTTTCATGTCCTTCCTTTGCCTTTGTTAGCAATGCTGCAGTCCAAACAGCACATCTGTAGAGCACCAAGATTAGGGTAGTACACAGGGAACTTGGGTGGAACTGTCACTGAAATGTTAAGCCTGGGAGTAAGAGGTATGGTTTTACTAAATCATTAGCTGAACAGATGCTTACATCAGCTAGCAGCAAGCCAAACAGCTCACTTCTCCCTCAAGCTTTCAGACGTTTGCTTTGATGGGTATCTTGTTTTATATCAAATCCTCCACGGGAGTTGGAAGGAAGGGGAAACCCACACACAGAGTCTGTGGAAGAGTTGTAAGTACTCGAGTCAAAACATCCCCAGAATTTTCTTAGCTACCTGTTGCCTTCTCCAACCAAGAGTCAGACATATTCTAGAAAGCTGCAACAGAAGCAGTCACATCTTTCCTAAACGCTACAAGTTCGTAATCTCCACCTACCTCATCTTTGCTGGTATACTCCACTATTTCTGTACACAGATTGCTGCACTTGATGGTCCCTAAGTTCCGCTGATTGCTCTTCCGGTTGCACGAGTCTTTGTACAGCATGTACGGTGTGCCAGTCTCTGTCTGGGATTCAATGATAGCGTACCAGAGCTGCTGGGCCTTCACCACTCTGCGGACACGGCCTTGCTTCTCATAACTGCAACAGGGCACATGTTGCTTAATAATTCCAAGGCTCTCCAAAAATAGCAGTGAAAGACAATCATTTTTAACACAATATCAGGCTCTCAGGCAGGCAAGACTCCATTCACTTCTCAACTGCATGAACTCTGAACAGTCCTTGTTTAAAGGAAATGGAAAATCTTTCACTACAACATCCTACACAACTCGTTCAAAACAAAGCCATCGACCATTTTAAGCAGGGATCAATTCAGAATTTCCCTTTAACAATCTTGAGCATGTCACAGTTTGAAGCAAACAGTAAGTAGACCTTCTCCATCTTTGTTCTTTTATCAATCTGATAATGGAACTCGCTGACCACTTATGAGCCAACACCACAAACCTGTGCTTTTGCTCCCAGATACCACACGACAAGGGCAGTTCTGTGAATGGATGACCACTGCTTAAAAATATATTCACTTTTCTCACCTCTCATATAGTTTCTCAAATTCCTCTCCCCAAACCTCATCTAGGCCAGGACACTCATTTGGACACATTAAGGACCAGTCCTGTAAGGAAAAACATTCAGAGAAAATCTTTAGGCACTCTGTCAATTAAAGGCATTCAACTTCATCAGCAGACCCTATTGTGAACAGGAGCATGTGAACTACACTTCCCATCCTGAAAAACTAGGAACGAACTCTGCCAGCAGACATAGGGAAGGTGTTCATCAGACTAGTCAGATTTATTTAAAAGTAATTATATGAATATTTATAACCAAACTGCATTTCAGGAAAATGACTGGTTCTCAAGATATAACCCATTTTAAAGCAACTACAAGCAGTCATATGAAGATCAATTTACTGAGAAGATTTTAATGCTTTAAGGAAACTCCAGAGTAAAAATTTAGCGTAATAGTATAAGTACATAAGTCATGGGCTGCAAGATTAAGCACTGAAGCAAAGTATCCCACTGGAGTTCTCCAATTCCATTCTCTACCTGCACAGCCTAGTTCTCAAATAAGGTGCAGCAGCCTTTTCAGGAAGTTCCTTTGCTGCTAGGCAGACAGATCTGCAACCCTTCATGAACTCCATCCCAGGGCTGGTCACCTGTTTCTCTATTAACAGACCTATTCTGCACCAATCACGCTTCTTACCTGGTTGGTTTCAACTCGCTTCATGAAAAGATCAGGAATCCAGAGGGCAAAGAAAAGGTCTCTAGCTCGCTGCTCTTCTTTCCCAGTGTTCTTCTTTAAGTCAAGAAACTCAAAGATGTCCAAATGCCATGGCTCCAGGTAGATGGCAAAAGCCCCGGGTCTCTGATACATAAAACATAGTCAAGATCAGAACAAATTGTCCTTGAAAATAAAATCTCCTGCACTGCTCCTGTGTGCACACAATACCCTAAACTAACAGGAGCTTAGTTTTATAGTCTCGTTAAGGCAATTTCAATATGTTTTTTTGTGTTACTGTTGTTCTCACTTATTGGAACTGGGCCGTGTTACTAGTTCCAGATTCTCAATAAAAATGATTTAGTACCAAAAAATGTATCTCTGCTGTGTAAGCAGGGGCTTGACAAATATTAGATTTACTTATTGTGTCATGCCTCCATTGACTTCTGGACTATGTGAAAACAAAGGATCAAGAAGCTTTCTACAGTCTTACACCTTAATTCACTATAGGGCGTTCAAGGAGTGGCTAATAACCAGCACAAGAGGCTGCTCTAACATGTGCATATTGTGCAGCAGACATATACCAAAAGATATAACTGCATGATAAAATGTATAGTGAAAGGGGAACACCAGAATACCAACAAGAAGGAGGGAAAATGCCATATTCTAATTATGTGTCATCTACAATCACTTCATCAGCTCACTGATGTTACTGGGTCAATCCTTCAGAGGTGTGGAACCTCTGACCTCAGGTTCCCTTCCTGGGCATAATATAATGGAAAGCCAGTACCTTGTTTCCACCTTGATCCACATAACGGGCAGTGTTGTTGTAGACCCTCAGCATTGGAACAAGCCCGTTGGAATTTCCATTTGTCTGCAGAGGCACAGGAAAACCATCAATACTGAAAAACAACTGCCTGAAGAGATGGGCCTACATTTTCTGCATGTCTTTCAGCAGTTTGCAAAACTCTTGTGCTGAAAGCTAGGAACTGACCACCCCAATCAGTTATTTGGTAGTCCCTTCTCCTCACCTTTTTTTTAAATAGACGAAAATGTATATATCAGCTAATGGTCCCAGAGTTAATAAAATGTACCTCCTAATTTCTTTTTGTCACATGCACTGCGACAAAAAAACCAAACACACATCCACAGATGATGTTGAGCAGTTAAGACTTACAAAAGGAAAAGGGCTAATGCACAAGTCTCTGAGCATATTCCTAGGTTGCTAATAGTTGGAGATGTCTGATCAAACAGTGGAATAAGATCCTCTTTTTAGAAGGACTTCTATTAGGAAGCCAAAAAAACAAGGAAAACCAACCTTTTTGCCTTAGAGCATAGTGAAAAGAGAAGGACTACTGAGCTAGACCGACTGCTGTGTTAAACTGAGTCAGTAGAAGCAGCATTGATTTGGCAACCAAAATATAGACATTTCCTGAAACCAGAAGGTCAACCGCTGCTGGGAACACCATCTGCACACTTACCCCAGCAATATAGCTGCCCGTGGCTCGGATACAGCTCACAGCAAGGCCAATCCCACCAGCAGACTTTGAGATCAGTGCACACTGCTTCAGAGTGTCATAGATTCCCTCAATGCTGTCATCCTTCATGCACAGCAGGAAACAACTAATGAAAATAAATAGCTTTATCATACAAAGATTAAAACAAAAAAAGGGAAGAAGTATTTCACCAGGGCTGCAGAAAAACAAGAGTAAACACTGAATCTTTAACATGTTATGCAAAGGAAATAAATGATGCAAAACCATAGGTTTCAAAGTGGAATAAAGGATAGTTTTAGAAAACATCATGAGCAATAGTTGTATTACTGATACCTGTGTTATCAAAGCAAAACATTTTTTAAATCATATCATTTATGCTTGCTATTTTTAGCATGTTTTAGAAAACAATTACCAGGATTCACATGCACATAAGTAATTACTATGCACATAAGTAATTTTTAAATAAAATACAGCCATGTAAACATTTCCATTAGCTTTAGAAGCTTACAGAAACCTGTGTATTTTTCCCCAAAGACTACACCAGAGATCAAGTTAAATTTGACAGCAGCTTCTCAAAACTTCATAAAACTATCACAGAAACACAGCTACTATTTTTAGAAGTTGTGAAAGCATTTCATTTGAACAGACCCAATCTCCAAAACTTTACCTTCATCTAGTTACGCATTAAGCAAACTTGAAAGCCAAAGGTACCTGGAAAGCTGAGGCCGGTTGGTGCCTGCATTGAATAACGTGGGGGAGGCATGGGTAAACCACCTTTCAGACAGAAGATTGTAAGTTTCAATTGCAGCATCAATGTCATTTTTGTGGATCCCCACCGATACCCTCATCAACATATGTTGAGGACGCTCAGCAACTAAACACAAAAAGCAAAGCGGGGGGGAAAGAATGTCAGTATGACATTTACGATTAGTACAGACAGATGTAGGGGTCATAGCAATAAGCTACAAACAACGTGCAATGGGCCACTTGAGAGCCATAGTTTTCATAGAAATACAGAATAATTCAGGTTGGAAGGAACCTCAGGAGGTCTCTAGTCCGATCTCCTGCTCAAAGAAGAGTCAGCTAAGAGAATCAGACCATCGGGACTTTATCCAGTCGGGTTTTGAAAAACTCAAGGACAGGCACTGCTGCATAACCCCTCTCAACAACCTGCTCCAATGCTTGACTGTTCTCATGGGGAAAAAAAAAAACCACCTGTATTAACAGTTAAAATCCAATCAAATATCCAATCCAGCATCCAATTGCTCTTTAGGTTTATTATGTTACAATTAACCTCTCAACATTCTAGTGTCCTAGGATTTTCATGCTAAGGGCCTGCCATAACTGGCACAGATAGCACAGTAGCTCTTTCGGCTTAAATTTATTAAAAAGTGCTTAGCATTATGGAACAAGTTATCAGCTGGATAGGAACTACTTCATCTTCTAAATCCTAGATAACAGGCAGCTTTCAAAGCACTAGGGACCTCAAAACAGACGGCTGAAGCACAGTTGTCCAGGTCACACTGCTATTATTTGGAACACCCAAGTAAACTTGGCACAGTGCTGCTCTTTAATGATCAACTGTTCTTCAGGCAAGCATACTGCTGCCACCAAAATATGTTAGTTTTCTTAGGCTAAGAATCAAGTTGCACATGCCCACAAAATATCTACCACAAACTTTTTGCTAACTTTTTTTAAACCAGTACACAGTGCTTTCACTGGAATGCTTTATGGAAAGCTATGAGGTAGGCTATTTACCTCCTCAACCCCTGTTCTGAGCCATGGTCTTGACTTTTAAATAATACTTCAAGATGATACAGACAGTTCTTACCTTTTGAGTTGATTTTCAGCAAGTAGGAGCGTTCAAGAGTCTTTAAAAAGAGAGAATGCATTTTAGTAGACATGCAGTTTTCAGTTTTTAAAAAAATCCTGTTAACTGCAAACTCAAGCATCTTCATGTTCCTTATCCCAGGCTTCAACAGAAGCACCAACCCTGCACTCCACTACTACTCTTGTTAATGGCATAGGATATTAGGTGACTAATGACTAAAAAAAACCCAGAAGTCCACTGTAAGGTTCCAACACTGAGGACTCTAGGCTTTGTATTACGGAGTGGTAGTGGAGCATGCAGCCACAAAGTTCAACACTACCTCTCAATCCACAGTGAATTAAGGCTAGAAGACAAGGGAGTGCTTGTTCTCCACAGCCCCATCCCTCCTTAAAGTATTGTTAGTTATACTACGACAATGCTTTCCAGACAACCTGTATCACAATCTGCAGCACTGGGTGTTGAACACACAATATGACAAATATGGCAACCCTACAACTGCAGCACATCCCTTCTAAGCTTGTACCTAATGGATTACAGCAGTAATTACAGGAGGGGATGTCAGGAATTGCATATCTATATACATATAGAAACACATCCCCCCCTTCAAGGTCCCCTCTTTCCATCCTTGCCTATGCTGTTTCCGCAGCTGGTATGCTCTTTACACACACTAGTTGTTTCCTCATTGCAGACTACTTCCCCCAAAGCAGAAGACACCACATCAGGTGTGTTGATGGAAACTCCAGGCAAAAAACCCCGTTCTTACAGAGATTCACAAGAACTATCTGAAGTACCCAGTGCTATGGAATAGCAAAATACTCTCCAGTTAACCCTCCAGAGACCCCACTGCATCATGCCCTAAAACAATTCAGCAAAGAACAGCGTGTTATCAGGGGAGCAGAAGGAGCAGATGGTGGGGGCACAATAGACTGGACTGGTTGTGGGGGAGATGTTCCAGCAACATGGAAGACGACAAAATGCGTGGGACAACACACTGAGAACAACTGTTACACAAAACAATGAGGAAAAGCAAAAATCCCTTTTTTGGTTTATTAAGAATCAGATTATTTCCTTGAGGAATGGCACGAGCTGGGAAGCTTTCAACAACATTTGGTGCTATCTGCTGTGAAACAGTTAATGCCCAACAATTAAAATATTGTAGCAGCCGAGGGTACACAACAAAGCCAAGAAGAAAGTACATGATTCATCCAGTTAGGCAACTGTTTTGTGCAGGTATTCTTCATTTTTTACAAACCCACTAATGTCCCACTACTCCAGTGCCTTCCTTGCCCAAATCAAGATGATTCTGCAAGTATTCCCATCCTTCCCAAAAGATTCAGCTCCAGAAAAATATCAAAACAGCAGTCTTCATTATCATGAGTAATGTGCTTTTTACCTTAAAACCAAAATAGTTGTAGGAGAAGTCTCTGTCATAGATAATGGCAGAATTCAGGCGCTGAGAGGAAATAATACAGAGAAAAATTTACATTTACAATCAGGTTTTTTGTGCCTCACATTAAGGTATAACAATATTATCATTGTTTGGCATTTCTGGCCTCAAAGGTCTAGTGAAACAGATATCAGATCAGAGGAATAAAGTAGGGAAGAGCACTTAGCTTGAAACAAGAAACGCACAGCTTTAACAATTTTTTTTCCAAGTACAACGCACAATTGTTGGCTACATTTTACTGAAGTCTAACTAGACACTAAGAAACACAAGAGAGAATCAAAATACAAACATGAGTTCCCATAAGATCACCGACCTGAAACAACTGGAAATCAGAAACCAAACCTCACGTCTCCCTTCTGTGCACACAAAACAGATTGCTACATCAAAAGCTACTTTTTCTCCAATAAATTTGTGCTGATCATGACTATGAGAACATCCAAGAAAATAGATTGTACTACAGAAACATCCTTACATGAAGGAAATTCCTACATCCTCTCTTTTAAACTCTCCAGAACAGAGCAGTTACCACCTGCACAGGCTTCTGCGTTGGCTTTTTGTCCTAAAACAAACATGGCTTGCTTAAAAATAAGAAAAATAAATTTTCTGAACTAGTTCACTGAATTTTTAAAACTTCGAAGTGAAAGAAAAAAAAAAAGTTACATACATCTTTGTTGGCCAAAACTACGTCTAGGGTTTCTTTGGAGATCATTGGTGAGTGCTTCCCGTTGTGAGGGTTTATGTAGTTGTAGAGATCATCCATCACATCTACAACAGAAAGGTATTTAAAAAGAAGGACATCCACAGACCTATATATGCATCATCTGTCATTTGTTTTCAAGGATTTAACAGGCAGGACCACGCATCCTCTAAAATAACCCCCTCCAGCTCTACAAACATACACCTTTTCTTCTACCTGCTCAGTACTATTACTAACCCATTAACCTTAAAAGTGTACTTCTCTTACAATGCTTTTTTAATAGAATTTGTAACACATAATAAATGGGAAAGTGGGTGCAACCTAATTTGAATCAGTTCCATTTTTCATCATTCTATTTATACAGATACTTTTCCAAAACAGGCAATTTCATTTTCCCTGTGACATGCCTAAAACTCATGTTTTTCATCTCCATGGCATTTTTAGTTAGCCTGGGTACTTAGTAACTTCTGCTTAAGAGATTTCCATATTTATATCCTCTAAAACTCCTACTCCCTTTCTGACTAACTGCCATCCAAGTGCCCCCAAAGAGACTTACCACTGAATACTTTCTTAGTTTCTTTGTGCAAATTGGACACTGCAATCCTTGCTGCCAGGATAGCGTAGTCAGGGTGTTTGGTGGTCAGGGTTGCGGCCGTTTCAGCAGCCAGCGTATCCAGTTCCACCGTTGTGACACCACTGTACAGTCCCTGAATCACTTTCATGGTGATCTGGGCCTGAAAAAGGAAAATTCTGGAGGTTAGATACCTGTTGTTGGGGGAAAAAAAATCCTGAAACCATTTAAGATGTAAGATATGCTTCACTATAAGCAGTACTGTTTGTTCTGTTTGAATGGAAAAGCAAATTAAAATACCAAACCCCCTTAGTGAAGTACTGACTCCTAAAATTTTAAAGTAATACTGGGGCAGAAGGGAGAGCGAGGAAAGAGTGAAGAAAGCAGAAACTGTCAATCCAGAATCATTAACAGTTTTTAATCTGCAGACACTTTCCTAAAGGCTAGAATAGAGTAGCAGCAAAGTTCATAGGGGAAAAGTCAGATTAAAACAGTACTTGCTCGTAAGTTTTCAAACTCCAAATGAAGCTTGACTTTATAAATGCCTGATGAGACATGGAAGTGCTACGCTTAAAGTCATTTCATGACAAGAGCAAAAAAAACCCAACCCTGGAAGGGATACAATGGCTTTTGCTTCATGGCTTAACTCAACTGGCTTCATCTGCCAGTTGGGACCTTTTGTGGGAAAAGACTTTTGCATCTATCTCTAAAGTACTTTCTGCTTTACTCTCAAGCACTTAGCACCGATCACTACAAGAAAGAGCATATTCTACACTGGAGAAGAGAGGTCGAATCTAACGTGGTAACTGCCAAATACACTGGCAGCGCCAACAGCCTCACAAAACCAGGACACGTAATTTTCAAACCTTACTCTCTGAAAGTAAGCATGTTAGGTTAGGGATTTTTACTAGTGGCTTGTAGAGCATCTGGCACAAGAAGTTCCAAGTCCAAAAGGAGAAACTCAGTTCCAAGAAGAGCAATGTCACACACTACTGCAGAATAAATAAGAATGCAGTGCTTCCCATAAGATTATCTTCATTATCAAGACAGGGTTATTAAGAGTCAGGAGGACTAGGAATCTTGCTTCTGTCCTATCACCAACTCCCTGTCACTGAGATCAAGACAGTGTACTTTGTGTTTCAGTAACCAAGTCACTAATGCTCCTCCTCCTGCTCTCTATGGCTGAAGAGCACCACTTTTTGGTACAGAATGAATGTCAAATATTTTACAGATGCAATTTAAGATATGAAAACAGATTGTTAGATCTTCAAGATGGGAAGAGCCTAAGTTGGCAACTCCAAATGAACAGACTGGGTCTGCACATCTGCATAAAAATCTCACAGATATCAATGGATCCACATAGGAGTCATCCTCTGCACAGGCTTTGGAAGGAGAAGCTTACATGAGTAGGATCAATGTGCACTCAAAATCCTACGCAGCTTGAAAAAACAAAGTAGGGATATTATAATGACAGGGGGGTTCTGTCAGACAGAAAGGGCACCTTGTTTTATTAAGAGAGGATCAAGAGCTACTTTCCATATAGTATTGCTCAAGCTTTGCAGATTGAAATTGAAAGCAATCTACCAAAACCAAAATATGTGAACTGGAGCAACAAACAACTCTTTTTTTTTAAGCACAAGAAGCTCAATCGCTTCAGCTTTTGAGGTAAAAGCAATTTACAATAGGTAAACTGATTTTCCCCCACCACAGTCTAAGACTCCGTATCTGTGAAGCAAAAAAGCTCAGAACACAATCAGAAGAAACACATTATGAATGCATTTGCCAAGACTTCCTGCACAGGCCACCATGCTTGGCTTTTGCCACAGAGAATAACTGAGTAACACTGGCTCACCGCTGTCAGGTTTTAGCAGAGATCACAAGGGGCAGAGAACAGGACAGCAGGAAAAAGGACAGACTCACGGGATCGACAAAGTCAGCGTTGAGCCCATAGCAGAGCTTCTGGATGCGTGATGTGATCTTGTCAAACATGACACGCTCTTGGCGTCCATCTGTTGGAGAAGAAGTTACTGTCACAGCAGCTCCCGTTACGACAAAGAACCAGTTAAGCACAGTATCCTCCTGCCCAGCACCTCACACAAGGAGCCAGCCCTCTTTTGGGTGAACTTGGGGTGGGAATCACCAAGCACAGCCTGTTCAGGTTCTCTGTTCAGGCTCAAGGAGAAGAGAGGCTATCCCTCCACCCTGGCATGTTCTTGCTGCAAATGATCAATACTATGCATGGGATCCCTCACTCAGAGGCGCAGCTCTCAATACAGTGAAGAAAAACAGGGAGCTCACGCCACTTCAGGAGGGGCATGAGTACCCGCTACAAGGCCAAGAAATTCGCACTCCACTCCACCTAAAACTTTGCATAAAACCAGTTCTCGGGACCACTGCTGCAGAGATGGGGAACCCAGCTGAGGGCCACCCCAGCCCCCCTGCCCCCCAAAGGCTGGGGATCCCTCCTTTGATCAAAGGTGTGGGACCCAAGCACAAAGCTTATTGTCATTGCGGGGAGGGTGTCTCCCAAAACTAAGGGGTCTCATTCCTCATTCTTGATGTCACGGGCGGAGATCCCTCACTCTGGCGTGTCCTTCTCCCCCCCCGTGCAGTGCAGATGGGGTGCTATCCCCTCACATTCGGTGCCGTGCAAGCTGCCCCCAAAGCAGAGGGGATCCCATCCTTTCACGTCCCATGAGAGACACCCCAAAACAGAGGGGGGCCCCTATCTCTTCACTTTAGGTGCCATGAGAAGGATCCCCCAAAGCAGAGGGGGTCCCGTCCCCCCCGCACCAGGTGCCATGAGACGGAACCCCCCCCCGCAAAGCAGCGGGATTAACCCCATTCCCCCACACTCGGTGCCATGAGAGGAGACCCCCGACCCCCCCCAGAGAAGAGCGGCCACCCCATCTCCCCCTCGCCCCCCAGTGCCGAGGGAATCCCCGTGCCGGCCTGTCCGTCCCCCCCCGCAGCGGAGGGCCCTGCTCACCCCGCTTGACGACATGCATGGCGGCGGTCGGCGTCCCGGGTCTCTCAACGGCTCCTCAGCGCCAAGCGCGGTCTAAGCGCTTCCCGCTCCCGCCAACTGCGCTGACCCCGCTGCGCCGCCGTAGCGCTCCACCCCTCCCGGCTGAGGCTGCGGGCGACATCTTGCCTCCGGGCGCTGCCTCCTTCTTCACCCCCTGCCCCCACCGCCATGACTTCAGCGCTGCCTTTCACCGTTAGCGGAGACTCGTCCCTTCCATCATCCCCGCCTTGCCCCCCTCTCCTCCCGGGAAACACCACCCCGCCCGGGACGGCCACGCCGCTTGCCCGCTTCCAAGATGGCGGCCGACAGCCCGCCTGCCGGTGGAAGGAGGCGGTGGGACGGAAAAAGGCGGGTTACGCCGGCGCCAGGGCGCGACGTACGGAGACCGCGAAGGGACAAAACGCCCTCGTCCTGCGATAAGCAGTATAGCAGTAACAATGGCAATTATAATTATACTAAAGCAAGGTCCAGACATGCTATTTAATGCGATCCGACAACGGAGATCCCCCACAACCCCCGTTCTGCCCATACCCCACACAGAACACCACTCCCGTGGGCCAGAGGCCCCTACGGGCATGGCGGCCTGTGCACCAGCATGGCGCCCAGCCCAGGCCCTCCCGTGAGGGGCAGGGGACAGGAGGGGAGCTGGCACCCCGTCAAGAGAATGGCCCCCAGGGGACACCCAGCCCCTGGAGGTCTCTGAAGGACAGGACCAGGGGGACACCGAGCTGCCATCCTTGGCCAAGGCGGCAGGTGCCCCAGCCGAGGGTGGCGTGAAGGGTGCACGTCCTGCTGCAAAGACCTTTCAGGATCTCAAAAAAGCCCGTGGCCGCCCTTAAAACATCAGGACTGACAATGTCGAGGAGGGGGCACCCTCCCCCTGCACTTCAGGAGGGCGAGCCCCCTCCCTGCCCCTGTGGGCAACCGCCATCTCCTTCTGCAGCACTTGCTCCTCGCAGAGGCAGGGGAAACGGCTGGGAGCCCAGGCTGGGGTTTACCCACATAATCCAACCCAAAACGTCAGTAGTTCTTCTGCTAACCTGCTCTAAATGTCTTGGGAACCAGCAGCCAAACAGCAGCTGTGGCACTTGTGAGTCTGACATGGCATGATAACATCTTGCCTTTATCGTTTACAGCATCTTCCTTTTCTGCACAGAGCCTTGTGAAGTACCTCTTACCACCCGAGAAGCGCACCTGCCTGCAGGGGACGATGCTGAGCGGTTTAACACCCCACGGCCTCATCTCTGCGAGTGGGAAACGGGAAGCAGAGGCCAATACAGTACCGCAACGGAAACGTCAGGTTTTGCACTGTGAGAGTATAACCATCCAACGTACCCTTCAGCTGAGGCTAATCCTGCAAGTCTCAGAAAGAGATCCCAGGAGCTTTAGTGGCACAAAGTGGCTGGAAATTCAGTTACTTATTTCTTCTGGATGGACCACTGTCACTTCCCACACGAGGGTGTTGATTCCATTCAGTGTCAGAGCAAAAATGGCAATTGCCAATTCCTCAGCACCAAGGTTTGCTCTGAAGGTGCCCAGTGCACCAGCAGGTCAGTCTGATCCTGCTCAGCTTGAGCGAGCCAAGCAGGAGCACAGCACAGAGGCTGGCAGCCCAAAGAGCTCTTGTCTCAAAGATGTGACACGGGAAATTTTTGGAACTGATCAGGAAATGGGAATAAATTTGGGGTTGTTTCTCAGTTTTGTTGGAAAAAGGCCTACAGAAGGAAAAAGCATGGCATTTTGATCCATTTGAGCTGTGCTTACAGATCTTTGCCCTCAAGTTCTTCTACTCTGTGTTTTATTCACTCTTTTGGGAAAAAACAGTAGTAGGTGGAGCAGTTCTTTCATTTTATGAGGATGTGACTGTATGCCATGGGTTAAACTGCTGCAGAGGAAAACCAGCCTCCTCCCCTCCAGCATGGCTGTGGCGAGATCAGAATGACCAAGATAAACCCAATTCTTCAGACATGTGAGTTTGGGACAGAAATGTAGCAACAAAAACTAAATTTCCTGAGGCTGCACAATACTTTTACCTCCATCTATCTCTGAGACAGCTGTGGCTGGAGTGGGAGTGGAGTGTCTGTGCTAAGAGGTTCCTGTTGTTACTCCTTTGCTGATTTCCACAGTGAAATTTCCTCAGTCTGAACTGGCTGCTTCATTCAAACTATCAGAGCCACAGGCATATGCAGCCGGCACGTCAGCTGCACAAGGGCATTGAGCCTTTCTCAGCTAGGAAACAAGCGCTGAGCTGAAACAGCACTCAAAACTGAACCAAGGGTGCTTCAGTACCTTATATTCATGCAATGTGAAGCCACAAAACAAAGGAGCTGATCCTGCCATGGGTCAAGGGGACAGACATACCAAGGAAATCATAGCTCCCGCCTCTTGCCCACGTGCTTCTGTCTTACCTAGTATGAAGGGAGCTGGGAGCTTGCATGTGGGTGCACTACCCTGGCATGCGCTGCAGGGAACCCAGGATGCTGGACCAGCAGAGAACTGCAGAGGTTTGCATCTTAGCTCACGCCAGAGCTGACATGCTATGTGATGTTCTGATGCTGACCCCTTTTCTGGACCAAGGGACGTCCAATCTCACTTTCAGCAGGGAATGGAGTTCAGGCCTCTCTTCCAAAGCAGCCGTTGATGATGCTGATGATTATGTATCTGACTATGTAGCTGGTAAACCTGGGCAAGTCTTGAGTTCATGTCTTCCCTTTGGGGAATTCACACTTGTGCTCCCCATCACCCAGGGAGCACTGTCCCTGGCAGGCTGCAAGTGTCCTCGGGAATGAGACTCTCTCCAGTTCTCCTGATGAAGATCTGGTTTTCTCAGTCCTGCTGGCTTGTGCTGTGTGCTTGTAGGTCACATAGCAGACTGCGCCCTGAGAAGACATCCTGAAAATCTTGACAGTGCTGCGGTGCCAGGCTGCCCAGCTGGCAGCACTCCTGGTGCAAGTGGAGAGCTGTTGGGCTTGAGAAACATTGCTGGCAAAAGCAGGGGAAACCATGAGAGTGAGGTGGAGGCCTTGAGTCATGGAGCGAGCTGCACAGAGTTATCTTAATCCTGCCAGGGACAAAGGCCTGGGCTGCTCTGTGACTGGCTCTGAGGGCCCCCAGGCTCCAGTGGAAGTTGTGAGTATCTCAGGTATCTTGGGGGTTTCTTACAGAATCCAGTCTTTGAGGAGAAAATACAGATGGAAGAGTCTAATTCTCTGCCTCCTGGTTGTTTTGTGCATCATAGCACACCGTGCTAATTCCCCAACACTGATTACTGGCTCCTCAGTTGCCCTGGACCAACTGTGTGCAAACCTCTACCATAAGCAAGACCATCAAAATTACCCAAGTTAAAAGTACCTCTTCCATTTCCCTCTTTCAGGTGGAGTTACAGTTAATTCCTTGACCCAGAAACATCTGCAGACATTCTGTCCATTTGAAGAGACTGCTTGATTTTGATTGTCTCTCTTGCAAGGTCTAGGACTTTGCACTGCCCCAGGAGTACAGCAGGGTTCTGGCAGATGGCGTGAGATGAAGGCGACCACAGTCATCAAGCAGAATGACTCCTTCTTCCTTTGGTTGCCTCCCATGATGAGCTTCCTTTGGTTGCCTCCCATGATGAGCTTCCTTTTTTGCTCCTGACTTACATTCGATTGCAGTCATCCCACAAAGACTTTATACAGACTTTCAGAGGGGGTCACCAGCTTAGCGGATCACTGGACAATTCATAACCCATTGCCATCCTGCTGGCAATGGCCAAAGAGAAGCAAGGACAGTGCATCAGCATGTAACATTGACAGACAGACAAAAGCTGGTGTGCAGCAGAGGATCAGGGATCTAGCCCAGTGTCCCCTCGAAGATGCAGAGGAAAGGAGGTGGAAATGCTAACAAGAGCAGAAGATGACTCAGTGGCTGGAATGGGAGAACTGCAGGAGAAATACTCTCTCATGGATAGATCACAGTTTTAAGTTGAGCTCTTTCAGCAGCTGCTACTACTGCTGACGCTGAGCCTGTGTGAAGGCAGCAGCAGTCTGTCTCCCAGAAAACCCGCACCACTATTTCTGCACCTTATTTGGCTGCCTGGTTTTCCCAGCAAATGGGCTGGGAGACCACAGCCACTAACTGGGAAAATAGGGTGAAAATAATGGGTGTTTTGGGGGATGCTGCCATCAAAGATAGCCTGGAAAGGGAGATGGAGCTGTTCCTGAAAATGGTCCTTCCTTCCATCAGGATGCTGTTCAGCCTGGGGGGGACAGCGGACCGCTCCATGTCCTTTCGTACCACTCCCTCCTTCTTCCTCATGCCTTCATGCCTGCTGGCCTTCAGCACTGGCTGGGAGCCTGGCACCGCTGTCTGCCTCCTCATGCTGCTCTGCAGTGGGGTCAGGATCGGCTGCCTTGGCAGTGCCACGGCTCCGGTGCCCTGGTGCCCCTCCTATGTGGGGCCACGGCTGGAGAAGGCACCGGGCTGCTCCTCAGCATGGCTCAGCCATGAGCGTCCAGGGAGCCGAGCACAAAACCACATCCCAGCAGAGGTTTGGTGCTGAGGGGCCACCCCAGTGCACACCCTGCACCAAGCTCTCCGTGAGCAATGGGTGCTGTCGTACCCCACTGAGCACAGCCCCGGCCCCAGAACTCGTATGGAGCAGCCAGTGATGCCTCTGGTCCCTCCTGGCTGCAAAAGCAAGCGGGATGAACCATCTTCAGGGGGCTGGGGGCTCGTGGGGACCCCATCACAGCAGATCCCGCACCCCGGGCCAGGGCCAGTTGGGGCAGAGCTGCACCTGGTGCAGGTGAGCGAATGTCACGTCCCAAAGTTGGCGTGACTCAAGTTCGTGGATTTCCTTTGTCAGAATTAAGGTGAAATGACACCAGGGGAGTTCGAACAACAATCAACATTTATTCAACCTAGCTAACCTTGCCCAAGTACAAGTGAACTTCCCAATATGAACCTTGTAACATGTCATTAAGCTGCTGTTTGAAAAGAGAAGGGAGGTGTAGAAAAAGAAATGGAAAAAGGAACATGAAACTGTGTCAGAAGGAGAGCCCTCCCGTTGAGTCACGAGGTTCAGAGCAGACCCCCTTGCTTTCTGGACTCCTCAAAGAGGAGCCCAGGGACGGCTGGATCCACACTTAGTCTCAGACTTGGTCAACGGTTTATGTTTAAAAGGATGAGGTAGAGGGACTGTGGAAAAGAGAGAAGAAAAAGAGGGGGAGAGAGAGGGAAAGAAAGAAAAGACAGAAAGAAAGAGAGAAGAAAAGGGTTTCACCAGTCCTGGGTCCAGAATTGGGCCAGCCAGCGTAGAGATCCAGTTCCAGAGGGCGCGCACTGAGAACTCATTCTCCCTTCTTTTATAGTGTGTTAGTCGGTGGTCTTGACATGCACAGTTCATTCCCGGGGTTCTCTGGAATCGGTCGGTGAGCTTTGAGGGGGTTCACTGAGGAGTTGCCTCTTTCCCAGCTGGCATGATTGTTTAAGGTAGAAGCCCAGTTCCATCCTCCGTGGGGCCCCCTCCTCCAGGCATATACACTGCGCTCCTTCTCCTGGTCACTTAAGATAAGGCATTGTGTCTTTGGAGAAGTGCGGTCCCACCCTCCATCCTCCAGGCACATACACTGTGCTCCTTCTCCTGGTCACTTAAGATAAGGAACTGCAGCTTCGGAGAAGCGCGGTCCCACCCTCTGTGGAGTCCTCTCCTCCGGCCACATCACAGAACTCCAGTGTTTTTACAGAGGCCTTTTTCCCCACCAAAGTTCTCTAATGAATATTTGATACTGACTATAATTTGTCAGACCATCGCAGTGAAGTGTGGCCGTCCCTCCCTCCTGCCACCACCGAGCAGGAAATGCCGGGCACCGGGCACCTTGACATGCCGGGACCCCCGGCCCCCGCCACGCCACCGGAGCCCACGGTAAGACCGGGGCCCTGAGGGACATGCCTGCCCTGCTCTGCGCTGCCCTGGGCTGCAGGAGCCTCTGCTCCTAGTGCCAGACACCCACGGGGTGCAGGTCACCCTCCACAGCTCTGTTGCAGCTGGCCCCGCTGGGAACCCCCGCAGTGAGCCACGGTTGCGGTGGGAGCAGCACGGGGAATGTCTGGATCCTATAGGGGTTTCTGCAGATCGTTGTCCCTTAGCCACCCACATGCCAAGGTGATGGCCAGCCTTTGGGTCTCAGCCCAGCTCGGTTCCTCTTGCAATCCCTCTGCCATGGAGCAGTGCCCTTTCTCCATCCCTGACGGGTGGACCTTGCAATGTGCCCCGCAGCTGCAGTTTGGCAGAGCTGCCAGGATTTCTCAGGGTGCACAAAGCAGCTGGAGCCCTGTGTCCCCTTGGGCACAGGGCAGGTCTCCCACCCATCTGGAGGGTTCTGGGGAGCCTGTGCCCAGCAAAGCCAGTTCTCCTCTTGCGGGCAGGTGGGACAGATGCTTTTCAGAGGCTAGAGCATCTCTGTAAAGAGCTGAAGGGAGCCCACTGCTCTCCCTTTTCTCGGGGCTGCAGGTCACTGCTGGGGTGTGGGGCTGTTAGGGGCAAGTTGGGTGCGGGTGCAGGTGCAGGCTGCTGCCTGAGGGGCTGTGCAGGCAAATTTCCTTCTGGGGGACAGAGAGAGTGGGACAGGCAAGATGAGGGGGTCACAGCTCCCAGGTAACCCCAGACAGCATGGGGTACATGAATGGTGGGGGAGATGGGGCTGCTCAGCAGTCCCCTATGTGCAGCCCCTGTGGTCTGGCCTGGGGGGGCTGCCTCTCCTTCCTGAGACCCCCCTCTTCTCTCCAGGCAGTCCAAAGTTGCTGGGGAGGGTGGTCAAGATCTGTCCTGGAGGAACCTGGGGAAAGCTGCAGCCTAGGTGGCAGAAGGGACCTCCAAAGACAGACCATGTGGCTGGAGCAGCCTCTGCAGGCTGGTTTGGGGGAATCCCTCCATCCTTTCCACTGCTCAAGCAGTGGCAAGCACCCCTGCACCCACTGTCATCTGCCCAGTGCAGGGCTGGGTGCCAATCCAGGCAGTCCCTGTGTTTAGCTAGTCCTGGGTGCATAAGACAGAGCAGAGGTGAAAACCCATCAGCGGGGGGTGGGTGAATGCCAGCTGCTGACTTTCACACTATGGGAGGATCTGCTGGATCAAACCTGCCCAGGGTTTTAGGGCTGGGGTCTGCCCGGACCTGCACTGGCTCCTGGAGCCTGAGGAGGAGCACAGAGCTCTGAGCCAGCCGGAGCCTCCCATGTCCCATAGCACGGGCCATGGCGGGGTCCCACTGGGCGGGTTTCAGGGAAAGCCCCAAAACCCATTTGGGAACCAGATGCTTTTTCAGGGAGACCTTGGCCGTGCCCAGCCCTGTCGAGGGGCCTTGCAGGGTTTGCAGCTTACAGCCAGTGGTTCCTGATGCTTTGCTCCCCTCCGCAGGTCAACATCCTCCAGATAGAGGGTCCAACCACTGACTCCACCAGCCAGCCCTGGCCGGGACCCCCACCCCAGCCTGACATCCCAGCCCCCAGCTCGCACTGGCTGACCTGGACCGACAAGTACAAGTTCCTGCTGTCCTGCCTGGGCTACTGTGTGGGGCTGGGCAACATCTGGCGCTTTCCCTACCTGTGTTACCGCAACGGAGGAGGTAGGTCCCTGCTGTGGGCATACACGTCCCTTCCCGGGCACTCGGGCACTGCTCAGTTCTGGATGGAGGCCAGGAGCATGGGGGGCTGGGGATGGACAATGTGGTGGTGCACGGGGGCTGTGCGCACCAGGACAGCAAACACGGGTGCTGGCAGGATTCAGGGTCTTGTGTTGCCCACCACAACTTTAATTCCACCGTGAAGACCACAGGGAAAGATGCTTTAAGAGTTCAAAGCATCTCCACATGAGTCTGCCAGGGACTTCTCCTGCTGGGGCTGTCCTGTGCAGCCCAGAGATGCGCCTGCCTCTGGGATGAGCCTGGGGCAGCCTGCAACAGTGTCCTGAGTGGTTTGGGCTGAAAAGTGCAGCCTCCAGGCAAAGCCCCTCTGCAGAGCATCTCTGCCCCTGCCCAGAGAGGTGGGGCTTGGCCAGAAAGGCAGTGACCCCCCTGCAGCACTGTCAGCTCCTCTGCAGCAGCGGTAACAGGGACTGTCTGGTGCCATGCAGCTACAAGCTGTTGTGCATGGTGTGTGGAGGTGCCCATCCACTGTAAAATCCAATGCAGTCAGCCAGGAGCGCCCAGGAAGGTGGCCAAGCAAGGGCAATAACCTACCACATTTCTGGGGAAGGACAAAGTGCAGGGAGCTCAGCATGTAGCTGGTGCCTGGTGGCAATTCCCCACGATGCAGTGCCATGTCTCTGCGCTGTGGGACAGGAGAAACCTCCCCAAAGGTCATTCTTGAGCCCCTCGCTGCTTCTGCTGCCCTGATGTTGTCTCCTCCTCTTGCACCCAGCTGGAGGGCCCACCTTTCCCTATCCGGCCCTTGCCACCTTTGCTGAGCCTCCAACCCACATTGCTCTGCCCTCTGGCATCTCCCTTTATGCTGGGCATCGCAGAAGTCTGCACTGCTCTGCTGCTGCCTTGGGATCCCCGATGCTCTGTGGGCTCGCAGCCTGCCCAGCTCCGCAGCCTGCCCTCCGCCGAGCAGTCTGCGGGGCTTTTATTGCGCTGGCTTTCTACATTCACTCCAAACTGCCCAGTTAAATTAGTGATTTCCCCTTTGCCCCGTGGATGTTCCTTAAATGACTGTAACTGAAGTAATTTGCTAATAGGCCAACCGACTTGTTTGGGGCATGGCCGGATGGCGAGTGTGCTTTGGCGGGGGCAGAAGCAGCCGTGCATGGGACACAGCACCGTGGGACCCCACATGCTGCTCCATAGCCCCCTGCCCCACTCTCTGGCCATCCCCGACACCGCAGGTGTCCCCGGCTGAGCCAATGCAAGCTGGCCTGGCTCCGAAATGCCCTGCCTCGTGTGCACGCACCCCTGCTGCCCGCCGGGGCTGGCACCCATCCCTGTGATGCCGCGCAGGTCTGGGGCAGCACCGGTGCCTTAGTGGGACATGCCGGGGCTGTGCCCTTTGCACCTTGCCTAACTGGGGAGGAATTTGGCCCTCGGGGCAGGGCTCGCTGGTGGGTGATGGGACTACCATACCCTGTGCTGGGGCTGGGGTGCAGGGTTGGCTGTGGATCCTCCTGGGGAAGCATCTCCTCCTTCCCGAGGGACTGCACGGCCTGCCCTGCCCTAGCATCAAGGCTGGGGAGGGGGCAGAGGGAGAATCATAGAATCATTTAGGCTGAAAAGACCTTCAAGATCATCGAGTCCACCCATCGTCCATTGCCACTAAACCATGTTACGGAGAAGCAGCTGCTCCCATTGGAGCTGCTGCAGACACCGGCATGTGCCCTGGGGCACCTTGCCACCATGGGGATGGGGGTGGCAGTGGGGTGACCTGCTCCAGGGACTGGGGACACAGACACAGCCATCCCCACCTGCTGCAGTCTCCCCCATCATGGGGGATGGCTGCGGAGGACACCGGGCTTTCCCCTTGCTGCAGACACCCCGAGCCTCCCGCTCCCAGTGCTCCCACCACCCATCACACGCTTCTCGCTTCCCAGCCCTCTCCCAGGACACGGCTGCCTGCGGGCAGGGGCTGTCTGCACCCCACGGGGCCATGCGTGCCCAAAGCCGGGTGCTCCCCGGAGGGTGGGAGACGGGCTGTGCTGTGGGAGCCTTGTGGGGTGCATCGCCCCGCGGAACCCACAGACCCCTTCTCCCAGCAAGGCGAGGGCGGCTTCAGCCGGGCACAGCGATCGGTGTGCTCGCCACTGGATGTCACTGCCGGCCGCCTGGCCATGCAGGGCCCACGCTGCCTGTGGGCAACCGCTGAGGCAGGGCTGGACACTGCCCATGGGCACTGCCCGGCACCCACGGGGGACGAGAAAGCATCAGCCAAAGGAGGTGGGGGCAAGCAGGAGAAATGGGGGTGCAGGGGGAGCAGCTGCCCCCTTGGCCCTCCACCCCAAAGGATGGGGATGGTGGGGGACAGGCAGTCATGGGGGTTTTTATCCCAAAGCCGTGGAACTGGGGAGGTTTGTTCCTGTGCGGCACCCCTTGCAGAAGGCCCCAGTACCCGTGTTGGACTGGCAGTAAAGCAGCCAGAGCCACCATTTCCCAGCGTCATGGGCAGAGCAGGGACACGCTACACTACCTCGGTCCCACTGCCCGGTCCCCCGGCCCCACGGACGGTGCCTCCAGCTGCAGGGAGCCAGCGGGACTGGGGCACCATCACCCCTCACTCCCAGCCTCTGCCAACAGCCAAGCAGGAGTTACCGATGTCCCAATGGGGCTTTAAACCTGCGGCGGTCCCCTCCTCCCCAGGCTAAGCCCCGCAAAGCCTCTGCCAGAGCTGGCTGGTGATTCCCCTGCAGCCTGCACAGCAGATGCAGAGGCAGCCTGCTCCCCCCAGCACTGTGCTAATGAGTGCCAGGCTAATGAGCAGTCAGCCCCACATCTGGTCTGTCAGCGAGGCTGCGGGGGAGCGGGGTTTGAATATGGCATGTGGCTGGAGAGCTGCACCCCTGCAGGGAACGGCTATCGCTGCGCCAGAGCTTTGCCACCGGGAGAGGATGGGCTTGGGCTGCAGCTGGCTGCCAGCTGGGAAATGCCCATTTCTCCCCTGGAAAATGTCCTTTTCCAGCACAAATTTTGCCTGGCTGAAGTTGCAAGGAGCAGGATTTCCTCCACAGAGAATGCCATTGGTGAGACAAGCTGTGTAAAGATGCAGATGTCAGTGTATTGCCAGAGGAAACTCCAGGATCTGCTGTGGGTGCATCCCACGGTCCTGAGCATCTCATGGCCCCGAGCACCACTGCAGCACCCACAGCTGCACCCCAGCGCTGCTCCCACCACCCATTCCAAGCCAGGGCCAGCAGGATCCCACCAGCTCCCAGCTCAGGCCCCCGCTGCAGGGCTCATGGGGAACTCATCTGCTGGGGACAGCCCCCAGGATGGAGCCAGCAGCCCCAGGGGGCTTTCCCTGCTCTGCTGCATCCTGCCTGGACACGTGTCCCTGCCATGGGTCCAAACCCTGCATGTCTGTCCTCTCGGAAGGCCAGACTAGCGCCGGCCACCCCCCCGACCCGCTCCGTCTCTCCTCCCAGGCATCTTCCTCATCCCCTTCTTCATCATGTCGCTCATCATGGGGCTGCCCCTCTTCCTGATGGAGCTGAGCCTGGGTCAGTATGGAGCCACGGGGCCCATCACTGTCTGGAAATGCTGCCCGCTGCTGAAAGGTGGGGCTGGGGGCCGGGGACACCTCTCCTGCCTGCCCCCACAGCCGCTGGGGCTGGCTGGGCTGTGGGAAGGGGTGTGGGGTGGGCACAGGGGCTGGGACACCCTCTTGGCGAGGTCCCAGTCTGCATCCCAAGTCCGTGGGCAGCCCCGGGCAGGTCTCCTGCTGCCTCTCCAACCCCTTCAACCCACGGTGGGGCCGGGGGTCTGTCGGATGTGGGCAGACCCCTGCCTGCCCCCCCCCCCCAGCAGCCTCTCTCTTCGCCCAGGCATTGGCATTGCCATGCTGATCGCATCCTCCCTGGTGTGCGTCTACTACAACGTCATCATTGCCTGGGCTTTCTACTACCTGGGGTCCTCCTTCCAGAGCCCCCTGCCCTGGTCCTGCGATGCCCCCGGGAACGCATACTTCTGCCAGGTCAGTGGTTCCCGGGCGGGCAGCGCTGTGGGGTCCGGTCCCGCGGTGGGATGCTGCGGGGCCAGACACCGCACGAGGACTGGGCAGGTGGTTTCTCTTGGGAGAAGCTTTGCCTGCAGCAGAAGAGGAGGGGCAGGCTGGGGCTGGGGCTGGGAGGGACATCGGGGATGGTGGCGATGGCAGTTGGTGGTGACGGTGACCTGCCGGGGATGTGTGTTGCAGAATGCGTCAGGGATTGTCAGCGCCAGCGAGGTTTTCTGGAAGTAAGTCCCTGTGTGGCCGCATCAATGTGTGCCTCCCTCGGACCATGTCTGGGGGTCTGGCCCCGGCTCCATCTCTCCTGGTCCCGAAGGGATGGGGCTGAGCCCCCGTGGGCAGTGGTCGGTGATGACGGAGGCTTTGTGAGGGGGAAGGGGTGGGTGAGGACATTGCGGAGGTGAGGAGGGTGCCTGGTGCCCCCCGTCCCGCTGACCCACGTCCCTGTGTTGCAGCGAGCAGGTGCTGGGGGTGATGCACAGCTCCGGCCTCGGAGACCCCGGTGCCGTGCAGTGGCCCCTCGCCCTGTGCCTGCTAGCAGCCTGGATCATTGTCTTCTTCTGCACGCTGAAGGGCATCCACAGTTCAGGCAAGGTGAGGGGCAGTGTGTGGGGGCTGCAGGGGGGGCTGCCGTGCCGGCGGAGAGGGGCTGAGCTGAGCCGTGCCCTGCGCAGATGGTGTACGTCACGGCCACCTTTCCCTACCTGGTCATCCTCACCCTCATCATCTGGGGGGCCACACTGGACGGCTCCCTCGACGGCGTCCGCTTCTACCTCTCCTTGGACTGGAGCAGGCTGCAGAGTGCCCAGGTAACCCCGCAGCGGGGCTGGGGGTTCCCTGATGGCAGCGATCCCCCCAGCTGGGGCCAGTGGGGCAGGCTGGGCTGGGGAGCCCTGCAGCCCCCCTGCACAATCATCCCCCAGGTGTGGAGCGATGCAGCCTCGCAGGTCTTCTATTCCCTGGGCGTCGGCTTTGGGGGACTGGTCTCCTTGGCCTCCTACAATGAGTTTGACAGCAACGTCATCCGGTGAGCAGGGCCGGGGCGCGAGGTGCATGGGGGGTGCGGGCTGTTGGGGCAGCCCCGGGTTGTGGCTGGGGAGGAGCAGGGTGGTAATGGGGAGGTCCAAGCCCCATGGCCCATCAGGATGCCCCCATCTCCATCCTCACCTCACAAGCGTGGGGCTGTGATGCCCTTCCCGGCAGGAACACCTTGGTCCTTGCTATTGGGACCTGCTGCACCAGCTTCTTTGCCGGCTTTGCCATCTTCTCGTTGATGGGGCACATGGCCTGGAGGATCCAAGTCCCTGTGGGCAGTGTCACTGACTCAGGTATGGGCTCGGGGTGGGGGACTCGTGCTGTGCTGTGCCAGGGGACATCCCAGTGCCCTGCACAGGGATGGGGCCATGGGGCTGCAGCCAAGCTCACATCCAGCCTGGCTACCAGCTTGCTGGACTTGGCCTGTCTCACCATGGCGTGTCCTTTCATGCTTCCCTTCATCTCACCCCGCAGGCCCCGGGCTGATGTTTGTGGCATACCCTGAAGCCCTCTCCCTGCTGCCCATCTCCCCGCTCTGGTCCATCCTCTTCTTCCTGACGCTTATCATGCTGGGAGTGGATACTTTGGTGATTGTCAGCTCTGGCAGCCCCATGTCCCTCCCCATGCCTGGCCTTGGGGTGCCAGGGACACCCCGCCTCAGGCATGCAGATGGCATGAAGTGCACGGGCCAGGAGCATGAGGGTGTTGCTGGGGTGGGGGGGTGAGGGGGGATGCATGGCCCCATGCATGTGGGGCTGCACCCAAGGCCATGGGGCAGGGATGCAGCCACATCCCACTGGCACTGGCCATGGGTTTCTCCACGTGCCCAGGTGTCACAGGGATGGGGATGCACATGGGGACAGTGCCCTGCAAAGTCCCCTCTGTAAGGACCGTCCCCAGTGCCCAGTCTGGGGGAGGCAGGGACTGGGACATCCCCCCTCCACCGACATCCCCTGTCCCTCAGTTTGGGAACATTAAAGGCATCACCAGAGCCATCCTGGACGAGTTCCCGGCCCTGGACAACCAGAGGAAGAAGGCAGCGTTGCTGGGTGCTCTCTGTACCTCCTTCTGCCTGCTGGGGCTCCCGCTGGTCACCCAGGTATGGCATCCCCTGCACCCCCATCCAGCGGCACCCAGCATCCTTGGGGTGATGCCAGGTTGGAGGTTGGGGAACGGCCATCTCTCCCTATCTCTGCACAAGCGCTTAGGTGGGAGGATGGAGGGCTATTCATAGGCCCTGGCGTCAACGCTGTCCATGGCAGGGGGTGCCCTGCGCCCACCCCACTGCCCTGAGCTGTGCTGACCCTGTCCCTCACCACCTCACAGGGAGGCATCTTCTGGTTCACCCTCATTGACAAGTACAGCACCGGCTTTGGGCTGATCACCGTCTCCCTCTTCATGTGCCTGGGCATCACCTTCTGCTACGGTGAGCGGAGTGGGCGGCACCAGGGTACACTGCAGGCGCAGGGTATTTACAGCACAGGGCAGCCCCTGGCTACCGCGCTGCCAGCGTTTGGCATTCCTGGGGCTCGTGGCAAACCGTGGCCAGGCTCTGTAGGGTGCACCTGCAGCTGTGGAGAGCTTGGAGCTGGGGTGGGCAGGGAGTTACCCCCCGTCCTGCTACCCACACGGAGCTCAGCCCTGCAAGGAGATGGTGCAAAGCTGAAGTGCAATTTTCCCTGTGTGTGGGGGATGCAATTTCTTTTCCACCACCAAAGCATGGTGGATGTTCAGCACCGCCACTCTGGCACGGCTCAGCCCGAGCACGGGGTGTCATGGGTGCCCTGGAGTGGGTGCACCCAGCAGGGCCATGCGGAGGGTAGGCAGGGGCTCGGCCATGACCCTCTCCTGGGGTGTCTGCAGGTGTGAACCAGTTCTGCCAGGACATCATGGACATGATCCGCCAGTGCCCACCCTGGTGCAAGCACATGCTGGGCTACTTCAAGGCGTGCTGGGCCTTCTTTACCCCCTGCCTGCTGCTGGTGAGCACCGAGCACGCTCCTGGGGCTGGAGGTCGAGGGGAGAAGAGCTCCCCTCCCTCCATCTCTCCCTCCCCTCTGAGAGGGGCAGCTCTTGCCATGGGTTTGGAGCGGGGCTGCCCGGTCCTGGTGCCCCCCTGGGCCTGTCTGTGGCTGCTGGAGGGAGCTCAGGGCACCCCTGGGGGTCCCTGTGGCTCCCAGCCTGGCCAAGACCCCTGGGGCCAGGCAGTGCCGTGGCGTCATGTTGGTTGTGCCCGCTCTGCCCTTCAGTCCGTGCTCGTTTGCACCTGCCTGGACATGCACCGAATGCCCCTGCACCACGGCATCTACGAGTACCCCACCTGGGGCACGAACCTCGGCATCTGTATGGGCGTCCTCACCTGCCTGCAGGTCCCGCTCTGGGCCGTCGTGGCCCTGTGCCGCCAGTCAGGGACGCTGAGAAACGTGAGTGTGCGAGGCGGGATGGGGCACCGGGACAGGGCGGGGGCAGACCAGGGGCTGCCCCAGTGCTGGGGATGGGGCAGGAGAGGCTGGTGACAGAGCAGAGGCGATGCTGTCCCTTCCCCAAGAGAGAAAAAGGGCTGGAGCTGCGGGGCCGGAGCAAGAGGTGGGGTCTGAGCCCCTCCGCCGCCGTGCCCGCTGCTGCCCCTTCCTGCAGCGACGCTGCCCTCTGCCCCGCGGGGGCTCAGGGCAGCCCCTGCTCACCCTTGCCCACCCTCAGCGCTTCCAGGAAGCCATCCAGCCCCTGCCCTCCTGGAGGGCAGCCGCTGGCCGCAACATGGATGGAGTCATTGCATGGCGGCGTTCACCATCACCCTGAACAGCGGCGACTTCACCGCGCTGCTCCACGGCAGCAGCGAAGACTGATGCCGGCCCTGGGGCACCCCACGTCCTTGCACGGAGCCCCCGGGAAGATGGGACCCACTGATGATGGATGGGGACACCCGCCGGGGGCTGGCTGCTGGTGCACGTGGCTCCCCTTGTGCCGTCACCATCACCCATCCCAGCGGATGATAATCACTGATCCCAGCACGTAATGCGTTTTCCTGGAAATGTTCTGCATGCTCCAAAGGTGTTTCTGGGGGACTCTGTGAGCAGGACCGGCTCCCCGGGCCATGCTCCAGCCCTTCGCTTGCCTCTGGGCAGTTGCCACATCTTGTTGGAGTGGTTTGGGGGCAGCTGCGTGCGTCCCTGGCCCCACCCCAGAGCTCTCCCAGCAGGGCAGGCTGCTGGCAGTGTCCCTGGCAGCGGCAGCCGCCTTGGGCAGGGGCCAGGCTGGCCGAGCCCACCGTGGCAGTGGGAACAGCACACTGACCCCCGGGAGGGGGACTCCGGGCCCCCCCCCAGCTGCCTCCCAGGCAGTGATTGGGGCCAGCGGCTCTGGCATGGCTGTTACCACTGTGCTGCCAGGCTGGACTGGGCCAGCAGCCAATTCCAAGCCCCCAGCCCAGGGCAGGTCCCCACTTGCCCATCCCGGGCCCAGGAGCAGCACGGCGCAGGCAAGAGGGGCAAGGGCCACCCCGGGGTTGGGTTTGCAGCCTCAGGGTGGCTGTGAGCACACGATGCATTTGCTGCTGCTGCAATAAAGGTCCATTTTCCAGAACGCTGTTGCTCGCCGGGCTGGGCCGAGCCGGGGATGTGCCCACGCGTGCCGGTGCCTGCGCCGGGGTCCCCGCTGGCCTCCGCGCCGCAGGGTGCCACCACCACCCTGTGCCGTGGCTGTTGTGCAGCACAAGCGGGGAGGGATCCTGCACTGACTGCCCCACTGATGCACCGGAGCCCTGCGGGACCTGGGTGCAGCTCCTTTGGGACAGGCCGGATCCTGCTGCGTCCTCTCCCTGCACGCAGCCTCTGGCCTGATGCCCCCGCGGTGCCTGGCTGCAGGGTCCCAGCCCACGGGGCCTCATCCTGCTGCCTGCCCACGGGCTCAGCACCGGGCTGCCTAGGGACAACATCTCACTGGCTTCAGCTGCAGGAGCAGAGGGGTGCGAGCGGGGAGAGACTTTGGCAGGGGCTGAGGTTGCCTTGGGCCAGGTCAGCAGCTGGTTCCTTGTCGGGGAAGCTGAGGGGGCCCCAGGGAAGTGCTTTAACCCCGGTCCCAATGACCGTCTGTCCTTCCTACAAGTCTCCAGCCCGGCAGCAGGGCAGCCATGCTCTTCCCATGCTCCTGCTGGTGATGTATGGGTGATATATGGCTCTGCCGCCGTGTCGCTGGGACGAGACCATCCCCCGGCAGCAGAAACAGGGCAGCGCCAGCGGCTTGCAGCACAGCCCGTCACCCCTGCGCCGACCCGGACGGCACGAGGTTATTTTTGGCGCTGAGCAGAAGTGCGTGATCCAGACCCCATGGGAGAGGACTCTGCTCCCGGCCCAGGGATCGCAGGGTCCTGGCACATGGCCCTGCTGCTGGGGGGCAGGTGGGGGGAAAGCCGGGGTGTCCATCTGTCCCTGCTGTCCGCTGGCCAAGCCGGGGCAGCGGGGGCTGGCTGCTGGGGGCATGGTCCCCAGGGAGCCTACCCACCACCGGCAGGCACCCAGTGCCCCCATCCGCCTCACATGGGACCCCCGCTCTGCAGCCTGGGAAGGGCTGGAAGAAGAGAGCAGCAGATGCTGGCTCGTAAAATAGACTACATGCTTTATTAGATTTAAAAGTTTTATGAAATGACAAAAAAAAAAAAAAAAAATCAAGAGTTGGCAGATGCGTCAACAGTTGCCATTTGGTGGATCCCCAACCCCTTCTCCAGAAGCATCGACAGGTCTCCGCCACCACAAGCAGTGCCGCTGGGCCCCCGGCTCCAGCCCGGGCAGCCCCTGCTCGCAGGGTGCCCACGGGGTCCCACCGCCGCCAGCCCCGCTCCCAAGGGGGTGCCCATGGCAGCAGCCCCCACCACGGGGGCCAAGCGCGGCATCCCCCCGCTCCCCGCAGCTCGGAGCAGCCGCGGGGAAATGCAGGCACTTAGTCATTTAGAGGAATTTTTCACTTATCTCAAAGCAACAGTGTAATTGTCTAACTACCACCTACGAAACAAAAAACACCTTTATAGCCCTTCCTGTATTGTCAACATACACATATATATTACTCTGGCATAAAGCAAGGCCCCAGGGGGTTTTCAGCATCCCGCCCTGCCTCCTCTTCTTCCCTGCCAGATGTGCATCCTCCTCTGCCCATGGCAAGCGAAGCAGCTGGGGCAACCTCGGGCAGCAGCCCACCTCCGGGGACATGTCGGTCGGTGGCACGGTGGGGGGGCTTGGGACAGAGGGGGCGGCTGGGGCAGGGAGCCCGGGCTCGGTGGAGAGCTCAGGGGGGTCATGTTGTGCCAGGCAGCAGCCTCGAGGGATGCGGGAGGACGGCCGGGGGCTCCTCTGCCAGCCCCGGCGCGGGGCGCTGCGGGGCTGTGCCTGGGGGGAGCAGGGCTTGGCCGTGGGACGGAGCGAGGTTCATCCCTGGGGACAGGGTCACCCCCGGGGATGGGCTCAGCCCTTGGACGGAGCGGGGCTCATCCCACCATCGCTGCCCCAAGCCGGGGACTCCCCATCAGCAGCCAGGACCGCGATGGTGGAAGCACGCCAAGGCGAGGGCTCCGAGCAGCAGGATGCAACCCGCAGCCTGCCGAGGGAGGACGGGAAGAGCCGCAGAGCCCCAGGCAGCGGCCTGGGACGGACCAAGACCGGCCGCAGGCTGTGCCGGCACCGAACGGCCATGGGCTGGCACAGTCATGCAGACCCCAGCCTCCGGCTGGAGCGAGCGTGGCCTCGGGGCAGGGAGGACGCTGCCCGCACGGACTTTGAGGGCAGCGGGTGCCCGGGTGAGCCTCCTCCGTCCCCTGGGTGCTGGGGGAGGGTGCAGAGCCCGCGGCACCCGACCTGAGGGCAAGCCTGCTTCAGAGAGATGGAGCCAGGAGAGAGGGAGGACATCTTCAGGCTCCTGCCACCCACGTACAGCCTGCCTGTGCCTGGCCAACCCTGCTGTGCCCCGCTCCCTCCCTCTGGCCCTGCCAAACCGGGACACGGGGACAGGGGACAGCCGTGCAGCCGGGACCCCCCTTCCTCTTTGTGTGGACGTGGTAGCTGGACCCGGCTCTGCACCCAACACCCCTCGGTGCTCCTCCATCACCGGGGTCCCCGCTCCTTGCCCCACCGAGCCATGCCCCCTGGGACATATCTGGGTTTGGAGGAGCTGCCTCTGGCCCTGCTCCCCCCGGCACGTCCAGGGGCCTGGGGGGGGAGTAAAGACGGGGGCAGCCGCGGGCTTCTCCGTGCTGGAGCAGCCGGCCCAGCGTCCAACCCACCCCACTGCCACGTACAGACACTGGTGCTGCTCCGGCAGCAGCTCCCAGCCCAGCGCACGCCTCCGGCAGCGCCATGTCCGGCTGGGCAGAGCAGCTGGGTGGGCAGCCCCGTCCCACTGGGGAAACCCAGCAGGCTGCAGCCGCCTCCGGCGCAAGCGGGAAGCGGGTCGAGGGCACGCTGCGGGCTGAGCTCCTGGATGCACGAGTACCGGCAAGGGCAGAGCCCTCCCTCGCAAGGGCGTTTAACTTGCTCTTGCTTATCAAGAGCGCACAAACAGGGATTCCCCCTCCCAACCATCATAGCGATGGGGGCCGGGGTGTAGAAAAGTGACTCACAGAAATGAGGAGAGAACCGCTGCAACGTCCGCGAGGCAGCTCGCCCGAACTCTCGCACCTGAGTCACCCCAAGAGCCGAGTGGGGAGCGTGCTGCCTCCTCAGGGAGCAGCTGGCCCCGCTCCCCAGCGGGCTCCCACCGCCCCGACCTTCCATACAGCCTGTGCAAAAGTTGGAAGAGGCAGAAGAACCGGACAAAAAAATTAATAATAATAAAAAATAAAATAAAAAAATAAAACCACGTTGAAACCAAACCCAAATGCCGTGTGGCTGAGCAGAGGCAGGAGTAACTGGAAGCCATGCACAGCAAAGCCAGGGACTGCAGCAGTCGGAAGGGGAGAAAGGGCGGCTGTTCTCTTTGGGGGGAGCGGTCGTCGTCGTCATTTTTTTTTTTTTTTTTTTCTCAGAGATTAGGAAATAAATAAGTTTAAATAGCTCCTCCCGCTGCCGGTGTTAGGTGAGGCGACTCAGAAACGAGGGTGTGGAGGGGAGGGCGGCGGGTGCTGGCCAGCACCCGAGCCCGCAGGGTCCGGGACGGGCAGGTGCGCTGCGTTCCCGATGCACGGCCGCCCCCCGGTCCCAGTGGGTCGCGCTCCTGGGTGGGTTTCCTCTTCCCCCCCTCCTCTCTCTACTTCTTGGGCTTCTTGAAGATCTTTAGGGGGAACTTTTTCTTGCTCTGGCCGAGGTCAACCTCATCGCCTGTCAAGCTGCTGTCCTCGTCCCCCGGGCTCTTCTTGGCAGCCAGCTGCGGGATGCGGGTGCTCTTGGCACTGCCGGGCCGGCAGTCAGAGATGGGGGAGGGGGTGTCGGGGTCGGTGGAGCTGGGGCTGTGGGAGCGGGAGGAATCCGAGTGGGTGTGCTTGGTGGCTGTCGGGTGGCCGATCTCCCCCAGGCTGGAGGACTTCTCCATGCCGTGGTTCACCATCATCATCTTCTTCATCACCATGGGGCTCTCGGGCAGCCGCTCCGGCAAAGCCCCCAGGGCAGAGGCCTCCGCGTGCCTGCTGCCGCCGTTGGGGGTGGGCGCGCCGACGGCAGGGTGGCCGGGGGCAGCCTCCTCGATGGACCTGGTCAGCAGGTTGGGCCGGGCAGCCAGGAGCTTGGGCGCAGAGCTGGGGATACGCTGGTGGTCGCTCAGGTGCGGGATGGAGGAGTCGGAGTCGCAGTGAGTTAAGTCTCTGGGGTGGAGAGGGCGGAGAGGAGAGAGAGGTCGTTAGTGCCGCCGGCCCCGCGGCCCCGGGACGCGCGCCCTAGCCCGCACACACACAGATGCAGTGGCTGAGGGTGGCCGGCAGGCAGGGCGATGCAGGGGAACCCCCTCGGAGGCAGCCCCGTCCCGCACCGGTGGCTTGTGGCGAGGCCCCGGGGAGCAGGAGCGGGGCGGATGCTTGTCCCGCTCCTGCCGCCTCGCCCGCCGGTTCGGATCCTCCGTACCAGTGCCAGCAGGACGACCGCGGTGGGCACCCCCGGGGATGAGGGGGGCTCGTCCAGCCCAGTGCCAGCACACGAGGCAAAGCCACCCACCACTGCAGGCAGGCAGGGCTGCCCGCTGCCTCCCCCCGCAAGCGCAGCCCCTCTGCCCAGCACAGGTTCAGCACCCTGGGGAGCTGGAAGGAAGCACTGTACGTGGAAGCAGAACCAGAGGGATCGAGGCCCCAATCCACGAGGCAGCGGCAAGCACTCAGCCCCGAGCTCATGGGTCCAGAGGCACCGGCCGCGGCTCCGGTGGCTGTCAGGGGCCCTCCGCCAGGCACAGCAGGGCTGGCCGGCCGCCGCTGGGCTCTGCTCAGAGCCGGCAGCTCCCTCCCACTCCCTGAAAAACAACCCTGCCAGCCCACATCTTTCCCATGGATCCCAGCAGGAGCTGGGCCAGGGAGCTCACAGCATTGCATAGCTCACCCTGACCCCCAGAGAACCGGTGCAGCTGCGAGAGCCGATGCCCTTCCAGCTGCAG
The DNA here is from genome assembly GCF_000737465.1 of Haliaeetus leucocephalus. Taxonomy (NCBI): domain Eukaryota; kingdom Metazoa; phylum Chordata; class Aves; order Accipitriformes; family Accipitridae; genus Haliaeetus; species Haliaeetus leucocephalus. Next base: position 7,391,945 of record NW_010972972.1, on the reverse strand, counting down.
GACTAGGGGCAACTTCATCAGAGGGTTCCTCTGCGCTTGCTCAGCTCACATCTGTGTGTGTGTGCGCATGCCCGCTTCGCCCCTCCGAGCCACGAGGCTGCAGCCTGACCACAGCCCCTGGACAGAAAGCACCAGACCAACTGTTTCCCCTTTTTCCTGGGTCAGCTGGTGCAAACCTCTAATCCCGGAGAGAGGAATTAGAGGTTCGGCTTTCCCGCGCGAAGCCATGCCCGAGCGCGTGCTCCTGACACGCAGCTGCCTGTGGTCACTGCCTGCAGACCCTCTGCTGCACAGCAGTTTGTGCCCCCAGCATGGTGCCTACTTGTGACTGCAAGTGGCATTAGAGCATTGCTGCGCCAGCCCGAGGAGCTCCCAGATCCTTTCTGAAGCGGAGAGTGGGAGGTAGGAGGAGGGGAGAAATGGAAAATCACAGCTTACAACTTCCAGCCGGGATCACCCAGGTGGGTGCAATGCTGCTGTACCCGACATCCCCACGGTCCCTGCCGAAACCTGCTCGCGTGCCCATGCAGCCGGACAAAGAGCTACACTGCTCTCGCTACCACCTACTTCAACGCTGGCCTCAAGACTCGGACGCCGCACGGCCATCCCTCCTGCCTGGGAGGGCAAGCACAGGCAGGGAGGGATGGGGGCTGCAAGGGGGGTTCAGGCACGGTCTGCACCAGCTGGAAGCAAGTAGTACAGGATGGGAAAGGTGAATGGAGAGAAAAGGAGCAAAGAGGAGGAGAAGCGAAAGGGTGTGAGAAGAGACAGGAGGTGCTCAACAGTTCCTCGGCCCCTGCCACCCCCATGCTCTCCGCTCCCAGCACAGACCTCCCCACGCAGCTGAGCCCCAGGACGTGGGTCACTGTGCCCTGCTGAGCCCTGCCACGCTCAGCACCAAACCCGCCCGGCACAGCGTGTGAAGAGCGCCTAGTTCCTCTTTTACGATACCAGCGTAAATAACATTGGAGTTTGGAGGCAGCAAAAGAGAGGCAAGACGAGAGAAGATACCCTCACTACCGAGCTGGTATATAAGGAGACTTCCAGGCGGTGTTGGGTGGATGCTCAGGAAAAGTGGCTGCAGCAACAGAGCACAAAGTCACCCAGTACAACGGCACTAGCGCAAGGGGCTTATAAAAGGCAGGAAAGATTCTCCTCAGATCACTGCCCTTCATAATGGTAACAAGGGTATTTTTTAAACAAAACCCACTGAATAAACTTGGGCCCTCGTTTAACAGCTCCATAGGAATATACGGAGGAAAGGGGTATTAAAAAACCTCGTGGATGGTTAGGATACAGCCCAAGATCCACTGTGAGAGCCCAGCTGTGGAGACTGTCTCATCTCTTATTTTAACAAGAAGAAAATAGCCCCAGGCATTGCTGGAATAGTCCTTGCCTTTCACACACACAAAACTGAGCCCATCTGACATCCGAGCGATGGAGAGCTGCATCCTCAAGGTTAGCAGCAGGCAGGGGAGAACAGGAACTGAACAATTTGGATGGTGTGAAATCCCCAGCTATTCTGAGTGAGCATCTTGGAGGCCATCCAAGGAAGACAACTGCGATGAAACACACCGTATGGAGCCACGGGAGCTCCCAATTCCCCAGCGCCACCAGCAGATACTGTGGCTCTGCAGAAGGTCACCGTCACAGCTCATGATCCACAGCTTTCACTGGGATAACTGGGGCAGTCAGCTTTGGGAACAGCAGCATCAATAAAAAAAACTTGATGGGGCTGAACATGAGAGTATTTCAGAGCTATCTTCTGAAAGGTGGACACCAATGGCACCCACACAACCTGGGGGGCTCGAGACCTCAGGCTGCTGCTAGTAAACGAAGAAGAAAGATGTAACTGTAATCACAACTCAACTCCTTTCCTTTAAGAAAGTTAGGAGTCTCAGGCTCTTCCTGAACATTTCTTGTGCACGTTGGTGCTTAACACACCTGCAAAGGGGCAATTTCTCCTGGGGAATTTCTGCCAGGCCACTCGTTGTGTCGCCTCTCTCAAGAAAGGGTGGCAGAAGCCATTGCATGCAGGTGCTGAGCTGCTGTCAAGAGAGATGCTGCAAGGGTGAGCCAGTGCTGAACACGTGCTTTCAGAGGTTTATTTCCTCCATGAATACCTGGAAAGTGTCCCCTTTCCACGAAAACAAAGCAGACTTTGGCCACCCGGTTTGGCACCAGCCCTGCTGACCGATGCCGAGCAAGGGAAGGCAGCAGCCGGTGTGTCCTCCCAGCCGGTGCTCAGTCCCAGCACACCGAGGAGAGGGAGCGATGCTACTGCAGAAGCTGCATCTTCCGAGCTGCCCGTGGGCTGCCCGTCCTGCTGCCCACGCACCTGCTGCTCACTGCTCGCTGCAGAGTTCAGTTCAGGGGAAAAGGCTCCATCCAGACTCTCTGCTCAGCCACTGCCATACGGGCACACGGGTGAGGCAGCACGGGAAGGCAGCCGGGCAATACCTTGGCCTGGAAACGATGCTGACCTGAGGCAGGACTATGGGTAGGCAGGACCACCTCCAGGCAGCGCAGGCAGGTCCGCAGCACCCACTCCAGACTCATTCTGGCTGATCCCGTCAGGCTGGTGTGCCGCTATGGCAGGGTTGGACCACCGCTTCCCCAAGGACCACCTCCCTAAGGAATACTGTGCAAGAGCTGAGCACCTGCTGCTCAAGTTCACCCGACAGAGTGGCTGAGCATCGTGTGGATGCAGCGCACCCTGGCCAGTGAAGGCAGGTTTAGATGGTAACGCCCGCTTGCTTGAAATTCAACATTGTACCTCCACGGAGGAATATTCTTTTCTGGTAAAAATCACCCCAACCCTTCTACTGGCTGCCATAATCACAAAGGTATCTGAGTGGGGGTCAGTGAAAAGAAATCCTTTAAAAAAAAACAAACCCTGAGGCAATACCAAATACAGCAAAAAAATATTTTTTTTAACTGAGGTGACTTAAAAAGCAACTTATTTGTGAAGAAGGTGAGTTTTCTCCCTGCTGAGATCTGCAAATGCCTGTTAGCTTAGAGGCCATCCAGCACGCCTCACCCCCTCTGTCACAGGGTCCTGCAGAGTTTTAAATCCAGAGGAGACAAAAGCAATCCTGTGGCTACAGCAGCGTGTGGAGAAAATGACGACAGCAGATGGAGAAACATCCTCCGGTCCAGGAGGATTTTCTTCCCCCAAGCGCAGACACTGGGAACCTGATCCTGATCCTCGGACAGCTGGTCCTGCACCCTGGGGAGATGGAGGCGAAACGCTGCCTCTGGCTGATGCCGGTGTGCAGCATGGCTGCCACATCTCCTCCTCGGACCACTCTCACCGCAGCTAAGGGTCCCTGGGCATCAAGGGGTTAGTGGTCAGTTTGCGGGGGTCCACCTCCCCATTGCAGGCATGGCTGTTGCCACTGTTCCCTGGGGATGCTCTGCCCTGGCACAGATGGCTGGCACCACTCTGGGTGCTACCTTGGTCCAACCTTGTTGGACCACAATTTTTTCTCCCTGGGCTTGCCGGCTTGCTGTCCAGAGGGGGACTGAAGGAGCTGATAGGGGGAAACAGCCTATGAGCACACACTTTTCACATATCCCAATGGTGCTGAGCTAACCCATTTTATTCATAATCTATCCAGCTGTAACTCAGGAATATATTCCCAAAGGGTAGAGGCAAGACACTGTGACTGCTGACACCAGCACACCAAGTGGCACATCAGCAGTGGGCAGCAGAGAAGACCCCCAGCAGCAGCAGCCCCCACGCTGCTCTGCGAAGCTGCAGTTCAGCCCACGGCAGCCGAGACGCGGGCACGATGTGCCAGCACACAGCAGAGCACTCACCACGCCAGGGATGACCCAAGGGGTCAGCTGGGCCATTAACTCCGCCAACAGCCTTTGGACCAGGACATTCGGGCACATGCCGAGACAGACCTCCTGCATCCCCATGGGCACGGACTGATTTTTAGAGCTGAACACCAGCAGCTGGAAACTTTTGCTGGGACTTTCTACCCCAAATGATCCTTTCTGGCGGTTCCCACAAGTAAGTGTGTGACAGGGGAGGTGTGTGTCCATGGGGACATGACTCCCTGGCATGCATGCCGGCTTTGCCAGAGAAACCAAGGAGGAGGGGATGCTCCTGAGCCCAGTGTCAGGATAAGAGGGGAGGAAAGACCATTGCCAGAATATTGCCGGTCATCTTGGGCAAGGCTCAGCCAAGAAGGGCTGGCCTATATCCTGTTAATTTTCATGAGGCTTATGCTCCTGAATTGATATGGCACATTTTCAAGAGGAAACGCTGGCCCGGGACACAGCGAGCCTTGATGGAAGCAGGGGAAGGTGCCTTCAGAGAAAGCGCTTCTGCGATGCAGCAGGAAATACCGGACGCTCATCCCTCCTGAAAACCTCAGACCACCAAGTGAACATGAAAATACCTGGGAGCCTCATTTAAGACAGCATGTTCCTCAATCCCAGCCGCACTGCCGCGGCATTCACTTCTTTCTTTTCAGTGTAGCTGGGCACACTTACAATCTATGAAGACCGAAGCCGATGGCATTCACCTATGTGAAGGCAGGATGTGCGCACTGCTGCTGCTTTATCTGCTTTCACCTGCACTTCCTACCGTGCCACTCCCAAGAATCTGCAACGACCGCCGTGAACGAGAGAGGATGAGCAAATGGGAATGGACTGACTTTGCAAACAAAAGAAGCATAGCGCAAAGCATGGAGTAAAGAAAGACTGGTAGTGGTGGAGAAAGAGGGGAGAGGGCAGGATGATGATACAAAATAAATATTTATTTTTCCTCATCTTTGCAGCCCATTGAATGATTTCTCCTGGTGGGCTCCTGCTGTCTGCACAATCCAGGACATGGGCTGTAGGAAAGCTTAGGAGTGGCTCAAGGGCGTCTGACACTAAAGCAGGGCTTGGTCTACCAGCCTCATACAGACCTTGCTGCCTCTACCACTCCCTGCCCTTTACTGAGAGCACCCATAACTGCAAGGCTATACGTTATATACCTAGCTAGCATGTGGCACCAGGGCAGCAAAGGCTTCCCCTAAGGCAAAATGAAATTTTCTGTACAGCTTAGTTATTCTGCTGTGCTCCGCGTGGCACAGTCAGAGGCTTAGTAACAGCCTCTACAATGCAAATCCAACAGTCATTTCTTCCCTTCCATTCTGTAAGAGCTGTGAATTACTCTTTTCACTGGATTACTGACACTCTCCTTTTGCTTTGGCTGCCACCTCCCTTCCCCATTGGAAAAGGGCCACCAGCATGGGGATTTGGTCCTACACTCCCATCTCCATCAGGTTTATCCATGGGTACCACTTGAAGCAGGCACTGGCAGCAGCAACCTCTGTGCACACAGCACCCTCCAACCCCTCTCCCCCCAAGGGACACCCAGTCCACTTCATTAACATTAAAAAACACACATCAGCCTTCAAAATCAGAACAGCTCTGACCTTATTTGCACCGGATCCTCTGAAGCCAATTGCAAAAGAGAAGCAAACAGTGAGGAGTTCATGAAAGCAATTCACCGGCCACGCGCTGGCCTTGCCTGGAGAGAAGGTCCCTACCAGGTTAACCCCCAGCAGACTTTAGCACCGTACACAGCTTGCAGGGAGAGAAGAGATCCCCGAGCCTTTCTCTGGGGGAACGGCTCGTTTGAGACGATTTCTCTTGCGAGGTCTCGCCAACATTGGCATCTGCTGGATATGAGAGGCTAAAGCGATCCAGCAGCCCAAAGTACTCAAGGTAGCACTCTCCTCCTACCAAGGGAGCCAGGAGCCAGGAATTTTTTGGGTTCCGTTCTTGTCCTTGGCAATGACTCCCTGGAAGGCCTTTCTCAGCCTTAGCTTCCCCATCTGTTCTGCTTGCCTCTTTGGGAGGCTGTGGAGCTCGAGGGATGTAAGTAAAGGCCTCCAAGACTGGTTATATAAAAAGGAAAGAGCAATACATTGGCTTGTGCTGTGGCATGCCCTCGTGGCAATATTTTTAAAGAGATGCATCTAAGCGGCATCTGCTAACGATGCAGTTTGACAAAAAATTAAAAGCAACAAAGCAAGAACACATTTGGGCACCCAATTCTTCATTTCTGTTTTCTGCAATGAACAGAAAATGAATGAGCATGGATTTTGGAGTCATCTGCTATTGTGTAGCTGAAGCAAATCTTATGTGAGAAGTTCTTACTCTGCAAAACTCCATTGCTAAATCAATTATCCTGCATCAACAGGTGGTTTTTATTGTGGGAACAGGGAGAAAACAGTCCTATCTTCCACTGAACGGTGGCCAATTACGTTCTGACAAACTACTAAGTGCCCATGGGGAATAAGGAGAAGACCCCAGTTATTCTCTCCTAATGACCTCTCAGCATCATTGTCTTTTCTAATGGGGATCCCAAAGTCACACTACATTTCCCTCTGCCACTCTCAGGGGAGTCTACAGGTTTGAGACTTCAACCTGGTCAGCAATTAAGTGTATCACAGGTCTCAGCTGAAAAAAAAAAAAAAAAAAATCATGTTTATACAGCTATTTTTGAAACAGTACATCAGCCTTCGAGCTCCCAGGACAAGCCCTCCTTTCTACAGAGACAAGAAGGTCGATGGTAAACAGGGACTGTGCAATGTTACCAGAAGCATTCCCAGCTTTTATCAGTCAAACTGGGACAGCTGCAACTGAACTCAAATTGGCAGTAATTAATCTAAATTTTAATCATGCTGCTTCTCGTAATCCCAAAGCAAACATTACTAAATTAACCAAGACGTTGCTCTTTAATTGTCCATTGTGGAGCAGGTGCAGTAATTTCCCCCTGCCCCAATACTCCAGAATCCATAATCTGCCTGGGGCTGCTCAGGGCTTTACATGTGCTGCTTCTTGCAGCCTGGGCTCAGGGATGCTCTGGTCCAGCGGGCAGCCCGCAGGCAGCCTGGCTTTGAGACACACAAGTTAGCAAGGGGGTGAGACATCCAAAACAGAGACTGTGTAAATGATGTCAGGAGAGAACCTACGGCTGAGGGCAAAGGTACCTACAGATAAAGGAATAATGGTACAACGTGCTGGGACAAATGAAGATGTGGTGACTTGGAATGTTGTCCTGCCTGGATAAATAAACATGAAAGGACATCGTCCCCATCGACTTCCTCACTGAGAGACTTCCAGCCTTTTCCCTAATGCTGTGGATAAGGAGACTATTTTTAATTTTACCAAGGAGAAAACGCAGAACAGAGAGATGAAATGACTTGGCCACAGTCAGAGGCAGCTCCCCGGCAGGGCAGGAGGACAGGACTCCCCTGATGGCCCATCAAAGCCCTTCCACCATCTGCTTCAGCGCCGACACCTCCACACCAAGTGCCTGCGATGCCCCTGAACCAGAGACCACGCAAACCAGACTCGCCACTCACCCCTTAGCCGAGGGTTTAAATCAAGCATCTGAATGGACGCAGTCTCAAACCGCACTCTGGAGCTGGGTCCATCCACGACCCACGTGGGGTGAGGACATCCAATGACTGCTGCCTGTGGACCTTGTTTGGAAGAAAGCCACCCCAGGCCGCCCAAGCAACATGATCCTCTGCTTGGGCTACAGAACATTTCTGAAATGGGGACGGTTGCCGGAGGCCCCCTCGCAGCACCCCAGTTAGAGCAGACAGGATTCCCACATCTATGGCCCACCCAGTCCTTCGCCTTTCTAATGCCGGCAGGGTGAATCAGCAGAGGTCAGGGATTTAGGGATGTGGATCACAACTAGCCCCTTGGATCCTATCATACATAGGTCTCCAAAGAACCGTCGCTCACCAGCTGTTACTACTGAAAGTGACCAAGTTAAAGCCAGTGATCCAGCATAAGAAGCACCAACTCCCTCCTCATTATTCAGACATTCCTTAGCCAAAACACAATCATGCTTCATCCCCTAGCAAAACAGAGGTTGAGAGACACTCTGAAACATGGAATTCCTAAATCCTGCTTTTTGCCATCTCTTAAAAACAGCACGAATTTCAAACCCTTCAGCAGCACCAACTACTATCTCACAGTATCTACCCATCATGTTTCCTTTGCAATTCGCTTGTGAAGACCCCAAATAAGTCAAGGCTTCAAATAAGGTCAGTGTTTGTTTGATTAGTTGTGTTACCTTTGTTCTCACAGGTGCATTACCCAAGACTGACTTATTTAGAGATAACCGATTGCCCAGGAATTCTCATTTGCTTAGCTACAGTTAAACAACAGCACCTCCATGGTTTATGCACCTGCTGAGTTCACAGATATGGGAATGGACCATGGAGCACTCCTTAGAGGGTCCACCGGCATGGGAGAGCGGTTGAAGAAACAAACGTGGATAAATAATGAAATAAAGGCCCAAAAGGAAAGGGCACAAGGAATCTAGGAGAAAGAGCACCCAAGCAAGCATCAGCTCTGAGACACAGCAGGCAAGAGGGAGCTAGAAAAGAAACAGCAATATACCCAAAGCTTTCAGTGCGACAGCGAACTCCAGAGGTGACATCAGGAGGGGGTAGATCAGGGATGGAGTCCATCTGAAGGAAATAAGAGGAGGTGGTGTGATGGTAATAGATAGGGTGGACATGGCAAGCAGGAGCAGATGCAGTGGTGGTGGATGAGGAGCAAGAGGTGGAAGAGGTGGTGGTGGCAGCAGATGGTGGGCTGGTGCTGGGAAGGTCGGAACTGAAAGACTGTCCAGAGGAGAGGCTGTGCATTCGACGGAGAGAGACTCTGCCTGCCCAGTAATGGGCAGGTTGGCCCGACTCATTCTGGCCTTGCACGTAACTCTCTACCAACCTCTGAGATCCATGGGCGTGCTGTGGGTCCACCAGGCGCTGACGAACTGTGCTGGGCAAGGCAGGAGCTGTAATGAGAGAAAGGGGAGAATGCTGAAGGCAGCACATCAAATCAGCGAGGAGGCAACGCAATAAAACTGCCACCCACAGCCAGGACTACGCACCGCAGCACCATGCTTTCTGTCACCGGGACACTTGCTCGGACCACTGCAGCCATCCCACCTTGTGCTATAAGTTACCCTGGTTTAATGCAGATGAGCATTAAGCTGGTGCTACTGCTTAACATGCTAGATTAATGCCCAGCCCATGAAAAACTCTGTTTGCCATTCCTGATATAGGTGCTTTCTGAACACCTTATCTGATCATCTTGCTTGAAGCAGAAACTGGCTGCATGATTCATCCTACCCAACTTTACATCAGAGCTACCACCCAGGCTCCCTTTATAGTAAACGTGAACAAGTCAGTACTTTCAGGGCATGATTCATTTCATCCTAACGCAGACATCCAAATCGCTCAGATGCTTCATGCTCTGGCACTTCTATTTCCCTACACAGCCTAAAAAAAGGAGCCTCCGGTGATCAGTTCAAATGTAGGCACCTAAAGCCAGCGAGGTGAGCTCCATTCCCGGAGCTCGGCTCTGCTCCTGCTTCCAGCATCATTGTGCTGGTGCAACTCCTGGAGCAAGGCGCAGGAATGCAGGACAGAAAGCAGGGTTGCGAAGTACAGCTGCACTTTGTGTTCAGGCACAGGACAGCCTCTATGAAGATGCAGAAACCTCCCAGCTGTGTACCCTTCTGCAGGGCAGAACAGCCGGGACACATGACAGGTGTATAGTAACTATGATATTAATTGGGTAGGCACAGGCTTTCATCATCAGTCCACGCCTGAAATTATAGCTCTGGTCCAAAAGTGGTATCATCTGTTTCCAGTCTGTTTGATAATTAGCTCACTGATCAAAGAGACACTCGATTTGAAAAATATTTTTCTGTAATTGCAAATTCATCTTGGTTTAGAGAAACAAATTGGACTGCCTCCTTCAGTGCACCGTCACCAGCTAATTAACAGCTTTTAAAGATCATAATGATCTTTCTGGCCACATAGTCTTTCCTGTCAGGTAACAGAGGCCAGAGAGGTCGGCCAGTTCTCTCTGCACCAAGCCTACGCTACCCCTGTACCACACCTACACACTGAGCCGGAACCAGGGAGTCACCATTAGAAAGGCAGAGGGAGGCACCTTCATCTACATGGAGATTTCTGCACGCTCATCTCCATCAGGCAGAGCATTACACATGGAAAACTAAGGATCCACTCAGCTGTATCGCCATCCTGCAGACAACCAGACTGGTTGTATTTAACCCACTAGCTGTAATTTCCATACAAGATGTTCCTTCTTTTGCAGGAGATAAGGTGTTCAGGATTGTTCAGGATTTCTTATATACATAAGAAATAAATGTAAAAATGGGTTAAAAAGGTGAACAGACAGGAAAGCTAAGAAATGGAGTAGAAGGAGAGCTCCTTCGGGAATCGAAGAACCAGCAAATCACTGCTATAAAAACATACAGCGAGGAAACACGAGTCTCCTGCAGCTCAACTGACAGCAACAACTTAGGTACTGAAGCATCACTGCTGGGACGTATTTCAAGTGGAAGAAGGAACAAGCAAGAATAATTCAGTCAACTTTGCTGTTTCCACATCCCCAAGGTTAATCACAGTTTCTCTCGCAGGGTCCCACCGCTCAGGTTTGCTACTTCTTGCTTTACTACACTGTCCATCTACGAACCTTTCTTTTGCTGGAGCTCTTTATACGATCCACTTTCTATTTCAAGATTTTTTTTTTTTCTCTCAAGAGCTCCAGAGCTGAAATTAAGTGAAATCGAGTCACACGGAGTCAAGGTGGAAAAAAACCCCTTGCTCTGGTGGGGACTGCAGAAAAGTGATCAGAGGAGGTGAGGGTGAGAGTGTTAATGGGCAGAACTGGAGGCTGTTCCAGCTCCCCTGCTGTGCATTTGCAGCAGCAACTGCTGCTAACTAAGGCAGCACAGACAGGAATAGCACAGCTGATCCCTACTTGCCTGCTGCTGGCAGGGATACAGTTTAGGAGTCTCAGTTTGGAGGGCTAACAGGGATCCAAGCTCTACAGAATAATTAACGGGGGGATTATGGGTTTCTGCTACAGATTTCTTTTTCTCTTGGGCCATGCTTTCTTCCCTAAGGGGTTTGTTGGGTTTTTTTTCCTGGCATTCTATTCCTCATTTACCAACTTGACACCTTACCCCTTTGCGTTCTCCTTTTGCACAATTTACCCTGCTATAAAAGCACTGGACCAAAGGCTGAGACCTCACCTTGCACAGCCACAGCAGCCCCTCACATCCCACGAAGACCATCTCACTCCAGACACTGCACATGTTTTATCAACATTAGCCAAATAACCTGCTCATCATCCTGAGGAAGACCACCACCACGCAAGCCCTAACCAACACCAGTGTACAGCCTGGCTTGCTGCTGCACGTGCTTGTCCTCCTCCATCCCACAACAGCTAGCGTTCAGCAGCGCTCCGTGAAGGGAACGCTTCCAGCCAAAAACAGGAGGCTCGGCGTCTCTGGGGCTGAGCATGCTGTCCCCACAGCCCCAGCATCAGGGCACCAGGGGACAGATTAGCATAATAAGTGGCATTGCTCAATTTATTTAAGGATACTGAGGGAAGAAAGGCATGGCAGTCGGCAGCAGCCCCCACAGGGAAGGATTGGGGTCAGCCTCAGCTGGCAGCGGAGGGGCTGCAAGCAAAGCCTGTGCAAAGAAAGAGGTGGGATGGGAAAGGGAACGTTATCACCTCCTCCTGGCCTAGCCTGAATCCTTAATCTCCACCTCAGGGGTAAAAACAAGTAAAATCAACCCTCCAGATTTCATAACTGGATTTTTTTAAAAAAAGCAAAACCCAAGAGCACATGGGAACTACAGCGAACTGTGATTCTTCTTCATCCCACCAGACTCTTCCCCGGGGTTAGTAAAGATACTGATGACTCAGTGAAGAGAGGCAGATTCATTAGTTTTCTGTGCCAGAAAGTGGGAAAATTTGTGTATGTATTTTAGTCCAGAAAAAGGGCAGAGGGTAGAACAAAAAATTAAAATATAATTGAAGAGAACCAAACCAGGGTATTTCCAGAGGGACTGATCCTCCGAGGACAGAGACGAGCGGTCACTGAACCTGCGCCCGAAAAGCCAGGCTGCATCTGGGATGGGCCAACCAGGTGTGAATGGGAGAGAGAAAAATGTGATTTACCATAAGAATCATCATGGGCAGTCAGCAACAACCCCAACACATCTGGGGAGGAAAATCTCTGCACTTCTCTCCTGAAGCAGTTTTTGTACACAGAGAAAGAAAAATCCTCTAGGGAAAGGCAAACGCTCCCTTGCTTTGGGAACTTGGATGCCCAGTGCTTGCTACGTGGAGTTATCACCCACAGGGATGCAGATCAGTGCTGTGGCACGCAGGCAGGCAGGCTCGCCGCTGATCACTGGACTGACGGGAACTGCAAGTGCGCACTGCAAGAATCTCACTCGAGGTGTCCCAAGCAAGGCACAAAGAAGCTGAGGCTTAAAATCTCAGATAAAGGCTCATGCCTCATACAGCTCACATCCTCCAGAGACTGTGCTTCAGGTGTTACTTAGGGCTTTTCTTCAGACATCCCTCTCTCATTAATACCTCACTTGCGTCTTTGCAACTGTTTTATTGGAGCTGTCTAGCTTGGTTTCTAATGGTAACTGATAATCACAAAGACTAGTAGGACACCATTATCTGTTTGAGGCTTTAAACCTTCCCTATGCACACCCAATCCCATAAACTGCTAGCTCCAACCCTTGTGTTTGCTGAGGCCTGGAAACATGCACATACCCAGTTCCTCCTGCCTTACCATCCTGCAAGCTACCCAAATCCTCAGTGCTCTGCCTTCATCGTCCTGAGCCTGACCTCAGCACTCACCTCCAGACCGTCACAACATCTAACCAGAGCCCAAGACCACGAGGCGAGGATGGCAATGGCACGTACAGGCATCTCCTGCAGCGCACACTGCCAACCCCAACACTCTTCTGTTCCTCTTCCCCACCTTCTACCCAGTTAAATAGACTTTTGATGAAGTCTTCACTAGAAAGTGACCCGAATCAGACTTAACTAAAAAGACTGCTGCAGCTAACGCTGTCGGCACGGGCTCCCCTCTCCCAGATTGAGCTCAGAAAGCTGTGCTCCAGCCACGTGCTGCTCCCTGTGCCACCCAGACCACTGTGGCGGAGTGTCTGGAACTGCTCCTCAGTTCTCCCATTCTCTTGTGCAATAGCTAGAGATAGGAAACTGTATTTGGAAAGTGCATTTTTGAGAGAAGCAAGACCGAATCTGGGTCAGTTTAACATGGGAACAGTAGCCAGGACTGATTCACAAACCTTTCATGGAGAAGGAGACAACCTTCACTTAATCCAAGAGCTCAGCAATTGAGAGAGTAACAGGCACAGGGTGACTCAAGTTCAGTCCCTTCCTCTGAGAGATCTGGGCTCATGAGAGCAGAATCGTCCACCCTCCCTTTCCAGCAGCCCCATTCCTCCCTACAGGAGTCGATGCACTTTGTATACAAACAGTCACTGCTAAAGAGGGAGTGAACACCCACCTTGGTGACTACAAGACATGCATAGGAGATGGGGCATTGAGGTTTCAGTCTTTGCTCCAGGAAATGTTTAACAGGTCGTTACAGGTAGGCAGCATCACCACAGCAGACTGCTCCTCCCCATACAGAATGGCAGGAGGTGCAAGTCCAAAGCCGTGCTTGAGGAGCGGGTGTCTTCAGGTCCTTTTATGTCCTGAACAAGTGTTCTAGTTACAGGGACGTCAGGAAAATGTACTTTGTTTTCCTCTCTCACTTCTGTGGGTCTAGCCCATGCCTTTGGTTTTTTTTTTGTAAATGCTTAAATTCAGTGAGTTGAACGCAACAGCATACATATGATTAAATGATGACTAATAACATCTACAAATTACTAGTTCTGCTGGAATTAACAGGCTCCAAGCAACCCCAGCAGTGGTGGTCTAGCACTTATGGACATTCCTGACCCTTAACAACTAACAATTTGTCTTTGGTCATTTAAACTTTAACTTAGATACCTTAATTCCTCCTAACATATTTGAACTACTGTTCCATGTCCGCCCTATGCTGCGGCACCCAGCAGATGCAGACTCACCACACGTAGCTAACACAGACTACGTACATTGTATGGACATGGGAGACACGATCTCTTCATCCAAATCGTCCACATCATCAGTCATGATGAAGTGTGAGGGGTTAGGCCGCGGAGTGCCCATCCAGCTGGGGTCAATGTTAAGGGCTGATGCCAGGGTGTGGATGCCCGGGTTGTTGACGATCTGGAAGCCGCAGAGCAGCTCTATCTGCTGCCAGCGATGCAGGCGCTCCCGCAGCGCAGCCGTCACTTCGCTCAGCGCTTGCCTGGAAGCAAGGTTCAAGCAAGGAAAAATGTGGGGAGTGAAGGAAAAAGACACCATAAATTGTCTGAAACAGGGAGTCTAGTGGTTCAGCTTTGTATCCTAATACTTGAGACATCTTTCATTCCACTTTCAGGAGTACAGGAATTAAAAAAAACCAGCAACAACTGAAATATCCAGGGATAATCGCTTAAGAATACTGTGATCCCCCAATTGCTCATTTTGACAGGACTTTTAATTGCTCTGGATAACTGCGATTTCTTGTTTCACAGAGATAAAATTAAAAGGTTACTGACTAAAAGAAGCAAGTCCAATCCCAGCTAACTAAAGTAAAGAGAACAAAAGTTCAGCAAAATGAGACCAAGAGCACCTGTACAGGCTACAGTATGCTTGTGCCTGTAATAGGAAGAGGGGTGAAAAAGGCAGGCAGAAATAAGGGAAGATAATAAGTAGATACTCACTTTGCAGTTAAGATTTTATGATCAACATCATCTAGAGATGAGCTGTGAGCAACATGAAATGTTCCAAACAGGGTGTTTCGCTTCTTTTTGATTTTTTCAGCCTGGAACATCAACAGAAAAAGGTCACAGGAAGAAGACAACCTTATGTTTCCTCCAGGACAAGAACATCCTGGATGGGCTGAGACAGAAATAGTCCCTGCAGCTGTTTGCACACATGTAAATAGTGTGAATCGGGTTTTTACTGAAGGATGTTATTCTTCCTAGCATGGTGGGTGAGGAATTCACCAGCAGTGACTAAGAAGGTTGGGGGTTTCATGCTCCTCCTTGGCCCTTGTGATTTCCAAAGAGTCAGAGAACTGAACCAGCTACTTCATACAGCAAATGGCTCTGTCATAAAGCCTTGTTTTGTCTTTCCCATGAGTAAACTATCAGAGAAACACTGTTAATGCCCTAGGGTTGTTGGTTTGGGGAGGTTTTTGTTTTGGGGTTTGTTTTTTTGCCTTCCTGTTGTGGCACAGTGTATACTCAAAATTAAAGTTGCCACACACAGCTCTTTGGTTCACAGATCTAGTGGCAGTAACTTGAGACTTACAAAAGACAAACCAAGGATGTAGACACAAGAACTGACACAGCAAAAGGAAAACCATTGAAATGTTAAAATGTTCAGAATAAAAAAATATTAAGGCAGACAAATTTTTCTATGCTGCCAGCTCTGACTGCTGTGTACGTCCAGAGAGAAAAATACATGTTTCGACAGCTTCCCTGCAGCTCATCACTTTTTGGTTGGCACAGAAAATTTGAAACAACTGAGAATACAGAAATGATTCATCACTACAGATTGCACGCATGTTAGAAATTTTGTTGCCTGTGCATGTAAATCACCTGAAGCAGGGATTATACTTAATAGGTACAAAACCTTCTGCTTACTGACTACCCACAGTGCTGTCGCACAGGCAGCAATTCATACTCTGCACATTCCCAGGGCTCCAGCCTACTGAAGACAGGCTAACGCAGCTGACGGGCATGCCCAGGTCAGGGCCTGCCATGCCCTGAGAGGCGATCGCTTATTATCATTTTCAGCCCCTACTTACATCTCTATGAAGGTTTGTGCTGCACTTTAAAAAAAGCAAATTTAAGGCATTAAAAGGCAAATAAAGGAGGTGCAGAGAAACCAACTCTGCAGGTTTCATTCCCCAAACCTTTTCCCGTGGCTGCGAGGGGAAGACCCGGGACAAGATGCTGAAATTCTCACCCCTTCCTTGGCCACCAGCAGCTGCTTCTCCGCATTCTGTTTCTTGATGTTGTAGTACTGGACCTCCACCTCGTGGGTCAGCTGGAGCCACTTCTGCAGGGCCTCGGGCGCAGCCCAGCTGCAGTGGGACTCCAGCTCCTTCTCAGCGTTCTTGAGTGCCATCCGCACCTGGGGGAGAACCGGCCGGCGTGGCGTTGCAGCAGCGGCAGGGAGAGCCTGCCCTCCCACAAGGTCATCCCAGCCACTGGCCGCCACCCCGGGGCTTTTAAGATACCAGAAAAAAGGAAGGAAAAAAAAAAAAAAGACTCCACGCAACTTAATCTTACTCATGACAGAAGCAAAAGTCATCAGGAGGAGAGGTGGCATCCTGGTACTGCGGGCAAGTGAGAGAGAGGAGTGCAGCAGGAAAGCCATCCAACAGGGCAAGGCTGCCGCTCGGATGACCAGAACACCCTACGGTGCTCTCCTTTCATCCTAAAGGTGAGCTCCTTCCTCAAAAATTTCCAACCATCGCGATGCTGTCCTGCCTTAGCACCTCAGCTATCAGGGAGGGTAAGTTCATCACTGACATGGTCTACCCCTTCACGTCAGCTCTTCTACCTCACAACAGCATAAACTGCAGGTAAACCCTCCAGAGCTGACAGCACGATGCACGAATTAGTTAAAAGAGAATTAGACTTTAGGTAAGGATATTCAGGGTGCTTATCGTAGCCTCTAGAAATCTCTGCAAAGTTCGCTGCCTGCCTGCAGGTCTGTGAAACTCACAGATTATCCTCCTGAGGCAGAATCGCTGACAACGCTGCACAGGCAATCGCTTTTTCTCACTGCAGCTACTGAGCCAAACAGAGGGAGCTTGTCAAGAGACAACTTTCACACTGGAGCAAGATGATAAAAATATTTAGACACAAAACATGTGCTGCTTGGTCAGGAAAAGAAGTAACACGTCTGGAATCAGCAGTTTCTGTAGCTTTCTGGGGGACTCTCCTTCCACCCCAGCTCAGTCTCCTCCACACACCATCGGTCTGGTCTCCTCCACACACTTACTTATCTTGCTGGAGAAGGGAACGATTACAAAATTAGAAGAAAGTGGGTGACAAGCAAGTTGAAGACACCAAAACCTTACATAAAAGTATGTGGTGCTAGAGACCATCAATAATTAACACTTCTCTTCCATTACACGTGATATGGAGAGACTTTAATAAACCTGAAGTCTAACACAAGCCCTGCAAGAAGTTAACATGTCCCACACCAGAGAAACCAAAGGATGGCAACTGCAGCTCAGAGCTGCTGCAATCCAGGGACAGCACAACAGTCGTGGACTGGACTACTCTCCAACCACAGCACTTCAAACCTCAGGAGGGGTATACGTGGTTATACACTCTACAACAGACTTTCTTGCTGTTAAAATAAAAGCCAACCCTAAGCACCTTCAAGAGCTTTCACTGCCTCAAAAACGCTGGCCCACCAATGCAGACCTTCTCCCAACAGAGTTGGAGCTGGGAGGAAAGGTCCAGCTACAGCACGGCCAGCTACGCAGTCAGGGCTGCGCACGTGTCACTGGGATGATGCCTGTCCTATTTTCTCTTTCTATTCTTTAGGGCTCAGGTCTAAGAAATGCAGAGGCAGCGGGAGTATCCAGCGACCTGCTCAGGCTCCGCACCAATGCCTGGTGCACGCTTCCCAATGCCCAAAACACTCTTCCCACAACTGTGTTTACACCCACCCTTGCCTGGTACCAGTGCCTCTCCGTTTCCCACACAGCACAGCCACAAGCGGACTGAAGATAAGCATTTTTTTAAAAAATTGCTCAAACTTGGATCTTTTCCCTCAACGTGTTATTTAACTCAGTCACGTCTCACCAAGTCTGGCATAGGCGTAATTTCTAGTGAGCCAAAAGCAGCAGGTCACACACACGATACTTTGAAAATCCATATTTTATCCAGGAGGACATTTGCACAGTCCATCTAGAAGTAGCCAGGAGGCACCGTACAGAAGAGGTCAACTACTTGTATCACTTATGTGTGATTTAGTCTCGTTGAGCATAACATTGCCTAAATCATTCAAAAAGTTACAAATTCAGAATCGCAGACCCCAGGAAGGCCTATTTTTTCCCCTCTGACACCAGCAGCACTGGGCACTGCTCCCACCCCAGGCAAAACTCTGACCGCGATCCGCAAGCATCTGGGATTTAGGAATACGGGAAATCTGCCACTAGGTATTTGGGGTAGAGGAGTGCTCAAAACATTTACAGGAACAACACTTTTATGGAATGGTGGAAAAGGGAAGCGGTGCAGAACAACAGCCAAGGACCAGTGGCTGAGATGAGCCATCATACAGCAGTGTCCAAAACACAAACCCTCTTGGTTCTGCAGGGGCATCAGTATCAATAGGAGTCACTTAGTGTGTCTACATTCTCCTGTCAAGATTTCTAAGACCCCATTTTGACCACAAAGAGCAACAATTTATAAAGCGAGGAATGCCCTCTGGGTCTGCAGCCACAGCTGGGTCCACGGTCTGGGGGAAGATGACCTAACGAGGAGAGAGGATCGGTATGAACAACCCAGTATGGGAGAGTCCCATCCCAGAAATACACTGCTTCTCCATCTCATAAGCCTGACTCCAGTAGGAGCTTCCAAACCCTCCAGTATCATTTTAGTGATAAGAATCAACTGGTGCAAAAGGTCTTGTTTTAATATTCCCTGGGACCCCAGAATATCTTAAAATCGAATGAGTTTTACGGTCAGTGGGAGTGACTGGTTAATGTTGTCCGTGGTCTACAGCTCACTGGGATGGTGATCGTGTTATAATCACACAGTGTGGGTCAGGTGGGTAAAACCAATACTCACCCTGTCAATGCATCCCTCCCGAAGGCCTCTAAGAAACAACAGAGCGGTTAAGTCACCTCTGGCTTTCTGGGTTTCTTCACAAATGTAAAGTGGAGAGGGAAGTGGAATGGATGAGACCGTGCCTTCTCCAAAAGCCAGGAGCAGGTCGGGTACAAGGGCTCAGGGTTACAAGAGGAAGGCTACACATCCTTATTTAATGGCCCACAATACAAAATGACTGAATTTCCGTGTGCATGAGTACGGATGTCCCAATGCGTGTCCTGAAACGGAGCTCAGTAACTTTGTGGAGAGGCTGGATGACAAGTTAGGAGGAATTATGCTGGATCACGAGAGCAAAGCTGGTAACAGGTGCCTGCAGATGTCTGGGCAGTAGGTATTCCAAGCAGGAAGGAAATTTGCTGTTTGCTGACTATTTGCATACCTAGACTGCACTGCCTCATAGTTCCCTGGTTACCTGATGGCCCAGGACACTTGCTTCCCCCCTGTCAGTGGAAACCCTAGATTCTTGCCTCATTTTCTTCTGCATCCTCCGTGGTGGCATAAAAGCCTGCACATAGTCAGGTTGGGAGGATATGCTGATCGCCTCAGAATATCCATGGTACTCGCTTGGCTCATGCAATTCTGGCTCACACAATTTCAGTTTAAATTGGTAATATACCAAACATGTTTCTTTTTTGCCAGCAGCAGCATTATACACAATATTCTTCCCAGGCCTACGTTGCAAGATATAACTTGGGGACATATTTTCCTGCTAGTCTGAATTTAAAACTAATCTTTTTGAGAACTGCATATGAACTCTAACTTTGCTGTACAGATTCTAACCTAGTGCTAAATTTCCTTGGAAGGAAATTTCTCTTGTACACCTCTCTGATCCACAAGAAAACATGGTAAGAACAACCAAACTCATTATAAATTCTCCTAAAACCATGAACAGATACAAATTAAAAAAGAAAGAGCTTATGGTTTGGAGTGGGAGTTAGAAGTCATCAGAGGGTGCAGCTACAGGTCAAGTTCAATACCTCTCCTTCTGCATGGCAAGCTGGGATGATGTGTGTGGTGGCAGCACATGGCTCTTGAGACAGCACCTGCCCGGTCCCTGCTACCCAACACACAAGCAGCACTGTTATCTGTATGGGGGATGTGTAACGTGGAGTAGCAGAATAAATACTTGGACCTTTTCCTCCACAAAGGGGAGTGGAAAAGCAAAAGTGGAAGAGCATTATAAGCAGAACATCACTGGATTTCTCAGAAGGATGAAGCAGAGTGAGGAACTGCCTACTGTTCTTGCTGGCATGTCTCATACATAAGTGCATCCATCTGGCTGAACCCTTACCTGCTCCAGTTCTTGCTCAGCGTATTTCTGCCTGCTCAGTTCATTCTCTGTGCCCTCCCGCAGTTCTCGGAGCCGATGTGCCTCCTGCTTGGCAATGCTGATCTCGTCTTGCAGTTTCTTCTCTAGGTGCACCTTCTCCACCTCCACAGAGCGATGCTCCTCCTGAGCTTTCTGCAGTCTGCAACACACAGAGACCAAGAGCCCAATGCTGTGTGTGTTGGGCTATCTGTACACAGCTGAAGGAGTCCACAATGCAAGGGCTGGCCAGCCACAATCTAGACCAGCCCTGCTCTTATTTACTCTATGTTGATGTCAACAGAAATCTGTACCTGGAGAATCAAGGAGAAAGTTCACCATGCCCAGGAAGAAATTAAATTGTCAACTCCACAGTCTCAACTTCATTTCATTTTGAAACATTCAGTACGTATTTTCTTAATTTTCCACAGCAGATCAAGATTTCCTTTAATAAGCCTCCAATTAATTTGAATTTTCAGTGTTTTTACAAAAGTGAAGACCTTTGGCTTTTAAAAAAAAAAAAAAAGGAGGGGAAGATCTGCCTGAGCAGGTATGACCACCCAAACAGGATGTCTTTGTCTTCCCCTTGCAAAACCTTCAAATTTAGACAGGTCTTAATCTTGCCTGGAAGTTATTGTTTTTCTGCATGACAGAATTAAATCAGTAGGAATTATATATGGCAACAAAAAGTAATAACAGATTACTTGTACCCATTCAGGAAGGTTTGCCCATTCAGCCTGGGAAGCCTCAGCCCTCTGAAAGAGACACCACCGCAGCCACAGCCAGATGTTTCAGGGTTTCTATGATGTTTGCATTTCAGGGGAGTTGCACTAGTGTAAACGTAATCCTCACAGAAGTTCAGTGAAACTGAATTAGCATCAAGAATGAACCTGGCCCATGCAGGACTGAGCTGTCCCGAAAAGGGGTGGCAAAACCTCTAATGCCAGCAGTGCCTCTTTTAAATACAGTCCCAAACCCATGTACTTCTAGAGACACAGTGATTCCCAAGTAAAAGGGGAAAAAAAAGATTTGGCAAATACTCAGTTGCAATGAAATGAAGAGTTTCACTTCATAATGAAGGTTCTGAAAAATCATGTTGAACAAGTACTACCAATGAAAGAAATAAGAGTATTAAAGGGCTTCTTGCAAGAACCAGCCTAATGATTCAAATGAAAAATACCTTTTGGGTTTTTTTTAAATGGTGGCAACAATTAAACCCTGGATCAAATTTCTGAGGAATGTGGTACGTCCATCTTTGGAAAACTTCAAATCAAGATGTGATGAGTTTCCAGAACATGTACTTCAGCTATTGGATTGAGCACAATGAAGTGCTGTGGCTTACACCATCAGAAACCAGGTGCATCAATTTAACAGTCCCACCTTTTAAACTTGAACTTCTCTTTCAAAAGTCTCAGTTATCACAGTTTGAGATAAGTCAATAAAAGTTGGACAAACCCATACTGTATGAGCAGCAGAGGCAATGCTATTTTTAACCCAGACCAAACTGAGGAAAATCCTGTTTTCTGCCATGAGAAGCAAAGCTCTGTTCCCTCCCCACCCAAACCAGCTCCTTCTCCCTGCATGCACCTCCTGCCCTGCCCATGCAGCTTCTCTATGGATTGGTGGGATCTTGGATAAAGTGCTGATCTAAACTGAAGCTACCAGCAACGTTTGTGAGGTTAGCAAGGCATCAGCTTAACCAGCAAAACCAGTAGTGGCTTACAGCAGATAGATTTTCAGTGACCAAGTAAAACTATCTATAAAATGGAAAGAAAAAAACCCACCCTAAAACCCCAAATAGAATCATCTTAGCCAGAAATAAGTATTTCAAGGTCATAAAATCTTCTCCCACTCAAGATCATCAACATCCAAACTGGAGAGCAAACCAACGGAGCAATATGCAGAAGAGACAGAGGAGAGGGGACAGCAAGGTCTGGCTCTGGTTGTGCTGTACCTCGGCTGTAAATGACAAATAACACATCTCAGGAGGGCACTCCTGGGCTCCCCAAGCAGCTCCTGCTCATCCCAGACCAGCTGGGGACTAATAAAAAGGGAAAAACTGATCCTCAGTCACTACAAATGCTGCTCCCTGCAGCACATGCAGAGGTGTCCATCTTCCAGCCCTGTATCGTATGTAGGACAACACTTGGTTGTGCTTTTGGTGACGGGGGATGGAGCACAGCCCGCGCGCAGACTCGCGGCAGGGACCCATGGCCACCTTTCGGGTCAAGAGTGAAGCTGCTCGCTGTCCCAGCCAAGGGCTCCTCTTCCTCAGGCTCCTCCTTGGCATGCAGAGGGCCAATTGAAACAGATTGGACATGCTGGACTCTCATCAGCCATGATGTTGGCTCTCTTCTTGGAAAAGGCTCATTTTCAATTTACAGCTCTGTTGAGAAACTAAATTGGTTTTCTTCCCAATTTAAAGAGACTCTTGCCAAGACATTCCAAGTTTTTAGATAAACCCACGCTCCCTGCCCTGTGCATCAGTGCTAAAGCTCTTCCATACTAGGGCTGTAAGAATCCCAATCCACCAAAATATCTCTGTTTAAAGGAGAAAAAACCCCCATACTATGACGCAGAAGACAGAAGGAATTTTATCCTTAAGATAATTCTCAAAGGCACTCTAATATTGTATTCTCCCTTACTATCATTTTTTTCCTGACAGCTGAGCCCGTATTTTCTTATATTGGTTATAGACAAAAACACATTTTGTCTGTGCGTTCCTGTTCAAACCCAGTTGATTGAGCCACACTGGTTTCACATGCACTGAGCTCCACAAGATGACAAAATGCCTTCAGAGCTGCACCTGTAATGAGGGCAAGAAATCAAGGTCCATCTGGGGCTTCACAATTCAGGAGCAGATCTTCAATACAATCAGAAGATCTTCAATACAGATCTTCATACAATCTCCAGTCATCAGTAGGATGTTCTAAGACATGAACTTTTTTATCTTAATGGGTCATTTAATTAACTGGAAAGTGTCACTGTTGAAGGATATTAATTTTAAAGATGAACAAAAAATGGCTTTTTCAATCTTCCCTTCTCAACTCTTCAAGAGCTTATCAGAGTTGTTCATCAAATAACAGCGCTAGCAGTTGGTAGGCAACTGGAAAGGCATCACATGCCTTACAGAGGTCTGTTCAGCACTGAATTTCAATGAGCCAGAACAGGAGGTTACTTCAAGCTCTAGAAAAGAAGTTTCTGAGTAGGACTTCAGAACAAGTCCATGGGAACTGTTGCTGTTGGTCGTTTTTGCCGTTTCTACAGTGGCTGAGGACCACAGCTGAACCTTGCTGGGGCTCAAGCATGAAGAAGCGAAGGCGTATTCCCCACTTCAGAGGAGAATTAGATCAATCCTCTGCCAAGAGGCCCCACATGGTCCAGGAATTCACCTCCCACTTCTTGAGTTCCCCCTCAGTGCCCTCTGCAGAGGACAAGCCCTCCCAGCTGCACATCCTGCAGAAACATCACAAGCTGCTCTGGGTTAAGACTCAAGCTATGCTTAGTATACATGGTTTTGTGTTTCTTCCTATCTGGCTTTAGAGCATTAGTTGAACCTCCCAGGCACATCTACTTGTTTACATGGCTCTGCCCTCAGCAGCAGATCCCAAGGTCGTTCCCCACACAGCACATTCACAGCAGCCAGCATTTGGATCTCTGGTGTGACCTGCTCTTCGGTGACACCCAGCAGAGACCCCCTGCCCTGGACGCTCTGATGCTTTGGGGGATGGACCGTGAGAAGGAATTGCCCTGTCCTTCTGGCTGTAGAAAAGAATAATCTTTTTCTTTGGGGTATGTCCAATCTGTAATGTAAAATTACACAAAGCTTTGTGAAACCAGCTGTGGATTAGAGCCAGTTCCTTGTAGGCAGAGGAGAAATGTACTTGATTCTATCTCTATGCCAAAAAAAAGCAGGTCACGTATCCACATTACTGCCGGGGAACATGCCCAGTTTGGCACCATCACCTTGGTACTTTCTCAAGTGTTCGCCCTCCACATAGACACCAACTGATGCGATCGAACTCGAAGAAGAAAGCCTTTCAAACAATGCCCACGTGTGGGACAATTCCCTGAAGGCTGTCATGAGCACATAGGTAAGAAATCAGGCTGCAGTCTCATAGCTATGTTGTATAGTTTCCAAAGACTCGGCTGTTTGCAAAAGTCCTCGGGATCCTGGTGTTTGCACAGGTTGCTTGTCACACCACCCATGAGTGACCAGCACATGTACCTGGGGCCGGGCTCCGCTTTCAGAGAAGCTGCTGGGAACATAGCCGTCAGCTTATATGGCAGCCAAATTAAGGTTTGTCCTCCAAAATTACACTTAAAGCTAATGAAAAATAGTTACAGTTCAAGACTATCATGCTCTGTTGTTCGCTAAATCTGTCCTTAAAAAATATCTTACCATCAAACACCCCCCCTGGTTTGTCATTAACAGTCCTGAATGCTCTTTTCTTTCCTAGAAGACTCCTGTGTCTGCAGAGGACCTCTTTTGCAGCATGTTCTCCAATAAGCAGTTTTACTGGAACCACTGCAGTAATTTCTGTGAGTAGAGGTCACATCCCTGTGGCTACAGTACTTTGCCAAAGTGCCTAGAGTTCTGATACTTGTATTTAATACTCCAAAATTTATTTTGCTCCTTCTTCCCGGGCAACGCTCCTGGATTTAGGTATCACCATGCAGGCATGGAAGCAGGGACTTCTAGATATAGCTCAAAAAATTCAAAAGGGAATGTATAATTCCTCTGACTGCTTCCACTGTTTCAGCATGTTTTTTTCCCATCAAAAGCCAGAGTTGAACAACCTGCTCAGCCTTGATGACAAATTCTAAGTGTGCTGGATTACTTCACACTCCTTTAAGAGGCTCTTCTTCCCCTCTAAGCACAGATTTACACTGTAATTTTGGGTGGTGGGGATCCTGATGTACTTTCAGTATGAGTCAGACTGGGAGTAGAAACCACTGCACATTTCACTGCTCCTATATAATTAAATGTGGTAAATAAATAGGAAGTACCTATTTGAAATAAGACAACACTCTCAAAACGAAGAGTGACCAGCGTCGAGTACAGAAGGAGCACTCCCATCCATTTTACTCAGCTAGATGTTTTGGTCCTTAAAGCAGCAAACTTCTGAGTGTAGGGAGGAAAGCTCTCACATGCCAACAGTGGCAAAACTAAATGGAGTCCAGTCTTCCCAGAAATTGAGAAACTATTTTTTTTAAACCAGTAACGACTTTTAGAGCAGAACAGGAACTGAAGAGACAGAACACAACATAAAAACAGGGCAGAAAGGAAACAAAACTGTGTGGGAGTATGTATGGCCACGCTTGACTACGCATCAGTGTGCACTGGGGCCCACCTCAGAGCAGGAGATGCTGGTACCGGATGCTGTCACTTTGCTCAAGGGGCTTCGTTACCACGTTTCAGGATTGTAGTAACACAAGGGAGTTTTTACCACCCAGGCCTGTGTGTGGCATACCGCAAGTACACATAACTAGCACGTCACTACCAAAGAGCAGGTCAAGTGAGCACACACACATTTTTATGTGTAGCCTGGTAACTGAATTCATTAACAAGCCAGGCACCCATTTGAGCTATTAAGATCAGCTGGCAGGTTTGCTACGGTCACTCAGGAAGGTGCTGACACTGGTACACAGCAGCTAAAAAGAAAATCTTTCCTGAAATCTAAATGAAGAATAACCTTGCAGGAAAGACTTGACAGTTGAATGCTCCAACTGGGTGGATGCATAAAACTTACCTTTCTTGAAGGTCATGGAGAGACTGTTCAGCTCTGTGAAGTCCCTCGAGGTCTTTCATCATCTTCTTCATGTGCTCCTTTGAATAACGATTCTGGATGTAGGCAAACCAGCAGCCACCCACTCCGATGACGATGGACACCACCAGCATGAAGTCCTTCAGGTGGTTGTGACGAGTTACTGGAAGAGACCAGAGACACTATTGAATTCAAAAGAACATGACAATTAACTCCGCAATGCTTCGCCTGCACCAGAACTGGACATGAGACCTTAAGACAGTGTTAGAAGGAATTGTGGTTCAGGTTTCACAAAGGGAAAAGATGAGCTACCTTGACACTTAAGGGAAGAAAAAGACCCGTGATAACATTTATTCAATTTGAATGGGGAAGAAAAAAAAAAAAAAAAAGGAAGATGAAATTCAAAATCTTATAATTTTCCTGCAATACGGGAGAGCCTCCACACTGGAACCTCCAGAACAGCTGTGCTCTTTTAGGACAATACAGATAGCATTGAGTATGAAGATATAAGAGCTAAGAAGAAAATAACTTTGTTGAAAAAAAAAATGACTGTGATCAGAGAGATGGGGCAGATCAAATCGTCAAGTTACAAAACTTCCCATCAGAATTACAACTCAATGTGGAAACCCCCTTTTTCAACAGTTAGCAGAAACACAGTTACTTAAAAAAAAGTGTGGATGCATGTGAGAGAACGAAAGTAAATACGTAGGGGGTTTAAGTGCTAAACAAAACCCAAAAACGTGTCAAGCAGAATTTTTTACTGTTTACTACTTAGCAAAACCTCAAACAAGTATGTACTGAGAAAGCTAAAAATGAGAAATAGCAGCTTATTCAAGCTAGCTGCCACTAAACGTTCAGTACCTACTGGTTTTCAACTAAAAGAAGGTAGATTCAGGCTAGATATAAGGAAGAAATGTTTTACGCTGAGGGTGGTGAAACCCTGGCCCAGGTTGCCCAGAGAGGTGGTCGATGCCCCATCCTTGGAAACATTCAAGGTCAGGTTGGACGGGGCTCTGAGCAACCTGGTCTAGCTGAAGATGTCCCTGCCCATGGCAAGGGGGTTGGACTAGATGGCCTTGAAAGGTCCCTTCCAACCAACGCAAATCGTTCTATGATTCTACGACCCTGCACATTGCAACCCCCCAAGTACAACCTTCCACTTGCACTTCACACAGTACTGATTTTTTTTTGCTACCAGTACTACAGGTTTTATCCTAGGCACACCGATTTCCTATCAAGGTCTACAGGCATCAGAGGGAAACACGCAATTCCCAGCAGCACGTGGCATACTCGGCCACTCCATACAACACTGACACCACCAGTGACCCAACACCGCTTCCCAGCACAGGCTCCCCTAAAACACACTAAAGTCCTGGAGGCTTTTGCATTAGGCTTCACATAAACATATAAAGAGAAGTGTGAGCATGTGAGGGGGTGCTTATCTGCGAGCAAATGCTGTGCCAGCTCCAGTAGCCCCCAGCTGTTCCACTTGACCAGCTCCATGCGACGGTACCCAGATGGACAAGACTGACGGGACAATTTAGGTTGGCAGCTATGGGGGAAGCAAAAGAGCCATTACCGGCATAACCAGAAAATCTCTTTGCTTCCCCTGAAGCAGGAGCAGGGTTTTTTTAAACACAGAAATGCACATATGCAACCTGCCCGCTCCCCTTGCTGCTGATCCTGAGAGCACAGAGTGGCAGCCAGGTCACCTCAGGACTCAGAGGCGAGAGCAGCCAGAGAGCTGCCAGCAGGCTACAGCCACCAAAAGGCTCTTTCTTAGAGGAACTGCAAACTACATGCTGTAACGCAATCTCACAGTTACTCTAAAAGGAGTCAGCAACGCTATTTTCCCTAAATTGATCCAACATCTCTCCCTCTGTCCTGCACCTGGTCTGGAGGACACCTCAACTCAGCATGCATGAGATGGGCTGCACCCAAAGCAGCACCCATTTTCCACAAGAAAAACACTTTAACAAGGCGAGTCCTCGCTGCTGGATCCTCGCAGCAATACCTGCCTGCCCATGGCGCAAACGGGTCGTGGTGACCTGGCAAGAACGAGCAGCACTCCCCAAAATGAGCTTCTTGCACATCAGGCTCATGATGAGCATGGCATAGAGGGGTGCCCTGGGACCGGGAAGTCACAGCAGTGAGAAGAGTTTAAAATGGACAGGATGTCACTTTCCAAAATGAGTGGATGTGGAAAAGTCAACGACCAGACATTTTAAAGATGACAAAAGTGTGAATAGCCTTCTTTCATATAGGAATTTTAAAATACTTTAAGGAAATGCCATAACCCACTACAGGCAAATAAATATTGGATGTATTTTGTAGGGGAGAGAGGTGAAGCACAGAAGCAAGTGATGCTGTGCAGGGTGAGGCTGCGCAGGGACTGGATCTCTCCCCCTCCATCCATGGGTGCCTGGCAGCTTTGGCACAGGGCTGGAAGCAGCTTTCCTGCAGGAGAAGCTATTGCTGACACCAGAGGCAGCAGCCAGCATGGCCATGCTCTGCTTCCAGCTCTTTCACATCCTCCTTCATTCACATGCATGTGTTTTGTGTTTGAAGGTGGCATGACAAGAGCCCATGCCAGCTGGGCAGATGCCAGCTCCCACCACTGGGACCACGGGACGGAACCAGCCCGGGGTCTGGAGTGGCCACTGCACAGCTGAGTAAGTTCCCAGCTGGGAAAAAGCTCGATTGCCATCTCTGCTTGGGTCCCTTCCTTTCTGTGCGCCGCAGATGAGCTTACATAAATGGATTCAGCATAAAATCCCACCTGGGCTGCAAGTTTCCCAACACCTTTCGTTTCAGGACTGTAAGGGGTTTTGTGAACATTTATGCAAGGCACTGTGATGCCACACTTGCCGGATGATTTCCATCATGTCCCTGAGAAACCATCTCCTTCATCTCACACAAAATCCTTCAGCTCTTTGTTTCCAGCTATGACGACACGCTGACTGCTTTCTCACAAATCGAGAAGCAACAAGATGACTGTGGTGCTCTCGCTACAAGTTTTCTCCAAAAAGCCTTTCCATCTTACTTGAAGTTTTAGAGACTTTAAAAACTTGATTACACCAAATTAGAAATGGATCTCTACCAACAAATTTTTTTACATAATTTTATTAATTTTAATAAGTACTTCCCTCACAGCATTATAATGTAGATAAAAGAGTCCCCCAGGGCCTTAAATTCATCTTTGCTACCTTAAAACACAGTTAAGAAACATGATTTCTGCTCCCCCCCCCCCCCCCAATAATCCTTCCCTCAAAATGACAAACATAGCAAATTTAGGGCTTTCACTTCCCTTCCTTTTAATTTTTGCAATCATTTAAAGGCTTTTTCAATAGATTAAGATACATGATTTTTGTAATGCTTAGGTCTAAGCATCAGCTTTGCACAATGCAAGAGAGAATTCCTCACATGGCCTTTTCAATTTGAAATTTGCATTTGTCACACACACCACAGTGACAGCAAAGGCTCTGAAAGACCATGTTTGAAGTCTCTTACTGGGTTTATTGAACTATGGTAAAATCCCCAACTGGCAGTAAAGAGACAAAGAACTACACAGAGGCACAGTGGCTCCTTCACATGAAAAGGATTAAGATATGACCACTCTGTTCCCCAACAATAAATTAATACATTCATCTCTAACTCGGATACACACCCTGCTCCACCCAGCACCTGTGTTCTCTCACTTTCGTGAGAAATCCCAAGATGTAAAACACAAAGGGTGCATAGAACAGCGTAAGAATCCAATCACTTTTCCCCAGGAAACTCAAGAACCGGGTAAATTTGCAAGAGGAACAGAGACTTCACCTTGTAAGAGGAGGTCTAAAGACATTTCTCACGCTGTTGAGAAATAATTGGTGTCACATCTCTTGTCAAAACCTCTAATAAAAAGTAAAAAAAAAAAACAATTAAAAAAAATTACTTCCATTATTTGGAGGGATGAGGACTCTCACAGCTGAGGCAGGAAGAATATTTATTGTACCCCCACATCTCTTGATGCCCTAGTGAAATCAAATATAGGGACACAATACATTTGCTTTAACTAATCCCCACGTCACCCCCCACGAATCTCTATTTCAGTCAAGACAGAAGATGCAGAAACTTAAGGTTACTGCTGGTATGCAAAATGTGATGAAGCAAAGATGAAAAAGTGGTAAAGGAGGATGCTGACGTGTTTTAATTAGGAGAAAAAGATTGCTGGATTTGATACAATTTGGTATTTGGGAGAAGGTGGGCTGGAAATATGTTTTTACATTCTCATGTATCTCCAATAAATTATATACTTGGGATTTCATAGCAAAGGGAGAATGATAGCAGGGACTGTAAGAATATCTCCATCAAGCACAGACGATAGGTTAGATCAACATTTTCTTTTTCACATATTGAAGCTGCCACGTAACTGATACAGGGATTCCTTAACAGTCTGGTTCCAAGCCACAGACAGAATATTCTGGTACTATCAAGAAGAACACAAATACACAAGCAAAGATTTGGCCAAAATGAAATAATTCCTAGTCAAAGGCTTTAGATGAAGCATCGCATAAAGGCACGTGCAGCCTCAGTCTAAGGAATATATTGCCTTATGCCACAGTGGCAGATGTGAACTGGAGAAGACAGAAGCCTGCAAAACACAGTAGAGCAAAGCAGAAGATCGCACTAAGCTAGACTCAAAACGTACAGATAGAAGAATAGATGTGTTACAATAGTAAGGGCATTAAACCTGTGATTAGGAAAAAGCCCTGTATTGGATCTTGGTTTTCTGATTTATTTATTTTTAAGCAAAGAACAGATGACGTGAGCCATAACTGGGAAAAGATGAGGCTTTTAAAGGTCAGTTTCCCCCCAGCAGCAGATGACAGATACATCGCATGGAGCTCATTACCAGTGACACCCACTGCCTGCAGTGATTTTTATCGTGTCAAAGTGCCAGAATCTGACCCCAGTTACGGCACCAGACTCCATCCCATGACTCTTTCTAGTCACAAGCCATCTTTGGTTTCTCTGTAGCTCTTGCTCCGCTGTGAGTGAAATCAGTCTGAAAGTGCGTTAGTCTAATGGGGCCACCCTCACTAGCAGAAAATTGATTTCTGGAGTGACTCAAGTGGGCTGCTGCCATCTGCAGCTGGTAGGAATTGCTCGGGTTGACTGAGAGCCAGAAGTGAGGAATACACATAAGACAGCCCAAGAAATGGATGTAAAGCAGCCCAGTATCCTAGCTTTACAGAAATACACTGATGCAACGTTATAGACATTCTGCATACAGAAATCTGAGATCTTCTGGAGCAGACAGACTGCCTGAAGAACAAAGGGAAAACCACAAACGCAACACACACATCTTCAGTGAGGTTGGCCTCTTTCTGTAGCTGCATTTAGGTGTTAAAGCAAAAGGCTGCACCCAAGAAGCCAGCATGGTACCCAAGGTGGTGGCCCCTGCAGAGCTCTCGAGGGGCACAGGCAGGCAGGGACCGAGTGTTCAACCCGAGAACATCACAGCTGCTGAGTCAGGGTATAAACAGACTTCCCCACTACATTGGAGCAATGTTTTCCAGTTAACATATGATAGACACACAAACCCTGGATGATGCAGTGCATCTTGATGTGCTTTCAATACAAAGTGTGGCTATGAAAAGAGATGCCGCCCAGGAGAAACATGAGAAAGCCCAGGGGCTCCTCGGTGCCGTAGGCTGGCCAGTTAAATGACATCCTGCTTCACTGTTTGTCACGTATTTCCGACTGTAGCCTCCAGCTGAAGCAGACTGGCATCTCGGCATGCTCTCCTGCACGAGCCTCCCACTATCCTCCCTCTGCCTGCATTTTTCTCCCTACGTATGGACTGATGATTAAAAGCACTTACATTACTACCTGCAAACCAGCGCTCGCAAGCCGGCATGTTGCATGCAAAATGTGAAATACTCATGAATATCCTGTGAAGGCAAGTTAAACTACTACTCAATCTTGTCTCTGTACCAGGCTCAGGGGTGAATGCGGCTGGTCACTCCAGCTCAGCTCTGGCACCAGCAGCAATAACTTATTACAGTACTCACATTGCTTAGGTCATCTCTCCCCAATCTCACGCTGCTTGGCTCCATTTTTTTTTTGCTTCCTGACCAACTTTTTAGGCCGTGTTAAACTTCAGACTGATGATGAACAGCACACTGTTTTAAGGCTGGACCAAGTGCAACTGGTGCAAAGCAGCAGCAGGTTAATTGCTGGCTGGGTACGGGAGTTGCTCCTGTTCTCCAGGAGCAGTGTGGGAGCAGCTGTGTGGCTGCCAGGGAAACTTCCTCTTTAGTTTAACCTGCAGTTCTTGAAGCTAAGGAATAATCACTTCCTATTTGTCAGAAACAGATGAATAGGGTTTCAGCAGAAATTGGTTAAATAAAAATCATGGCTTAGCAATACTGCTACAGCTTATGAAGAAGCGTGTGACTTTTTTACCTTAGGACAATAAAATAAAATACTTTTTTTTTTAAGTGCGACATTTACCTCTGAAATTTTATAGACTGAACATAATCTACTGCTGAAAAATAATCAATGCCACCTGTCACTTTAAGAGTTTAATCAATAAGCACCGATGCATCTCAGCTATTGCCCTCCCCAGCCCACCAGCACTTGATTGCAGTATTAATAGCTTTAATGTAAACAAACAATGCAAACATGTAATCCCAGCTAGGGGAGGAAATCCTGCATGCTGTGGAGGGGATGTAATGGCTCTTTGCACTGCTGAAACACTAATACTGCAGCAATCTCCTAGATGCACAAATGTAAGAAAGAGGAGAAATAGCATCGTTGTTCAAGATAAGCTCTCCTGCAAACTCAGACCCCTTTCAGACATTGGTGTCAGCGAGCTTCTCCAGGAGCTACATTTTTTTCAGAAGTAAATGAAATAGTTTGGCACCACCTTGAAACCCAACCCTGACTGTTTCTCAGCTAGGCAAGCTGCTCCGGATAAAATCCAGGTAGCACCTCTCCCCTCCACTGGTTGACCGTTCCGGTCTCAGCCCTTTCTGGGTACCCTTTTACTGCGACTTGGCAGCATTTTCCCAGCAGAGACAGGTCCTGCAGCCAGCTCGGATGCACAGCAGCCCGGGGCAGGAGCTCTGCGCTCCGCAGCGGCTCTGCAGCAAGCAGGAGGGCAGCTGGGGCAGGATCAGAGACCGGCAG
Source organism: Haliaeetus leucocephalus (assembly GCF_000737465.1). Classification (NCBI taxonomy): domain Eukaryota; kingdom Metazoa; phylum Chordata; class Aves; order Accipitriformes; family Accipitridae; genus Haliaeetus; species Haliaeetus leucocephalus. Next base: position 7,358,853 of record NW_010972972.1, on the reverse strand, counting down.
CGTCCTCCCTCCCGCAGCACAAAGGAAACCCAACTCACTTGCCCAGCCAACCTGGATCCAAACTGGCAAAGCCAGTACTGGGAGGCACCGCTGGACAGAAAGATGGTACACAGCAGGTACAGGGAGCTCCCCAGTGTGAGGGACGACCAAAGTGGTGTCAGGAGGAGGGGGAGGCTCACCAGGGTCACTGATCGTGATCGGATGAGAGGTAATGGTTTTAAACTGAAAGAGGGTAGATTTAGATCAGATGTAAGGAGGAAGTTCTTCACTGAGGGGTGGTGAGGCACTAGCACAGGTTGCCCAGAGAAGTTGTGGCTGCCCCATCCCTGGAAGTGTGCAAGGCCAGGTTGGATGGGGCTTTGAGCAACCTGGTCTAGTGGAAGGTGTCCCTGCCCATAGCAAGGGGGTTGGACTAGATGACCTTGAAAGGTCCCTTCCAACCCAAACCATTCTACGATTCTATGATCACAGCCAAAATACGTGTGTCACATCAGCAGAGCTGGGGCCAACAGGGAAGGGCACCTGGGGGCAGGCTGCTTGCTTGGGAGGTGGAAACCTAAAGACATTAAGGTAAAGCACGCCGTGGGATGGGGGTGGCTCAGGGCAGGGGGTGCTGCCCAGCAGCCCTGCACTGGATCTGCATGGAGAAGGGACAGTGCTGCTGTTCCCCTGACCGCAACGGAGTGGCTTCCGCCCCCGGAGGGAGAGGGACAGGACCTTTCTTCAAACATTCAGCAGACATCCAAGCACCGTCTCCCCTTATCTTCGCAAACACTGCCAGGCGATCCGTCAGCTAACGCGCCACAGAAGAGTTCAATCATTCTTTGAAAACATTCATTCGTAAATTCAACACTAAAGAAATAAACAAGATGAATATTGGCCCTGTTTCCCATTCCGGATGGATTACCACAACATCCTCTTCTAAGGAGCAGATCCTGGCAAGTTGCTGCAGATAATGTAATACTGAATCCCTTTTGTTTCATGTTTTGAGAAGACTTCTAGGCTGACTTATTCAGACGGTTTGTTTTCTACCCACCCACAGCTATTACAGCTTTTCTCTCTTTTACTGTTTCCTCCACCATTGCCATTACCTGCTTTACCCAGCACGCTGCCAGCCGCCTCCCCAGCCGCGCAGCATCATGCCCTAAGCTAAGGCAAGTTTAGGTGTTGCACAGAGAAATACCTGCCAGCCCCACCTCGAGCTGATTCATCTCCTACTCCTGTTCCCAGTGCCAACCGTTCTCAGCTCCACCACACAAGCACTTAACAAACATCCTTCCTCTTTAGCAGCTTTTGCTCAAGACAAGTGGATAAGGAAAGTCTAAGGAAAACTTAGCTTGGCTGTAAATGTATTCTTTTTGCTTCCTAGAACTTTTCTTTGTAAGATACAGGTTGACCAGAAGAATTCCAAGTCTTTCCTGGGAAGGAATGTATGGGTAACAAAGGCTAAATTCAGCCAAGCTGGCTTCTCTCTGCAGCTCTTCTCCAAAGAGAAGCGAAGGGTTCCCCAGACCACGGGAGTAATTTGGCTGCTTTGAGCAAAGAACTTGCCTCTTCCCACCAACTGCAATCAGCATCAGGGCTCCCATCTCTAATGTACACCTTGGTCACTCCCTCTGAGTGATTCAAAGAATGGTAAATAAAAATCCAATTAATCTGAAACTTATTCTACCCACTGTTTGCATGCTTTCCTACATTGTGAAAGCTCTTGGGATATTTTAGATTCAGCCCGCAGTACTGAGCACGTCACCTCGCAGAGCAGACAGGCTGCAGGATGAAGAGTCCTGCACTTGCCAAATGGACTTTGGAAAGATAAAGAGGAGGGGGGAAAAGAACAAAAGAAGAAGTACAGCTGTTATGTTTTGCACTAAAATTCACAAAAAACAGTATTTGCCACAAACTGCTGATTATTTTTCCACAAATGTAGCTCTCAGTACTATTAACCTACTAAAAATGAACAGCATAAAGCATGTTCATTAGCAAGTAAGTGGGGTTTCCCTGAGAGAAATTTCATGAAGTCCCTTTCAAGAACATGTACTGTTTTGCTGAGCACAATGCCACCCCCCATGCACGCCAAGCCACCCCAAAACAACCAACCAACCCTATATTTCTGAAATAGCTAATAGAAGTGCCTGGAATTTGGCAAATGAATGACTACAGTTTCAAGACAGTTTAAACTGTGTTTTAGTGAAAACCTTGGACGAGTCCCGAAAGTGCAGAGCAAGGTGACTGCTCTCACGCCGAGGAGAATGCAAGGACGGCCATTATCTTTGTGCCAGCCATTTCACACATTAACGCTGCCATGACACAAACATTTAGCATTGGATGCAACATGTCTCCTGGGCACAATTAATATCTCTTATTTCCTTCCAAGTGCCAATACAACTGAAAGGATTCATTAAAATCCTGGTTAGCATCTACTGCATAGACTGGGAAATGAGGTCATAGCAGAGTGATGCACCTACAGTCACACCTGTGAGCCTGGCCCACGCACTGCACGCTCCCAGCCCGATATAACCAAACACCCAAATTATCATTCCAATACTTGGTCTAGGCACACCACATACCAATGGTGCAGCTCCATCAAACACCCTAGGTGCAGGAACCATGCTTGGTTTGATCTACTTGGCGTACATCACTGCCACGCATGACCACAAGTGTCAGACAGGCACTACCAACGTATCAGTATATAAAAGACAGGAGAACTCTGTAAATCACTGTAAATCACTCAGGATTTGTCAGCACAAGTAAGCGGATTGAACCGTTGCTTCTGTGTTCAGGAGCCGGCGAGAATAACTGCTGCAGGACAAGTCCTTTCTCCAGGGTAATGAGTGCCCTTCCAAGGCAGAATAGTAGGAAACACTGCAAGTAACGACAGGAGAGGTGTTCCAGTATAAAATACCTTTTCTAGGATAGTTCTTGTTAAGCTCAGACCACCCACAGAATAGCTAAGGTGGACTGCCCTGCCCTGCGGCAGTTAATTCTTGCCAGCCCCAGGCTCCCTGCACGGTGCAGGTCAGAAGAACTGGGGGATGTTCAGGTCTCCTACCTGCTGCTGCAATCACTGTCCAAAGACCTACGTCAAGCAGAAAAAGACAGCATTTTTCATGTGTAACATCTGCCCGTCACCACCGCTGCCTGTGCAAGGAGGGACGGAATCAGTCTCTCCCATCGCAGCTGGCATCGTTTTTCCCTCTGACCGCCCGCCAAGGCTTGTGCTCCTATAGCGCGTACTGGCTGCCAGTGGGGTGACCCTTTGGGGTGTTGTATCACCAAGGCAACACAAGATAATCTTTCTACTCTCAATTTTCTTGCTGCTTTTTAACTTGTCATACCAGAACTTCGTGTAATTTTAGCTATTAAGCCTCTGTAACCCCCTGTGACAGAGGCCAACTGTACAGCAAGGCACTGGAGCAGAGGTTTTATAGCCGAAGCTCAGATTGTTTGTGTCCAGTTTATTGCAACTTAAATCACGCTGCATTTCTCCCTCGCCTGCAGACAGGCTGGCACAGCCTGTTCTCCCTGCTTGCGTGTGGCCTCTTCTGCTCTGCTGTGCCTGCACCACTTCACCCCTTCGCTCCCAGCACCAGCAACCGTGACGGGGCAAACCTGGGTGTAAGTTACATTTGCAAAAGCTGCAGAAAAAAGCAACGTACATGAAGGAAAATCGATTTCCATGCCCTGTTTTGTCTTTTGTTTTTTGGGGAAAGAAGGAAGAACGGACACAATTTCACCAAAGACAGTAGTTGTTATGCGTTGGCTGCAAGACTATTCACGTCACATCAGGTGTGCAGCACTGCCTTTGTTTTACATTTTAAAGGAGCAAGGCAAAAAGCTGTACAATAGTAAAAACTAACAGTAACCTCAGGTATCCTAAGCAAGAGAGTGCCACCATGAAAGATACAAATTCAAAGCCTCAATTTTTAAACAAAAAGTTTCACAAAGTCTTACTTTGGGAATAGAACCAAGATGGACTATTAGAAAATCAGCAATTTTACAGCAACCTATAAAAGCATTGTTATAATTAGAGAAAAATCTACACACTTGGCAAATTCTATACTGGTTATTTACATTCAAGTTGAAGTATCAGAAAAAAACACACATTGGAATTACTAATTTTTTAATTTCCCTATGTGAATTAATTGGATCAGTGACGACTCCTTCCTTGTTCAGTAGCAGACATTTTCAGACACAAGACAGGGAAGAGCCACCACCTCAGGGTACAACTGTGGGACAGGCACCATTCCCTCTAAAGTCAACCTGGTGGCAGCTGCTGTAAGCATGACAGCAAAAAACAAAATACAAAAATGCCTCTGTTTTTAAAAAAAACAAATGAAGCTAACAGCTCAATAAATTCCCCTGATGGCACCTATAATTTTTCTCTCTATCGATATCGAGCCCTAGTCCTTTCTTGAGTACTTAACACACTTTTTTGTTTGTTAGTGGACCCACAACATAATTATGGAAAGAAACTTTTATAAATGTGCTGATTTTCACCAGCAATAGGACACCGTAAGACCAGCCAGATTTCTCTATTGCCCTGCTCCGTGGCTTCTCAGGTTCAGAGCTATTGCTCCTTAAAAGAGTACCCAGAACTAAAGCCCCAGCTTATTGACCAGTTGCTGCTGGCACACGGACTGAGAAAACTATATGACAACACTAACGGACCCTATGAAGTCTATTAATGGGACAGAGCTGCTTTTCTGTTTAGGTGCAGGTAATCTAAACACAATTCAGTTAACCGTAAATACTTAAAGTGGATGTTCAATGTCACAGCGATAAATTAATCTAGTATTTGGTTAAGAAATTCTATTGCATTAAACAAATAATGATTCAACGGATCTAGAAATACTTGTCAAATATGCTTTTAATTATAATAAAGGGAAACAAATCAGCTATATTGGCAGCTATACCGAAGGAAGCGTGGCTTCATCCACCCTGGAGAGTGGACACCAAGGAATAAATGCTTAATGAAAAGCAAAAAAGGTCAGTTCGTTCAGAAACCTCCAAGTGCCACCTCCTGTCTGGGAAACCTCTCCTTTTCCAGGCACCCAGTCCTTTCTCTTCTGTTAATCCCCGCACAGATATTCAATAAAGAAAGGGTAACGCTCAGGATGACAGCTAATGATGACCGCAAATGAGAAGGGCTGGGGGATCGGCAGAAACCCTGTCCCACAGCACTGCAGGACGCACGCAGACAGCTCAGTATGGTACAGGAGGCACCAGGGTGCACCAAAAACAGGGTGATGGGTGTCAGGGTGCCTGGCTGGTCCCCAGGGGGCTGAGGCCGAGGGGTGCAGCACGCTCCAGTGCCAGGCAAGCTCCCCCCAGCAGAGCCCAGGGCAGGTACTGGTTGGGCAGCAGCTTGGCAAACCACCGTGGCTTGTGCCTAGCCATGAAACAAATTACATCTGGTGGACTTCTGTCCTGGGAAGTGGGGCTACGGGAACCTCTCCTGAAATCCCAAAGCAACATACAGATCCCACTTTGTTGGCCTTTGGAGAGGTGACCAGAAGTCGCTGGGATCGACAACTCAGTGCACAGCATTTTGTCTGTCTTTTAACCCCAAATGGTACCACAGTGGTGTCTTGAACCATCTGTGAGGAGACGTATGTCTCAGTCTCCATCACTTGAGAGTTACAAAGAATAAAATTGTAAATGCACTTTTCACCAAAAATAGCTATTGTTTTTAATTTTACTGCTTGTTTTCTTAAAATTCCCCTCCCCTGCTTCACCTGAAGTTGTGGTATTTTGTACCAGATAAATTCCTGAACCACAGGACCAGGACAAAGGGACACAGGCACAGAAGAAGCAATCGCTTCATCTTGCATAGATTATAATTTTACCATACTCCTTTGCATTTGGATTAATTACAGAGCTCCAACCTTTCAAGTGTGCTGACCTGTTTGAAGAAGGAAATGGCACGTCTGGAGTATGGTATAGGAAATCAGACCTCATGGGATTACAGGAGTCTACTGATCAGCAAGGAAACTGGCCAGGTGCCCCACTCAACTACCCAATGCTTGCTGAAGCCTCTGCAATAAATTACAGGAGACATCAAAGAACAAGCTCTCTAGCCCCGGGATGGAGAAAAGCTTCACCCAGCTTCATGCGGCAGTGAGGAACCATACCTTGGTGCGTGTGCTCTAATCCCCACTGACAATGAGATGTCTCTGGTTTTATTATGAGTCTGCAGGAAGCAGTCATGGGGCTCCAATAGGCTGGTTTTATTTTAATGCTTTTATACCTGTGGTGAATAGAAAGTAGCTTCAAGAGAGAAGAAAAACCCTTGTCAAGAGAGAAATCCTGCACCTGTGCACCAATTCCACTGCCAGCAGCTTCACTCTCTCAAGAGCAAAGATCACAGAGGACCACCTCCACTGACTATCTGAAAAGAACCATAACAGGAACGTATCTGAAACCACTAAATCTGTCGCTGTGCAAATGCTGCTCCTGCAGCTTAAAAGGTCACCAAGTACTTCCCAACACTGTTGATTGCTAATGGCTGTTAAAAACTGCTGTTTCACAATCCATTCCTTAAGGAATCGGTTTTAGATAAACTACTTCTCACCATACACTGCAGTATGAACTGGAGACAAATCCATTCACTTAACCAGCAAATATTACCCTTTAAAAAGTGTAAACTCTCTACTTCAGCTAAAAATTTAAAGCTTATTTCCTCTATTCACATACCCGATACGTATGCAGATTGCAAAATCTGTAACAAACCCTTACTGATCTGAAATAACCCGATCAGGACGGTTCACTGCACGCTTTCATCTGCCTGACCAGAGGAGGTTCCAGTGTTCCAGTGCAACAGACGCATGGCAAAATGGAGTACCTCAAACACGGAGAATGGCCATTAATCTCAAACCATTACAAGTAATTTACTTTGCTATTTACAGAGCATCCAAGAACCACCTGAATAATTCCGCCCCCTCCAAGCACAGGAGTTACTGGGCTCAAGCCTTTGTTGGGTGAGCAGCGACAGCAGGCACTCATCCGATGTCTCTGCCACCCCTGTGCAACGCCACTGACTGACTGAAAAGCTTCACCTTGTAACACGAGCCAAGCATAAATAAAAAAAGCAAACTGTGCCCGAGTGAACATATGCTTTTTAATAATTGGAAGCAAAGATGGCTGAATGTATAACCTAGGCTTCTAATTCACTTAGCTTATACCTCTGCCAAGCCTCATAAATTTCACTTGGTTTAGTCTGCACAGCCAGTTTTCCCAGGATTTGCCTCACTTCACCTTTTCTCAGGAACTTGGACACAGACTGAAAACAAGAAAAGACTGCACTAATAGTTGGACTTAAAAAAAAAAAATTGAAGAAATAATGCAAGCGCCTTATCACTTCCCAGTGGCCAAGTGCTGGGCAGCCCAGAGAGGGAAGGCTGGAAAAAGGCCAAAAACCTGAACTTCTCCATTAGATTGTTAGCATGTCCCGCAGAGTGAAGGTACATCCTACCTGCTATTCCAGCAGTGGACAGTAGCAGATACTTAAAAAAAAACACATAAAGAACAGAGGAAGCACAAAGTGGTATTTTTGATGGTGTAAACCTCCAGCTGTCAGCAATCAAAGCTGGGGGAGTTCCTGGGCCAGAATTTGTGCCCAGACTATTGCATTTGCACTATGGTAAGGAAGTATCCCCTTGCATTCATTTTAAACCTCCTGTCCACAGGGGACACATGACGACTAAAAGGGAAGGAGGAGTACTGCACAAGAGGGCTGAAATCGTGTACTGGCAACACAGTCCGCCATAAAAATCCATCTTGTCTGCATGATGCCAAGCAGAAACAGGCCCTGATCAAGCAAGATTTCTGTTCACCTCACAAAAGCACCTAAAGCTCATGAGAAAGACATGAGTAAGAGGGAGAGAGACAAAAGTACCTTTAATAGACAGTAGACATGAGCCAGATGGAACACATGCAAAAGGAGCACCCCGGGCAGTGCCAAGATAAGCATCAGAGGGCTTCGAGATAGTGCCAACAGACGCCTATAATCAGCATCAAAGGAACCCAGTCCCTCATTCTCATCCATCCTAAATGCCTTCTCATCTAGCCTATTGCTATTGCCCTCATCCAGAGGCAGATAATCTGCAGCCTGAGTCACCAACTGAGCCCCAGGTCCCCGGCAGCAGAGTGGCTGCCCTCCAACAGATCCCCTTCGGGGCAGCTGCAAACCTCACCACACGGTCAGCACCACAACGAGCAGGAAGGACAGGAAGGTTTTACCCTACAGACAAGGGAGATCCCAGCAAGACAATGGGTCTGCAGCCCTGCGAGCAGAGATGGAAATGCAAGCCCAACAGGCAGGATGCCTCTAGGCTACAGAGCTGCTCCGATAAATCCAAAGGCAGCCTGTTCCTGTTTCAGGGGAATTGTACCAGGGATGATTTGCCTAGGTGAGCCTGTGTAGGGCAGAGTTTGGTTCACGCAGATCTATCTTTGCTGTTCAGTACTGAGCAGACACAGACCCTCTTGATGAACGGCCAAAGGACTTTGAATTTTGGTACTTACGGAGAGGAGGCCCAAAAAGCACTGTGTCCAGAGCTTTCAGCTGCAGCTTCTGCCTGTGGCTTCGATCTGTCATTTTCAGAACACTTCCCATCATGGTAGCGTTGTTCACTGCTAGCCTGTAAAAAAAAAGGAAAAATTCATTAAAAAAAAAAAAAGTAGGTGTGGTCATATCCATCCGGATTAATAACTGACAAAAAATTAGTAACATGGAGACTACTGGAGGAGAAATGCAATGAGCAGGACCTGAAAGCTCTCTGCTTAGGCTATCAGGACAAAAGGAATCCCTCAAATATTGTCCTCTCTGATATAGGATATCTCTATGAAAGAGTTAAGCAGCAGTGTCTTTGGCTTTACTTGGAGAGGGAAGGACAAACCAAGGCCACACCTATTTCATTAATCCTGACAACCTAAATTACTGATTTCCTATCAAAACTGATCTTTTGGTGTCCTGCCAATCACTAATATGTTTTTTTAATCAAACCTGTATTGCTAGCCTTTGATATGTTATTTCACAGACTGTAAGACCATACTTCTCACTTGGAAGAAATGTGGGCACACCATGCACTACCTTGAAAACCTTATTTTATTCCCAGTTCATCTCTCTTTCCCAGTCAGTTTACAAGCCCCTTTTCAGTACCAAAAACCTTTACCCAAAAAGCTGCAGTGAGTTTTTTCAAACCTGTTGTGAGTTTAGGCCAACTCACAGCCAGTGTTTCTCTTGAGGAACGCAAGGCTTAGAAGTCTCCTTTTCCAGAGCATCAAGTGGCACAAATTATTACCAGCACATACATACCAGTGCTGAGTGGTGCAGATATACATAACTAGTAGCCCTTGAACTGGGAACTTAAATGCTACTTAGATGCAACCCAGAAAGCAGAGATACTCCTTTGCCGAGGATGATGAACAGTGACAGAGAAGCTCTATGACTGGGCTGGGGTTATGAAGGAAGCCTGTGGCAAGAGCCAGGACGTAGCCTAGGTCTGCTCTGTTCCAGGTCAGGGTTTTAGCTCTAAATATGTAGCTTCATGCATAGGCGGGTGAAGTCTAGCATACAAACCAGCAAGGACAGTATTCACAACTACACAATTTGGACTGCAGCCTCTCCTTTCACCCACAGCAGATACACACTCACTTATGGCTAAATGACTCCCTACAGAGAGGACTACAGCAAAGCCAAAGCCTCTAAACCTAACCGAAGCGGAACAGGAATTAGACTTGGCTCTGTACATGCCAAGGAATTGCACATGATGTTATGAGCTGCCTCAGATCTGTTTTTCTCCCTGGCACACATCCCAGAGGAACACAAGACAATGCAGCAAGCACTGACCTGGGCATGGCATGTCCACTCAGCTGTAACTTTCTGAAGGTCTCTTCGTACTGTGGCAGCTCTACGTAGGTAATGAGCCACTGAACCACCTCGTCAACTGTCCAATTATACACTGTAGGAGAGGTAGAAAACAAGCAAGCAGCTTAGTATTTTTACTAAGCAACTAAAATCATCAAGCCAGCAACAACAGCATAACTTCACCAGACATACCTCATCCTATCAACTTCCGCAAAGGAAAATTATCTGCAGAGTTTAAACACGTTCCTATTAAGTATGCAGTGAGCTGGAGTGGGGACATTAAATCCTGCGGACTATTAGACAAGGAATAATCCCCCTGGGATACTCCAGGCAATCCCGCAGGTCCTCAGTCTCTACCTGATTGCTTGTGTGATTATTTTTGCTAGTCTGTTCTACACACAATGGGCTGCTACAGATTCAGCATAGACATGATGGGCTGCTACATGTTTAGCCTTAACAGACACCACCACACTGTTCATAAGGACTGGTGCTTTTCCAGCAGCAGCCTCTGACAACAAACATTTAATGGTGGTTGACTTTACAGTGTGGTTCCAGCTCACGAAAGAAAAACATGCAATGAGGCCATCAGATAAAGGAGCAGCCTCAGACAGTGCTGGCACAAGTGACGCTTCACTGGCAGCCTTTTGCAATGTCACCAGAAGGGCCTGAGGCTGAGATCCTCAGAGAGGCAACACCCAAAGCGCTGGCAGATGACAAGTGAAATCACCTAGTTTTCTATGATCCAAGTGATGTTGCTGTCTCCAAATTCCCAACAAAGCACGTTCATCCTCACCACATGCCCAAACCACTGAAATACTGAATTCAGCTAAAGTATCTGGCAACACACTCTGAAAGCCTCACCCACTCCTCTGGATCCATGGACCATGTGAGCATCAATTAAAAAAAAGTAAGTATGGAGAAATGCTATAAGAAAATGGTTGTAAACAGCTTCAGAAAATGATTTGCAGGAGGAGGTGGAGGGGGGTGCAGCAGCTCAAGTGAACCAGGTGAACTTTCCTCCTTAACCGCCTCACCTGCGGATTTGTGGATTATTTTTGGAGCTGACACAGAGCTCCAAAGCCACAGGTAAGGAAACCTTTGGAAATGAAGCTTCTGCCTTTGCCACTTAGTTTTGTTGTACTTGTAGCAATGGTATGAAGGCAAAGAAAATCATGCGACAGATTTTTTTCATAGGGCAGTGGGGTTCGCTATGCTTTAATTTATCAACTTCTGTCTTTGCTCAGCATGTGCTGAGCTCTTGCGGCATTTACCCAGCCTCCAGCAACCCAGAGTGCTGTGCTGGACATCACCCACTGCTGACAGTCACCACCTCGCACGCTTCTGGCCCAACATCCGTCAGTCCTTCTCTCACACACCGTTTCCAACAGCCAAGTGGAGAAAAGGCCCATTTACTGCTGGCTCCGAGGGCTGCATCGCTGCTGAGTTCAGAGCTGCGCGGCCGCTTCTTAAATGTCAACAATGAGTTGTCCCGCAAATATGAGAAACATCTTCCAGCTCACTCCAGTGAGCTGAACGCCTTCGACGGAAAGATGACAGAGCGGGCAGAGCGAGTGCCAAGCGCTGAGCAAAGGAGGGCAAGACTTGCGAAGAAGGTGTCATCTCCACGTATGCTTGCACGATGACTCACAGATGCAGGTTGGCAAACGCAAAGCCAGCAAACTGCCCTCGCTTCAGGGGACTCCCTACAGTTAATGCTCGCTGGCCCACAAACCGTGGGAAACTGATTTCTGTGGCCACAAGCAAGATGTTAATTAAAGCTGAAGTGGGCAGGGGAAGCCTGACTCCCTGGGTGGTGGCACCGCCAGCGTCCCGGCACAGCGGGACAGCAGTGCCGCAGGGCACGAGGCCGGACCACAGCCTCGTCATAGACCACCACACACCCACCAGCCGGGGGGGGCAGGAGGGGTGAATGGTGCCCACCGCGGGGCAGGAGTCCACGTAAATTTTGAAGAGCCCAGCATGAAGTGCCGGGGGGGCAGTGAGCTGGCCCCTGGAGGGCCCCTGCGCAGGAGGAGTGGTGGGCACCACTGCCTCCCACCACCCGCAGCTCCCCCCAGGCCTGGCAGGGCCCCCCCCGCTCCCCGATGCCAGCAATGCAGGGCTTGTCCTCCGCATCCCCACGCCACGCCAACAGCCGTGCCCCCACGCCAACAGCCGCCTCTCGGCCTCGCACAGCAGCCCCCGCGCAGCCCGGCCCTGCCAGCCCCCAGGTTCCTCTGAAGCGCCCGGCTTCTCTCTTTTTTTTTTGGCCTTACATATCCAGAGTTCTTTATTTTGGGAAGAGAAACTGAGAAACAAGCTGGCAGCGTCAGGCAGCATGCTCCAGTGCAACGGTGAGCAGCTCCGTGCCCTGCATCCTTGCCACGATGATCTGATCTGCTACTTCAGTGGCTTTGGTAGAGCCGTGCTTACCGAGGGCTTTATCTATCAAATCCAACACCTTGTAAGAGCATCACAGCCCTTATATTTTTGGATAATTAGGGGGCAGAAACAACTTTTTAGTTTACACATGTGACCAGGAACAACAGCAACAACAGATAGGAAAAGCACTCGGCTTGAAAACAGATGAAACGGGCATAGCTGTCCCAGGCACCCATCAGAAAGGGACATAGCTGCCCCGGGCACCCATCCCTGTTAGACCTTGGTGCCCTTTCAGAGGTGCTTTTCAGGCTCACATGAAGGAGCAGACCTTTTGTGCAAACCTGATGCTACGACTCGAGTTCAAACGCCAAGATTAGGCTCCATAGGAGACCATCCTTTAGAAACCAATAATTTATTTTATCAGCTAGATATACAGAATGACAAGAAGGGAAAACAAGAGTGGTAACTAAATCCAACACAAGGAAAACTGTTATGCCGCAGCAGCTCTACTCAGAGACATGGCAGGTCCCATGCATGTCAGAAGCAGGGAGAGAGCAAAAGCAGCTCAGCAATTAAGGGACCCAGGGAGTATCATGGGATGTTCTCCTCCATCCCTTAATGATTTCTACCCTTTCCCTGCTGACATTAAAATATACTTCAGGCAAAGCCATCTGTAAACAGCCATACAATAGAATAAATATTTCTTAGACGAGGCTTTCCTTGAACACAGGAGACAAAGCAACTCATTAGCATCATCCCTACTTGTAAGTGGTTTGGACGAGAATTATCAACACGTGGCTGCCCATCTCCATGGGACGGACAGTCTGGTCCTGGATAAACAACTCAAGGATCGTGCACAGAACCACCACGTTTTCAAACTGCTTTTCAAACGCTGTACCTAAGTATTCATTTAGTCCTCCTGGGATTGTGAGGGACTATAACATTACTACACAGCACTTTGGAAATACTGAGCACATCCTACCCCCAAGTAATTTAAAGGCTAAGACAGAAAAATCAAATACAAATAGAACAGGACATAAATGAGAAATTGAAATCTTTACAGTTGATGAATTGATCAGAAGACTAAAACCCAATTTTTCAAGTGATGGGGCTGATAAGATTACCTGATCTTGGAGGATAGAGGGAAGAGAAAAGACTGTAAGTGAAGAGCAGCAATTAAAAGTATTGGAAAAAAAGATGTTCCAGGTCTTGAGAGCAACATGACAACTAGTGTACTGAGGAAAGGAAAAGCACAAGAGGAGGAGTAAAGGACAGCCATCAGCAGAAATGGTCCATGCCACGGATCACAAAAAGACCCGATATACCAATGTGATCTGCATCAACACATCACTCGCAATGCAATAAGTAAATCAAAATGCATCGTACAGTCAACACTACACCTATGTTTTGTGAAAGTGCAGTCTTCCTAATTCTATACCATCCCTCACATTTTCATTTTCAAGGCACTAAAGATTTTTCTTATTAGTACTACTGGTCCTAAGATAAAACACCATTCTGTAATGAAGCCCCAAATTTGAGAATAAAAAGTTATCCTAACTAGAAAGAAAGAAAAATCAGTTTTAAGGTCTCTCAAAAAAAGAAATTCCAAAATTCTGGTCGGGGAAAAAGTAGAAGTGAAATCGTGCCTTTTCCTGACCACTTCAGACACTCTCCCAATGTCTGGAAACAGCCATCGCTGTACAAGTGCAGGGCACAGGGCAGCCCGCATGCAGCAGCCAGGGAAGCACTAGCCAACTTTAAAGTTTCTTCCAAGATTCAGAAGTTTCAGGCAAGTTTCCCACCAGTGACTGAACTTCCACCACCTCCCTGGGATAACTTGCTGTGACGAGTAATACCATTTCGTAACAGCTTGCAGCTTATTTCTACATCAAACGTATTTATGTACACTTCCAGTTTTAGGACTTTATTCTACCTTCTTTTCACTAGATTAAGGAGCTTTTCAGCTTCAGCAAAATTCTTCTAAAGAAAACACGACCTGTAGGAAAACTCCCACGCAGCTCTACTGAGTATTTAGGATGCTATTACCCCATAAAAATACCATTTCAAACTGGGTATTCGAAGGAGAACCTGGAATAGGACAGTATTTGGCTCTATTTTAATACACATTTATAGGGGCAGAGAAACGAAACAACACTTTATACTTTTATGGCTATACTCAGATGCCAGCACTAACAGTTGGGAAGTACCAAGACCAACGAAATCCTGAAAGGCACCCCCCACCCCCCCAACAAAGGAAGCTGGAAGAGTACTTGTACAAAGCAGCAAAAGAAGCAGCAGCATATTTTTCCTAGGAGGTACACACACTGCTGCCAAGGTTATATGAAATCCAAAGTGTTTATCGCCTTTATGGCAAGAGGGGTGGAGCAGGCTGTTTCAATTTGCTTGTTTGTCTTTTTTACCTTCAGAAGTCTTCCAGGCCTTCCAGAGATCTTCCACGCTAATGAGCTTGTCTTCTCCATGGAAGGTGCTGTGCTTGACTGTTGGGTCATGATAATTCAAGTCCTCCCTCAAGAACTAGGAGAAGAATAAACAGTGGGATTATTCTTTGATTCATCTTTTAGAGAGATGAGGAGCATTAAAAAAAAAACCAAAAACTTTCACCTGTTTTCCTTATTACTACATCTACAAGTTGTCACATAATAATTTCTGTGGCAAAGACCTAGTAAGTCTGAGATGCAGCACCTCTGGTCTTTTCATCTCTGATCAAAACTACATCATCTCCCTAGTTCATGGAATCACAGAACGGTTTGGGTTGGAAGGCACCTTCAAAGATCATCTAGTCCAACCCCCCTGCCAAAGGCAGGGACAACTTCCACTAGATCAGTTCGCTCGAAGTCCCATCCAACCTGGCCTTGAATACTGCCAATGATGGGGCAACCACAACTTATCTGGGCAACCATTTTGAGTGCCTCAGCTCCCTTGTCAAAAGAAATTCCTTCCTTATGTCCAATCTTTAAGCTTTCTCATACATCCCCCTTTACATATTGAATAAGGTTTCCCCAGAGCCTTCTCTTCTCCAGGCTGAACAACCCCAACGCTCTCAGCCTGTCTTCACAGCAGAGGCATTCCGTCCCTCGGATCATTTTTGTGGCCTCCTCCAGATCTGCTCCAACAGGTCCATGTCTGTCTTGTGCTGGGGACCCCTGAGTTGGATGCAGTGCTGTGGCGGGGGGTGCCTCAGGAGAGCGGTTGAGCTGCTCTAATACGTAACACCATCTATTACAGACCTGCACTTTACTTCTAGCTGAATGCATTTTTCTCTACTTCCAGTTTCAGGATTTTATTCTGCTGCCTTTTTGCCAAGTAGCCCTCTGCCAGCAGATTTCTGCCTGGGGCTATGCTGACAATAAGCAAGTCAGCTTAGGAGCTTCAGCCTCTCATCATTAAGAAAAGGAATCTTTCCAGACACCAAACCATTCTACTTCTTCTTTTCCAACCAACTGCTTTCCAAGTCCTTTACTGACACATCAGCATAAGAAGAGGTCACAGCGTTTCCACAAGGCACAAACATACCTACGGCAGCAATAATCCTTCTCTCCTGCTACTCCCTCTCTTGGCACAGAAATCAAAATCTTCTTACGGCACCTGTGCCCTCCCCGTGGAGAGACCCCAGAACCCCAAGAGCATCTATTGAAGGAACGAGGCAGTATTTCTGAAATTGAGCACTCCATTAGGAATCTCCCCATCTCGGATATCATCTGATAGTTGTGGAATAACACAGGCTGTAAACCTCAAAATAAGAGGATATAGCTCCTCTTACGGGAAACAGTAAATGCTCAAAAGTTTACCACAAGACTGTGACAGATGATGCCTGCAGGCAAGGTAGGGTAAATAAGATGTGTCACAGAAGCATTAACCCAATAATGCTGGAAAGACAGAGAAGAAAAGCCAAATGACAGGGTCCTTGCTATTCCAGTGCTCTGAGTCGAGATGGGGCACAAGCGAGCAGCCACAGGAAACACAGAAAAAAGGTTTTTCTAAGGAGGAATCAAGCAAGACAGCCGATGCAAAGCAGCAAAGTCTTGGTATTTACAGAGGGGTCTTCAGCGAGGGAGGAGAGCCAGGCTGGCACAGACAGAACAGCAACTGCCTTCAGCACAGGAATCTTAACCTGGAGTCCTGGAATCACCCAGTAATAATTAAAGACGAAATACAAAACCTACTTCAGATTCTCAGAAAATAAGGGAGGATATAAACTGTTATGTATAATCACAGTAACACTTTATTATTATCATTATCATTATTATTATTATTATTTTAGCTTTTTGTAACTTTGTTCCATTATTGCAAACATATGCTTTCAGGTAGGTGTTATCATTTAACATTTTTCATTACAAAGCCGACACTGCACGATCAGATAAACAACACAAGCTACTCCGTGCTCAGAGACGAGGCAAAGCTTAAAATCAGGTTTTCTGGGTTTCAGCAAATCCTCAAATTTCAGACTATCCAGGAAGCAGGGGAGGCTTGCCAGCTGAAAGGCACTTTTTTTGGTTCTATAAGACCTTTTGATTGCATCAAAATGTAGGTCATCAAAATCACTCAACACTGCCAAATAACAGCCTCTGTTATTTTGTAGGAGTTTCTGTGTAAATGCGAATTCTATCAGGGATTACTTTATATAATTCACACACCACGCTCAGTAGTGGAAGTTCGTCTTCTGTAACATCTAGAATCAACACACTATGCTCTTCTGGCGTTCCAGTAGATACCTGAGCAAATGCACTTTAGGGGACTGAGAATAACAATATATATAACTATATACATATAATTATATATTAGAGAATATATATAAAAGAATATGTGCTTTTATTTTATATATATTTATAAAATTAGTGCATATGTAATATAAATTTTTTGTAACTATAATAATATACATATATTTTTAATATATCTATAATAAAATTATTAGTTAAGTATTTTCAGTTGCTGCACAAAACTGACAGATCAAACTAAGTATGGACATTCTCTGCAGTACATCTGTAGATTTCTCTTCCTGGTAAGACGAGCCAGGAAATATTCAGTAAGTATATATGTTAAATTAATCTTAATACAGATAGACAGAGTATAATAAATTAATATAACCTAGGCTTTTGGGATTCCAGGCTTTTCCTTTGAATTATCGTATCACCAAAAAATTCAACTAAGTGGCACAATGGAACCAACTTCATGTCAATGGAGTAAGAATCCAAGAAATTATTATCATATTTGACCTGCACCTTCAAATCAAAGCTGAAACAAATGCCATCTACAGTAGGCGAGGCATCTTCACTGTAGGCTGAGCCACTAACAAAAAATATATATATACTGTCAGTATGGTCTGCAGATATATCACAGTTCACTCAGGGAACACATCTGTCGTGCTCTGGTGTGTTCCCACCTCCCTCCCATCTCAGGAGAAGACAGGGCAGAAACAGAAAACACCAAAGTGAAGAAAACTGTATTAAAAAAAAAAAAAAAATTAAGGGAGAGTGCAAGAAAGACTAACAAGATTTGAGACTACCCTGTATGCAGGAGGGATTCATGAGATGTGAGGTAAGCAAAGTAAGTGGAAATCAAACAGAAGAAAGAGGATCACTCATGTTCCAGTACCTAACATATGTAACAAAAGTAAAAGATAATTTCACATTTACATCCCTGCATGCATCATCCAGTGCATGACTACCATGCAGCCTTCTTTATTACAGCTCTTTTAAGTGGGTAACAGAACAACAACACAAAAAGTAATCTCTAGATAAGGAGACATCAGACAGGGCATGAAAAATATCTGTGAAAGTTTTAACTTCCTAGGCTCTTTACAAATCCATTGTGGATGCTACCGAGGCCACCGACAGGTACCCGCAGCTTGAGCCTGGTGTCTGTCTGCTCTCCTGCTTTCTAGACCACGAAGGCTTCGGCTGCTCTTCCCGCCTTACAGACAAACATGGAAAATGGGAAAATTCGGGCAGTTTCAGCAGGGCAGCCCGCTGCCGTTTGGGTCTCCTGCCTGCTGCGTCCTGCCGAAGGCAGCAGCAAGAGGCGAAGTCATTGGCCTCCCACCTCGTTAACTCGTGACCGAGAGGGAACGCGGCAATGTCACCCGGTGCTGTGCACCGCGCGGCTGCCAACTCCCACCGGGACCGGAGGGATCAGCTGCTGCTCTGTATATTTAGCTCAGGGAGCACAGAAAGGAAAAGTGATCTCTTGCAGCTTTCCTTCGGCACACGATCACCAGAACAAACCCTCAAGGACTCTCCGGAGGGGACGGTGCTGGCTGCGGTGAGAACATCTCTAAAACAAGCGGGGAGGAGGATGTGGGATGGGGCTGTCACCTCCTCTGACGAGCTGTTCATGCACGGTACAGCCTGAGAGGCTGGAGGAGCTGGGATGCATGCCCCAAAGCCCAGGGTAACCTTAAAAGCAGATTTTCCCTTAGTATCGTCTGGGGAAGACAAAAAAGAAGAATAGTGCAAATACAGCAAGTAAGCCAAACTCTGCTTAGCACAGCCTTCAGAGGTGAAGGCTACTGCTGGGCTGCTGGTGCCATGCAGGTGTCTCAGCGCTGCTCCTCTGACTCAAGCTAGAAAATAGAGATGTTTTCAGCTGACTGCTGACCTGCTAGCTCCATATCTGCTACCGTCAGACACATACTACTGCTAAACACACTTTCTCCAATCTCTGTGTGCTGCCAACCAGCACAAATGGATGGGAATTCCTGTTGCACAGACTGTTAACACGCCCGCATCCCCAACGCCAGCAGCACTCAGGGCACTTTTGAGAGCCTGCATTTGCCCATCTACTGCACACACACAATTTTCAAGGTGCATAGCTCTCAGTCTTTCCCCATTGGAGGGGCTCCCCATAGATTTCATATACACAGGTAACTATACTGAGCATGCACACTATGTGTATGCTAATATGCATATATATAAAGCAGCCACAGGACTCCCAAATGTTCAAAAAACACCAGGCACAAGAATCACTGCACAATAATATTGACCCGCTTGCAAACCATTAAAAAGCAGCACTTCGAAGTGTTGAAGACCCTGCTGATCCCATCCCTGGAGATACCCAAAACTCATGAGTCCTGGGCAGCCGGCTCTGGGTGACCCTGCGTGGACAGGGCTTGGACCAGATCATCTCCAGAAGTCCCACCCGGACCAGCTCCAGCCTCAGCCAGTCTGCGAATCCGCCACAAGAACAGAAGGAAATGTGGTCAACCAAGAAGTTCAGAGAAAGACCAACCATGATCACACCATCCAAAAGAAGCAGGAACACGACTACCGCTACAAGCAACAACCAACATGAGCTGAGATCGCTGCAGGAAGACTCAGCCTATGAACGCTGCTTGATGTCAAGATTTCTTTTATAATTTAACAGGTTTCTGTATATAATGAGAAGTAGCAGAATCTGAGGCACGTAAACACCAGGCACTGCACAGCCTTCTGAAATGCCCACCTGTGGGGGAGCACCTCTGCAAGGGCAGCAGGGCGGTGAGGAATGAATGGGTCCCTACACAGACATGCAGGGGAACTGCAATACAGTTGTAATGTATTTGGGGAGGGAATACATCCAATCCCTGCTGAAGCCAACCACAGTTCTGACCTGCACAACAGCCTGTAGCAGAAAATTACCTTTGTTTTAGGATGAAAATACTTTTTCTTGGTGCCCTCTGCTCACGGCTGCTCTGGCCCCAGGTTTCCGGCAAGTGCTGGAGGCACTGGCAGAGACATGCATGCTCTGAAGCAGAGGTATGCACCCCCTCCAGAAAAAAAAATTACAAAACCATTTTGGGATTATATAACCTTGTTGAACACAGGGACCTACATTTTAATTTTCCACCTGCAAACCCTGTGACCAGTACGCTTTTCTCCACTCTAAAAGGGGTGAGCAGTTTGAGTTGCATGGGTTTCTTGGTTAAGACAAACTTCTTGTCTCAGTTGCTGAAAGCATGCTCAAAAATGAACAGTTCCATGAAGTGTGATTTTCCAGAGGTTTTTTTCTCATGTTTTGTAACCTGCAGAAACTCCAACTACTGACACAATTTTTGCATTCCCTGCCCTGAACCTTTACATCGCTCCCACATCCCTGGATCTCAGCTCATCACCCCTCCTGAGCACCAACTACCACCTGGGCAAGAGATGCATGCATGCGCCGACTCACTGTTGTGCAGGTGCTACGGGGCCAGAACCGACCAAGTGACTGCAGAGCTCACCGTGCATTGCTTCCCTCAGTGAGCTCACCAATTTTAACACCTCTTCTGAGCTACCGATTTTCATTAAAGTTGCAGAAAACTTTTGTCTCTGAGCCCTCTTTCCTCCTAACATGCCTGATGCCAGGCAGTGGGATCAGAGGTTGAGAGGAGCCAGGGACTGATCGAGCAATACCATAAAACTTGTTTCCTTAGGAAACCAGGCTAACAGCATCTGAGAGACTCGTCAGTGTGAACCTACATCAGAGTTGCCCCTAAACAGCTGGAGCTGCCTTTGGAGTGAGTGCAAAGAGCAGAAATAGATTGCTAATTAGAAGATTTCCCCATGAGAGGCAGTTCTTTCATTTTAATCGAGGTCACTGATGTCATCTTAAACTTCATTGAAAATTCAGTTCCAGAAAGGAAAAATGCAATGATGATTTAAGGACAGCATAAAGTTGCTGGCCAAAATTTCACCTTAATTAGAATATTCGACAAATACCATTATCTGTCTGTCTCTCCCTTTCTGCCCAGTCAGATCTGTTAACCCAAACAAAATTTACCCATAACTTACCCCCAAAGAGATAAAGCCAAAGTAGTAAATGCAAATCCAAAGTTCCCAACCAACAAAGGAAATACTGCTATGGGAGGGAAAAGCTTGGTCCAGGCACAGAGACCACACGCCTCCAAGACCGATGTCTGTGGGACCTGCAGTCGCTGCTGAAGCTTGCAAATGCTTCTGGAGAACAGGTGATTAAACCCAAGCTTCAAAATTACCTCAGCCTTATCCTCAACAGAGGAAGGTTTGGGGTGGTTTTTTTTTTTAATTAAAGGAATTAATATAAGATGAAACAGAAAGGCAAACAGCAGAGAACTGTGGTTTTCCAGGTAACTCGTCCGACACAGCTCAATCTTTGTGCAAGGCTGATCAGTCATCAACACGTTCTGTTCTGAAACTATGTTAAGATGTTAGTTAGCTCACTTTGCTCTGTCACAAACCACTTAAAAAAATAAAATCAATCCCAAGTATATAAACCTATGCTAAAGGGAGACTATTCAGAGCAACTGTTTGCGGCATGGCATTGCAAGAGCTTCCCCCCCTACATCAGTACCCTCCAAATGGAAGAAGCCTCCAGAGGTCCTGTCCCACCCGAACTACCCTGTGACCCCAAAGAGGCTCCCCAGCCTCCCCCAGAGCCCACCCTTGCCCCACTGCAGGGCTGCCGGGGGGTCCCATTGGGTCCCCAGGCAGGGAGGTGCTCGCAGCCTCTCCGGCCGTGCCCAGGAAGGCACAAGCACCTTGCTGCAACACACTCCTTCCTGGGTCATTGTCTGCTTCGTTTTCTAAAAAGTTTATGGAAATAGAGCATGCCACGCCATCCTCTATATCCCCTCCCGAGGTGGGAGCTTTGCACACTGAAAGAAGAAGGTTGTACGAAGATTAAACGTAAAAGCCGTAAAAGGTTTAAATTTGAGCCTCCTGCATTCTTTCATATAATGTCTCCGGCAGCTGTCCCACCACCAAAGACAGGGAGTTAAAACACAATTACAGGGTACGCATGGGGGGTTAGAGCTGATAACCTTGAAAGCAGAGAAACTGAGCGCTCGAGCAGTAAATAGCTGGCTCACCAAGGAAAATTCTTGAAATAACTTTTTCAGTGGCTTCAAAGCCTTTATTGAAAGTTTAATTTAATGTAACTTTAATAAAAGTTTCAAGCTTAACAGAGGTAAAGCTTGCAACTGTTATTTATAGAATCATAGAATCATTTAGATTGAAAAAGACCTTTTAAGATCATCGAGTCCAACCATAAACCTAACACTGCCAAGTCCACCAGATATAACTTGGGGTCACTACAATACTTCATTTTGTCAATAGGTAAACAGATATAAACACTAATTCACTGCCAGCTGCCGAGACCTACATGTGCACACAAATATTTTCCATGGAGAGCAATATTTGCCCATAAAATGCACAGCATGCTCGCTGAGTATAAAGGGAAAACCAAGGAAAAATCATCTTCAATTCTCAGAAAACATGCATATTTAAAATACTGACTAGGTTACACTGCAAACTGTGGCTTATACTTTATTTTGATTATTTTCTTCCCTCTTGAACTCAAAGACAGTTGTCACAGGTCACTTGTGAAAAGCAGCAGGCTAGTAGGACGAAAAGAGCCATCACAACAACCATGGGGATGTTCTTGTTTTCATTTACACATCACGCATGCACCACCTCGCTGCGATGAGCACTTCCCGGCAAGGCCCCACAAGCGGCAGCAGCTCCGCTCCCACGGGAGGCAGAGCCAAGCTCCTGCTCCGGGCTGGCAGCAGCCGCGGGGTGCCCGTGTGCTGTTGGGCCACCCCGGCTGTCACTCACCAGGGTCACCGCTCCTTGGGGTTTCGGCATCTGCCATGCTCGGTTTAATGGCCAGCTGCCTTTGCCAGCCTCCAGGTTTCTTCCTCCTGCCAGCAAAATGCCACACTGCGGCACACACCGACAGCCGGAATGCATTTCTCATGGCAGAGCCCGGCGCTGGGCTGCACTTGGGGTTGGAGGGAGAAGGATGGGTTTGTCATACCCTTACAGCAGCATTTTCATGCACAGGTAAATTATAGGAAGGAAGCCAATTAATACAGGCTGTCTCAATTAGCCAAAACAAACTTTTACAAAAAAACAGACTTTCTTATATGAAAAATTCCACATTTATCTACTTCTTTAAACTGCCCCTATCCACCCATTAACAGCAGAAGTAACAGAAAAAAGCTTTTTCCATTAAACAACAGAAATACCATCATCACCTTCCTTCCTAAGGAGGACCACCACCTTTTGCTGGGAAGCTTGCGACAACTGCAACTTCCCCAAAATACTATTCAGACACAATTCCTGTCCCAAAGAGCTTGGAAGATAACACCAAAGGTGACAGAAGTGGTGAAGGGTTCAGGGGTGACTGCGGGAACCCCAGGGCAGTGCTCAGGCACCGGCGAGGACTAACCCATAACAGAACAGCACAGCGCTGCACTTCACTTCCCCATGGGCAGCAAATGAAGTGGATGTCAGGAAGGGATCTGGGGACCGACACTACGACAAATCCCATTTGGATGAGCAGGAGAGATAACATGCGCAGGCAAGAGCAACGCAAGAATTGGTGTCCCCTGGAAGCAGATGATAAAGAGCAATTGCAGGTAGCAACAGGTACAGGCAGAGGGGAAACTAATGGCAGACTCTGCTGGGAGCACCTGGGAGAGGGGGAACACTGCAAAAACTCCCAGCAGGGACATGCAACGGTCTGATCCCCAAGTTCAGCACTGCCATCCTGGCAGCTCTGCTTCTAATGAGCAGGAAGGGATAATGCACACACCAGAAACTGGAGGAGAGCTGCTGCGACCAAGAGAAGCGATGCAAGGGGCTCAGGCATCAGTCTGATCCAGCGACAATGGGTTTGAATACAGACTAGTAATTGCAGCAAGGCAGTGATTCTGAAGCCTTTTAGAAAAATAAATTTTATTACTCATACAGTGGCAACATCTATACTGTAAAATGAACTGATGGTACAAAGGCTTTGAACAGATAATACTGTTAGTGCTTGTACAATAAGCTCTCAACTAGTCCACCGAGACAGAGGGCAAGATTTGCTCAGAGAGACATAAAAATTGCTAGTTAATGCCCAACCCTAACAACATGAGGCTTATTCTCAATTTAATAACAGGCGAGTAGGATGCACCGAGTGAATTGATTTGCCTGAGGCTATCCCAGGAGTCAGTGGGAGAGGTAAATCATTGCTCCAAAGCAATGCTGAACAGAGAACTGCCTCCAGGGAAAACACCAAATTTTAGGAAATGCAATTGAATGCTTTTAATTTGTTTTAATTGCTCTGTGAAGTGGGATTTAGGCAGAGGGAACAGCACTGCAACCTGGGAACAGCCAGCCAACACCACTAGCTCCTCATAAACAGGGTGTTCAGCTCCAGGCTGCTCTGCCACGTCACCTCCCAGGAGACTGAAGAGCCCTTGTGATGGCTGAATTTGCCCAGTAAACTGAACTGCTGCGTTAGTTTGGGTGGGAGATTTAATCTCCCTAGACTGCGGTTTCTTTATCCGAGAAGTGGGAATAAAGCACCTGGGAGAAGGGCTCGTGAAGGACTGGTTGTTGTGCGGGCTGTCGTATGCCTTCAGTTTGCCATCTGCATCAGCGGCGGGGGGGAGAAGAGATGCCTTTTAGTACAGAAGCAGCAGGTCACAATTTTGTCAATTCCCAAACCCACAGAGATTACATCAGGTTCTCCCACAGGCCGTACAAAACACATACTGACATCTTCATTGGGCAAAGGCCGGAGGTGCGGAGGGCGCATTCAGTGGAGCCCTGCAGCACAGCACAGGCGGCTTCCAGCCCCGCCATCCACCTCCCGGCCAGGTGCACGCGGGGTACCGGCTCACCAACAGCAGCGGTCTTGGCAGCTCCTGGCTCGCCTCCTTCCAGGGCCAAGAATTCAGACCATTCAAGAGCCCTTGCTCCCAGCACAGCCCAGCCTCAGTCCCAGGACGTGGACTTGGCATGAGACCTACGCCTCCACCCTTCACTCCTGTAGCTTTAGAGCCACGCATCGTCCCCCTGAGCCCAGCAGCAAGACAGGACAGGCAGCGCATCCCTATCCAGGCAGCAGTTCTGCTGTGGATCAAGGGATCGGGAGAACTGGGATCCTGTGACTGGCAGCAGATCCCTTCAGGAGTCTCCTTTCTTTTAGTTTCCAACACTTTAACTTTCTTATTTAGATCCCAGTCTCCTTATACGACAGAATTCCTCACCTTGAACAGAGCCTTGTAAATGAGCCTGCACTGCAACTGAGGCAACATTATAAACAAACAGCTTTCCCTTTTCTAGTAGTCACTTATTTCTGCTGGTGCTTATGTAAGAAAACAACAACAATTTTATTTCTCTGCAATAAAGTTATCAGCTATAATCTCCAAGGCCAAGACAACAAAAATATTGTTTGTTTTTTCAGCACTATGCACACATGTACTGTAACACTTTCAGCTGGGTTGGTGGAAGAACGCAGTAAACACTGTAAAGTGAAAGAGACAGCAGCCCAGTGTATCTGCTCAACAGTGACAGAGAGGCTCGATGAGAATTCAGAGGTGTTTCCCCACCCCGCAATTAAAAAAGGAATGAAATAATAACAACAATCATGTAAATCAATCTTGTTGTCTTTCAGTGTTGGAATAAATTGATAATACTTTGTGCGTAGAAAAAGGTTAAGTGGGTAGAAACTCCCAGAACAGAGGAAAAGCCATAGACACTTAAGATTGAAGTGGACTGTTTGGATCAGAAATTTGGCTCGAGATGGCACATTGCTTCCTCTGCCGGATGAAGAGATAGGCAGCCAACAGCCTAAGAGCTTGCACACCTCAATTTCAGGCACACCGCCACATTAGCATTACCCAAACAGAACAGCCCTCTATGAGAGCAGAGCACTGCGTGGCAGAAGGACAGCAAAGCAGCCGAGCACTAACCTCATCGCTCTCCTCTACGTCCACGTTGCCATTGGCATCATCATCCATCTGCTTGTGGATGTTGCGGACAGCTTCAAAGCTGAGCTGCTCATCTTCATCATGGCACAAGGGCTTGTCAATGCGGCAGAATTCTGCTGAGGAAGAAGAAAACACCAACGTTAGGCAGCCTGTACCAAAAATACCACCATCGTGTTTTCTCACTAAGCTTCTTGTGTTTGAAAAGCACTTGCTGAGCACTTGAGAAAGCATCCCGGTGCTGTCATTCACAGCGGGGGGTATTTGCGACAGCCAGAGTCCTACGAAATCCCTAACAGCAAAGGGCAGGTCATAGCCTCAGCGAGGCTGCTCTTCTCCAGGTCAGCTTCTTCAGCCTTTCCACCACCCCAGGCCTCCCCGTGCTCCAAGGGCAGGTCTCACAGCTGGGGCTTTCTGCTGCATGCACGGCGTCCACCGATGCCCCGCTGGCAGAGGAAAGGGAGGACTGCAGCTATATTTTACCTCCTATTTCATGAGCTTCATTTCTCACTTGGAGATTGTTAGTGTTGGCACAGCGTCTAGTAGGACATTTTGAGAGTAAGAGTTGTATGTTTATATAACATATCAATTAAAAAAAGTTAGCCTTCTTCCTGATTATGAAGTGGACTTTTCTGGCTTGCTTTCACATCTTTTTCTACATTTCAAGACTAACACTCTAAATTTTGCTGCATGCCTGAGTCCATGTAAGCACCAACTGTGGCTGATCCATCCCTTCTATGGCACTGCTGCGTGGCAATGCGTGACTCACCGCGACAGCCGCAGACCAACGCTGCAGCACCGAGACAAAAGTGTAGATGCCAGGCACTGAAAACATCCCCCAAAGGTGAGCTCTTTGTATGACGTGCATTAAGAAAAACGCTTTTGTTTCGCAGAGCCTATATCAGATTCACTGTAAGCAGATAATGATTAAGAATTATCCAGGGCTGACTGCTCTGAGATCGCTGTGAAACCAGTTTAATAGCTCCTGGCCCAGTTCCCATTAGAAATGTTTCATGTTCGAAAAATCAAAGAGAGTTCAGACTGAAATCCTGTGAATTTAAAAAGGAAAGTCTAAATTACATATGAGCTCAAACCAAACTCTAAGATGATCCTCTCAAGACAAGACAAGCTTATTTATAGGAAAATTAGATGGATTCTCTCCTGCTGCTGCTACACACACTGTATCTGCTGCGAGTAACTGGGCATGCGCTCACCTTGCTATCCAAAGATGATCACTGGGACTATCCACCTCTCTGTCACATCTCCACACAACTAGCAAGTACTTGGATTCACTATCAACACAAAAGACCTTTGAACATTACATCCACACAAGTTTGAAAAATTATTTTCATTATTTTAGCACATACTACATGATCCCGATGGAAAAAAAAAAATCCTAGGGAAAGTCCAAAAGCCTCTTAAACAGAGGTTCTGACAAAATATATGTTACCTACCACATTTAAAAATCCACTCAGTTAATTTGCTTGTGAAATTGAGAGCTCCCACTACCAGACCTGCCTGCCAATAGCCCTGCTTTGGTCCTGCCCCTGGGGAGGAACAAGCCCAGGCAACAGCACAGGCTGGGGCCAGCTGGCTGGGAAGCAGCTTGGCAGAGAAGGTCCTGGTGGGCACCAAGCTGACCACAAGCAGAAGTGGCCAAGGGTGTCCTGGGCTGCATCAGGAGGAGATCCTTCCCCTCTGCTCAGCACTGGGGAGGCCACACCTGGACTGCTGGGTCCAATAGACGTACTGGAGAAAGTCCAGTGAAGGGCCGATGAAATGATTCAGGGGCTGGAGCGTCTCTGCTATGAGGAGAAGCCCGAGAGCTGGGGCTGTTCAGCCTGGAGAAGAGACGGCACAGGGCGATCTCCTCCATGTACATCAATACCTGCAGGGAGGGTGCCAAGATGATGGAGCTGGGCTCTTCCCAGTGCTGCCCAGTGCCAGGACCAGAGGCCACGGGCACACACTGGAATGCAGGACAGTCCCTCTGAACATCACGAAACACTTTCCACTGCGAGGATGCCCCAGCCCTGGCAGAGGTTGCCCAGGGAGGTGGTGGAGTCTCCATTCTTGGAGACTTGTCCATCTGGACACGGTCCTGTGGCTCTGGGTGAGCTGGGAGTTGGACCAGATGGACCCCAGAGGTCCCTTCCCACCTCAGCCAGTCTGGGATTCTGTAACAGCACCAATGTCCAGATGTAAGCACACAGCCTCCCACATGCAGGAAACCAGACTGACACCGGCTGATGTTGTCAAGTGCATTTCCAGACTTCACCGTGGAAAATCATCCCTCAGCCCTTCTGGAACGGGTAAAAAAACCCAAAACCCAAAACATCACCACAAACCTCAGCTCAACAAATTACACAAACACACACACAGCCACGCTGCATACAGCTGTTCCAGGCGCAGGTTTTGCTCATGTGCAAATGCACGTGATATCAGCTACCAAAGTTTCTGAACTCAGTGCAGCTTCAGCCATAAGCCTACTTATTCTTAAATATCTGTAAGAACTCAGTAAAAACAAACAAACAAACAACAAACAAACCAAAAAACAAACAACAAACTAGAATGCCATGTAAATGCAACACTGTCTTCCTACCTTTAACTGTTGATTTTCCTCATCTTATGTTCCCACCCTAAATACATGGCTCGCAACCAGCCTCATTATGTATCCCTAACCAGGAGACTGGATAAAATGCTGTGGGTTTAATTTTGAGGAACATAAGCCAATAATCAGGAATTTAATTTTAACTTTACTTATCTGCAGCAGAATAAATTATGTTCTTCAAAGTCATATTCTGCTTGAAACAAAGTCACTCAAAAAACCCACTTCGACGGATGTCAGACCATTATTCAAATCAGTCCAAGCTCTTATATTATGCTTGTAACCATTATTTCTGGTGTCTTTATAAATACACATATAGACAAATATATTCAAGATCTTAGCTATAGATTTTGCACTAGCATGTTTCAAATACTGACCTAATTTCATATGCCAACGCATAATATCATACACTGTGAATTGAAAGGGGTTTGTGTGGGGTTGTTTGCTTGTTTTTTACGTAAGGCACCCTGCTCAGATTACCAGGCTCCAGGAGATCCTAACAGCCGATCACCCTTCAGTGCTCCACAGAAAAGTGATATCCTCGAGGTGCTTGATGAATGATCTCAAGAAAATGTATCTGTACCTTAGGTAAACAACTGCACCCTATGCATGCATGCTAAAATTTGCCATGACTAAATATCCAAATCCATTTACACTTTGCTAATAACGATGATTAAGTATGGATAACTATCATCGTCACACAGCCCCCAACCTGTGCTCCACCACCCCTCAAGGCTGGGAGTCTAGAGCCCTCATCACCGCTCCAGGGAAGAGCAAAAGCCCTCGAAACTGCAAACCAAAAAACCTTAAAAACTAGAATTGCCCTAAAACTCCATGTCTGGTCTACCCTTTAGAGCTTTTTAAGAACATACTTCTAATCTCCAACACTGGGGTAAAAATTGGTAGATAAGCCCTTAAATCTTCTGACAGAGGCACAGCAGGCAACTATACTGCTGCAACCCTCCGAGTTTCTGGTATGGCTTCAGAACATGCGCTCTGGTCATGCACAGAGCAGATCACAGCAGGTTTTGTTCATACCTAAAAGTCTCTCTTTTTCAAACCTGGTGAGCAAACTGCCCCAATGGGTTCTTCAGCTCCGGCCCCATGACTCAGTACCGCTGCAGGCAGAGCTGCGGCAGCCCGCACCGACACCAGTGCACGTCCCCAGTACATATAGCCTCAGCCCTGCTCTAGAGCGGCACAGCAAGCCCTGCCACTAATACACGCAGAGCGTCAGACACCAAGGCCCCTCAGACACACCACTTCTCTAAGGTGGCCTTTGGTAACCCATAGACAAACCGTATGTATCAAGGGGAGGCACCCGTTTTTGTTACAAAAGTAGGTTTTTAAAAATGGGCACTCTGACATGAAAACCCGATCATCCTTTAGGGACACGCAGAGGCAAACGGATTGATTGCATGATTTAATGTGGGGAGAAGTCATGCTGTACAATCTGCTGCTGCAAAATAGCACCAACAAGAAATCAGGCTATAGGTATACACACATGCGCATCAGGGAACATGGATCACGTAAGTAACACCACCACAGCAGCTCTTGGCTGGCTTCGTCCCAACATTAACAATGGCTGTCGATGCCTTAATGTAGATCTCACCAGAAGAAACTCCCCGTTGTGTAAACCTGGCTGAGCAGAAGTCCGCAGTAACAAACAAGACTCGCCCATGCTTCACCCACCGGGTTGACACAAGGCGTACCTGCCACAGCCAGAATAAAGCCCCAAGCCGTGCTCCACACCCTTGGGTTATAAACCAGCCCCCCCAGCACCCTGCTCTTCCACCCACCCCTGTATCCAGCCATGCAGTGCTTGGGGTTGGGTTTTCTTTGGTGACTTCTTTTTGGGACATTGTGATCAACGACAACGTATTTCGTATCCAAGCTCTTCTGCGAGTTACAAGTATTGCCAGGCCTGGAACTGGCATAATTTGGGCTGAATTTATAGGCTTAGTTGCATTATCTAGAAAGATCATTATTATTATTATTACTACTACTACTAGGCACAATCTCCTCCTTGTTTGGTTGTGGGAAAAAAAAAACCAAACAAAAAAAACAGGAGAAAATGCAAAACAGTTTAGCTTTGGAAAAACCAGACCCACCAGGCCTCCCTGCAGCAGGGTACTCTAAAATGCTACATGTTGCTTTATTTCCAAATGCAAAGATTCAACCATCTCTACCAAATTACTTTAAATTAACAGCCATTTTCTCTCTCTCCAGTCCAAATTACCTCACATGCCTATTGCTGTCCATTCAACCTTTGCTGACTTCAGTTTAAAAAAATAAAAAATTATCCAGAATTGAGTAAATCAGATTCTCTCAAGTTTGCCTATGAGAGCACTACACATAAAATGTTAGTCAGAAACAGAAAATTCAAAAAATGTCATAAAAGGAGCGATTCCTCCCTCCACTGGCACATCGCTGTGCCCCAGTTGTTGGACACAGAGCTGTGTCCCCAAACCAGCTCCTATGACTGAACCAGAGTCTAAACAAGACCTTTCCCTTTAGGTCCAGCATTGCAAATACTGTGCTTGGGGCACTACTCAGTAGGCTGTGTCTAAAGTTTTGGTTTTCTGCACTCACTAGCTGAAGAAGAGAAAATAAGCACTGGAACATGCTGCTCCTCCTAATAGATATGGCAAGATGACTTGAACAATGACAGAGACTACTTGTGTGCTCCTGAAGAGGCAGGGCTGGTGTCCTGCTGCTTCACAAACCTCGGGAAGTTTACTCTGCGCTAACTCTTGGATCTCCATGTGGCCAGAAGAGTCCAGCAGCCCTATAAACTGGTGTTCACTCACTAGTTTTAGACAAGCCATGAACGCTCTCCCTTCTCTGGCACGGCAGGGCTGTCCTCTCACCCCGCGCTGTTCATGGCCAGCTGCCATAGGAAGCTGGTGGAGATAAGGGACACCCGGGTTCACAGAGTCTGGGTTGGACCTGTGAAAATGTCTGATACAGCCACACACAGCAACCAAAGCAGGAGCCAGGGACAACACCGTGGCAGGCAGGGCATGAGAAACGGTGGCAGTTCAGGAGGCGAAGTCAGTGTTTCCCTGCTCGGGTGTACCAGGAAGCCTCCATTCTTCCATTACACCTTTGGGGGCAGCAGGAGGTGGAAGAGTGACTAACGGCACTGCCCAAGTACTTCATAGCAACCAAGGTGAAGCAGATTTTTGTCTGTGTAATTTTTGTTGAATTTAATTGGCAAGGGAGAGGAACGTGGCAGGATTATTTTAAATATTACTGGATGCCCTAACATTGATTTGCCCAGATTTAGTTTTCCTCTCCTACCCTGCAAGAGTTTTCTTCATAGTTATTGCAAAAATTAGCTCAGAACTTTGGGCTGGGCCTTTTCTGCAATGATTTGTCATGTTGATCTCAATGACAGAGAGCAAGAACACAGGATGGTCATTGTATTTGTAACGCCTTTGGACTTGACTTCAGAAGGAAAAATTAAATCAGGCTAAAAGATACCTCCCAAAATATTACGTGATCATCTTGTTCTGAGTCTGTGCTTATTATTATAGCAATGAATGTAGCAACACTGGTAAAGTTCAAATTATAGGAAGGAAAGGTCATGTTATTATAAAACAAGAGTGGTTTTATTCATCTTAACTCTCATAACCACATGACTCTTGAGCCCCAAAGCTTGTCTATCCAAGTGGTCCAGCCAGCATTCAGGCAACGAGACAGGTGTATTGAACTGATCTTGCCCAGATTTCTTGCAACCACAAGGACCCATGGGTATTTGTAACACAAATGCTAAGAATGAAGCACCACTGTGAAAGTAGCAGAAAGAACAATAAAGCATGGTTGCAAGAATTTGGCATGTGTTGATAACACAGTCACCGGCAATCAAGATAGTAAACAGAGAGGAATTTGTTGTTTCCATGAAGGCCAGAAAAAGCCTGAATAAGGGAACAAGTGATTTAATCAGCAGAAGACCCTGCACTGATAAGAGAATGGTCATGAGGTTTCACCAGAGGGCATGGGCCATTCCCCTCCCTGTTACCTCAACGGGAAGACAGGCTGCAGCTGTAAAAATAGCCCAAATGAAGAAACAAAGACCAGGGCTAGCGACCTTGCCTAAGATTTATGGAAGATTAAGCAAAAAGATCATACCATAATAACCCTTGTCTCCTAAAGGGAGACAAAAAAGACCTATCCAAAAGCCAGGTCATCTCTTGGGTTCCTCCTGACAGATTGATAATGCAATGAGGCTTTAATAGCCAACATGCCTTGCTCTCCATGTCACACACAATGACACTCCATGTCAGGCCACTCCAACACAACGCGTGGCACCTTGAGTGACTGAAAGCCTTGAAATGAGTGTGAAATTGGTTTTGTTTAAGTAACATCTCCCTCTTCCAGAAGGCCTAGCACTGATTTTTGCTACAGCAGTTTCTACAAATTGACATTTGCTATCTGGTCCTCATCACTTGGGAGAAGTGGCAGACCACACCAGGATTTAGGGGTGTGACTCCTGGACCCCTTAGGAGCTGACATCATCATCTTTACTCGACCTTCCCACCCCAGCTCTCTGAGTCATCAGGAGTCTTTTGTCTCTCCATCCTGCTGTTTTGTGCCTCCAGTCCTGTTCTTTATCTCCCCACTATCATCTTTTAACAGCTACCATCTGTCCTTCCTTTCAGAAAAAAAAGCCCCTTTCCCCTCCCATGGGGTGTCCTGATAGACTGCGATGATGTCCTGCTAACGTGGGCACTATCAACACATACCATCTTCACATCCCTTCTCCTGCCATTGTTCTGCGCTCCCACCCACCCATGTCACCCCTAGGGCCTGGCTCTCCCCCACTAAAGGTATTTTGCAATCTCATACAAGCAGACTGCAGGGGCCCTGAGCATCAACAGACACTTAGGCCTAAGTGCTGGAGTAGACTAGGCAGAGCTGGAGTGACATCTACCATGCAAAGCACTTTGGGTTGGGTTTATGAACAGATTAGAAAGACACGTCTTACGAGAAATGATGCTTTCCAATCCTACCCCTTCTGCTGCAATTGCCTCACAAACCGGAATACAGGAAATCTGGCTTAAACATCAGAAGAGACATTTTCACTCTAAGGGTGGTCAAGACTGCACAGGTTGCCCAGAGAGGTTGTGGAGTCTCCATCCACGGAGACACAGCCCTGGACAACCAGCTCTGGGAGACTCTGCTTGAGCAGGGCTGGAGAGGACAATCTCCAGAGGTCCCTGCCAGCCCCAGTGACTCTAACACCAAAGTATTTTATTCCAGATCTCTCCTTTCTCCCGGGAGATTCTCTCTAATGAGAATTCTGTTTGTTTAATTTCAGGTTCTCTCAATTTTCTTCTACAAGGTCCCATTATCTTTAATAATGCTGAAACGCTGTGTTAATGCCATCGCAGCCGATTGCCCCCAGTAGCACTGAGCTTTATAGCAAGGACAGCCATCGGGATAGGATTAGATAGCAGTTTAATTGTAAGAATTGTCATTTACATAACTTGCTTTTATAAACATTGGAGTAGCAGCCAAAAAAAAAAAAGTTTTATATTTGGGGTAAAAGAATTGTTTACATATTTTACTAATGTAAGCAAGGACTCAGTTTAACTTCCTTGCTCAGGGTTCCTCGCCTAAAACTCTGGTTTTCAATTAAAAAAAAAAATGCCAAGGATAACTTCATAAATCTTAACAAAGGCATGAAACGGTTTTGTAAGGAATGTACACAGAAATTACCATTCCCCCTGGAGGGGTAAGGAAAATGAAAGGGAACCTAAATATCTTGCAAGGCTACAGAGCAGCAGCACAGTGAGCAAGACGGAAAAGGGCAATCATAGGTTTCCAGCTCTAATTACCAAACAGTAGAGCCTGACAAAGTTATGAGAGTATACAACCTCTTCCACTGTCATAAAAGTACTCGAAGTATTTTTATACGTGAGGTTTACATTGCACAGCTGGATATTATTTACTATACAGAGAACTGTCAGCCACTACTCCATGTTTAACATGTAATATTCATCCACAAATGCATGTGAAAATTCACACATAAATCCATAAAACTTTTTTTTTTTTTAGGTGAATTTGTCAAACAGAATTGGGATTTTAACACATGCCCGTTTCCCTATTCCATTTGAACTAGTTCCTTCAGTAGTAAAAGTAAAATTCCTTCCCTGGGAGGTGCAGAGGCAGGGCACACAGTCTTGCTCCGGAAGGCAGCAACGTGCAACTCTTGTCACATCAAGGAGTCACACACAACTCACTGGCATTGCCAACACGGACCTCATCCATCTTCCCCCCTTAGAGCCTAGGAACTCCAACTGATTATTTTCATAGAGGTTTTTGTAGGTAGAAGATTCCAGCTGAAAGGATTTTCATCAGGAGCAGACAAAGGAGAGAATTCAAGTAAGCGTCTTGCTCAACACACTAAATTATTCACATCCTCTTGCTGCTGTGTTAAACTATCATCACCTCTGAAACAGTGGGGGCTGTAGCAGACAGTTAAATGGAAATTCACTGAAGTCATCTCGTTTTCCACTTCACTTTAAAAGCAGCGCTGCAAACAGCTACTGCAGCACAGACCCCTGGTTCCTCACCTGAGCACAAGTAACCCAACCCGCGAGTCTTACCTGAAAACCTTCAACTATTAAGTACGTATTAGCAGGAGTTCAAAGATAGTTTTTTTCCTCTAATGAAACAGCTTGCATGATGCAAAAAAGCCCCTGTATCTAATCCACATTAAACAGTCTATAAAAAAATGTAAATACAACCAGCGATTAGACCATTTGATCTCTGATGGACTTTTAAAGAAAAGTAACAATGCCTTTGGGTGCCTCTGCTGGAAGGTCCAACTAAAGATGTTCACAAACCATCTAATAACAGCATCCAGAGAAAAAGGCCATGCAGAATTCATGGGGCCAAATCCATCTCCCTTATTCTGATGGCAGCTATCCATTCCTGGAAAATCCCCTGATCTCCCAGGATTAACATGACAAAGCTGTGCAAGGTGAAACAGATGCTGGAGAAAGCCCTCAGTGATCCATCAAGACTCCTGGCACTACAGACTCTCTTTTTCAGGTCACCACCATCAACTTAAGACAGGTACAGGAAGGAATTAAGCAGCAAAATGACACTGTTGTACAGCTGCTAGCTCTTATTCAATTAAAAAAATCAAAAATTCTTCCACAAATGGGTTTGCCTCCTTGGCAGAAGCTCAGCATTTATTTACTAAAATTAATTCCCTCATCACTGATTGCAATTAGCCTTCTCCATGCAACAATTTACTTGATTTAGTACCAGCAAAGCTTCATCCTATTTCTTTCAAACATCCTCACTCTTCCCTGCAACCAGCAGCAAAGCCCTTTTTAACCCTCGCTTCCACCCAATCCCCTCCACCACAAACCTTTGTTGTCCCACTCTTCCTCTTCAAATGCTTTGCTCTTTCCAGCCCATTAAAAAACGCCCCCACACCCCCAACAAAACAAATTTATTTCCTGCTGTTGGGGTGGGGAGCACCCACCACCAACCCCATCCCACACCCTGGGCCTGTATCTGCCTGTCCTAACAGTGCCCACACCTCTTTCTGCCTGTGCTGCCTCAACACACAGCCTACTCTATTTATGAGAAATCATCCCATCTCCTGCCCTCACCACCAACAGAGTATTTGGGTATGATTCTGCCCTCCCCATTACTCTCAAACCTCTCCAGGCCAGATCTCAGCATCCTTGCTTGGGTACTCTGGCCTCAAAGTGCCAATTTCATGTATTTCCTTCCTGAGATATTTTTGTTTGCTTTTTTCAGGCCCAAGGACTGCGTAATATTTCTGTTGGACTGTCTAAATAAGATAGCAAAAGTTGTTTTAGTACCACCCTGTAAGGCAAAGCAGTTTTGCCTAGAGTCAACTAGAAATACCATGTCAAGTCCTTCTGCAAGATGAGCAGCAAAAGCCAAAATATCCCACAGGCAGGAAAAAGTTCTAATGAGCTTAAATAACTAGTGATTGGGTTACTTCATAATAATAAACTAAGTAATCAAACTGTTTACACATTCCTTCTCTTTTGTGCTGAACAAAATTGAATAACTAAAACTGTACCAAACAGTGAAGACCACCCAGATTTAACTTTAAGGATGTCCTTCACTCAATAGGACTGTCCCTTCACAGCTGATGTTCTTCAGAAGCAACTTCACTGAAGACAGGTAAAGTTTCACTAATTAATTTAAAACTGTTAATAATGTGGGTAATTTCAAAATTGCAACAATTCAGCTAACTATTGACAGATCTGATACCTACTGGCATTGCAAATACCAACACCAGAAAACACCAGTCACTGGCTAAATAAAAACCTCTCCTTCCTCCACCCTTGGCTATATGCATCTGCAGTTCATCAAAGTAAGAACAGCAGCAATTTTTCTTATGCTCCAATGATGTGACAGTTTCTGCAAGCAACCTCTACCCATACTCCTGAAGAGATACAAAGCGCAAACAATTATTTGCCTAAGAATGAATCCTCCGAGGAAGGAAAGCTTGCCTGGCTCCCCAGACTCGCTGTGGGCGCTTCACCGAGACGAGAGCAAGGGGCCATGCCAGCAAAGGGCAGCGGCTGCGCGAGAGGTCTGTGCTGCAGGGCGATGCTCATGGACAGGCACTGCCTGAGAATCTCAGGCACAAGCCCTCACTGGGAAGCATCACTTCCCATGTATTCACTGGGACTGTCCATCTCTGAAAGCTCTCCCCCATTTGCACCCCTTGCGCAACCCGAACTCTCTCAGCCGAGCCCCCTGCCAAGTGAGTAATAAAACTCTCACTGGGAAGGATCTCAAATGCTTGCACATGGACGAGCCAGCTCTTAACTTTCCATCCCGTTCATCACCTCGGTCAGACAAGCTTGCTCCCAGCTCCTGCAGTCCTGCTCCACATGCTTCACCCTCTAGCCTTGCAGAAACAGCTTCTGGGGTCAGCACCCATGCAGAGAGCAGGGCTTCCCAACTGCTGCACAGAAGGCGGATTTAATCGAGGAACTGATCAGATGTTTTCTCCAAGAATTGCAAATTATGAAAGAAAAAAATATTACCAGACACAGTTTGTGGGTTTTGTCTAGCTTCTGCTTTATGGCATGAATATATGATGGTTTTTCAGACTTGCAAGCATTTTTCTGACTATTGGTTACATTCTCCCCATGTCTTTGAACACAATTTCTGATTTACAGTGCTTGGTAACTTCCACGTCTCCAAAGCCAATGCAAGAACAAAACCCAAGACATCACTGCACAGATTTGTCTTTTACAGATCCAGCTCAAGATATGCATTCCAGTATACACACACAAAAAAATAATTCCTAAAATATTTTTAGAATTATAGGTATATTTGTAAACGTAATTCATAGAACGTGTAAGAGATTTATCGCTCCTTTACTTTTTTTGCACTGCAGTATTTCTCCATTTCCCTACTACAGAGCTGTATAGGGCACATGAAGGCAGGAGCAATTTCCTTGGATTTCTCAAGAGCAGTTCTCCACCAGTGCTCTGAAATGGCCACTTTTCTCAAGTCATTCTCCAGACCGCAGTGTCGGCCACACACCCAGAGACCAAACTGAGCTTTTCCCTTGCCCATCGTGCCCCCAGCCCCTTCCCCAGACCAGGGAGCTCCAGCCCTTTTCCATGCCAGATCCAACCACCTCCCCATCTCCGGCAGCACAGATGAAGCCACACCAGGACCTGGGACTGCAACCCACCACGCTGGATGCTCTCAGCTGCTGAGCACCAGGCGCTGCCAGAACAACAGCTCTCCTCTCCGAAATCACAGTGGGAAAGGAACAATGGGGGAAAAAGCCCATGGCCATCTACTGATGCATCCCGAGCTTGACAAGTGACACTTGTCCCTGGCTTCCTTGGAACTGGCCCGTGACTGCACTGCGCTGGAACACAAGCCCAGTGGGGAGCAGCAGGAAGGATGCTGACATCCCACTGACTGTGGAGGTGCTGGGTTGACAGGGTGCTGGACCAGCACTCGCACCCCAGGCTGGGCAGGGGAGCGGCTGCGCACCACTGAACCACCACCCCTCCTCTGGAACCCACCCTCAGCACCCACTGGGACCCGTGGCACCCTTGAGTTGCACAGATCCCAAGCACTCTATCACAACCAGGAATTATTTCAGAAATACAGCCTGAAAGTCTAGAAACCTTTTTTTACTCCCAGCTGAAAAGCCTCCAGAGGAGCAGTCCTGTGCTGGCATTGAGTGGGAGGTCACCAGCTTCCCTGCGGCTCACAGAAGCACATCGCTGAGCCAGGCAGCACTCCACACCCGCACACAACCTTGCTGTGCCCAGTACTGTTTAAAGTACATGAAATATTTTAGTGGTAAATATTCCTTCTAAGATACATATCTCTCAAATGCCTTATCGTATGCCGTGAACAACAGTGCTTTCAGAGGTTAAGGAAACTTGCTTTGCAATGCCAGGAGGCATCAGTGCCCGGTGGGGTCAGAGGCAGCTGCAGGACATTCCACACCTTCATGAGCAAAGCCAGGAATTGGAGCTGGGTTCTGCAAGCTGGAAAACCATCACCAGCTGCAGCAGAATCCAGGGGTTAACCCTTGACATGCACCTCATTTTGTAGCACCTTCCATTCATGTAAGGTGATGTTTTGGGGAACAATATGCAGAAACCTACTGTGCCTACCATTAAAATGCAGTGCCTAGGCGCAGTGGGGTGCAGCTGGAGGGCTGTGCAGGAGGACCGCAGTCCCTGCACCAGAGGGAATCGAGGGGGCTGGCTAACCCTGCAGCACCTGCTCCTGTTCTCCAGGACCCAGGACCAACACTCCTGCTCTGGAAAGAGACAGGAGGATCATTACATGGCCAAAACCAGCCTTACAGATATTCTGGAAGACAGAAACTCAGTGAGGGGTGGGAAGAAATCAACGTCAATCTGAAAACCTGCAACAGACATGAGTCAGCCACTCCAGTCAGCCACAGCCCACGGTACGCTGCTTTGAATGCTGACTGCTGTGCACGGTGATGCAAAACTAATAATTATTATTTTTTAAGTGAAAGAAAAATTGCTACAAGTCAGGAAACCACATAATGGATGAGTGAGTCATTCTTGCCTGAAAGATTTGAGACGCCAAAGAAAGCTAGGAAGAAATCAAAGAAAAAACCCACAGTCTTTCTACCATTCCATCTCATCATCTTTGACCCAAGGAAGCAGTTACTGCAGCAGTGCTTGCCCAAAGCCAAGGATTTCCAGTCCCCAGCTCTTGGCACTCTGGTACATGATACACACTGCAAAAAGAAGAGTTCAAGATACGTAATTTCATGTTGCAAATGGAAGCAAAAATTTTGGTAACTTTCAGAAGGTGGCAGAGAAATATATAACTCCTCTCTTGCTCTCAGAAAGTATTTATTGATAAATGCCGAATACCTAATACAAACATATTTCTAATTTTATTATTCAGGCAAGACCAGAACAGTATTTAACTCAAGGCTAGTGAAAGTTACCCTCAAAGCAATACATTATACAATAAAGATGTCAATTAAAATTACAGAATCATAGAATCATAAAATCATGATCATGGAACAACGCCGGTCAGAAGGGACCTCTGGAGCTCATCCAGGTTCAACTGCCTGAAGCAGCTCTAAATCAGATCAAGTTGCTCAGCATGGAGACCCCACAACCCCTCTGGTATTTGACTACTCTTACAGTAATTTCCCCCCCCCCTACATCTGGTCAGGGTTCGCTGTGTTGCAGTCTGTGTGTGCTGCTTTCCTACCAGCACCGAGCACCTCTGGGAAGGGTCTGGCTCCATCTCTGGGCACTGCGATGGGGTGGCTGCAGACAGCAGTGAGGGCTCCCTGTGCCTTCCTCTGCCCCAGGCTGAACCACCCCGGCCCCAGAGCCACCACAGTGGCTCTGCTAGACTCACACCAGCACGTCCACATCTCTTCTGTACTGGGGAGCCCCAACGTGCACTGAGACAAGACGGGGCACCATTATTTGGTACAGGGCAACCTGCTGCAGATGACGGTCCGTGAGCAGGGTTTGGAGAGCATGGCCTCCAGAGGTGCTGCCAAACTGCAACACTGATTTGAAAGCAGCTTCTTGCTCCTGTGCTCTCTTTAGCTTCTCAGATGATCCAGACAAGCATATCTAATGGTCACCCCTGACAATGCAACTAATGAACATACCAGTAAGCAAGGGTAGGATATGGGCATAACCAGATGAGCAGTAATTACACCATGCAAAAATCTGCTCTATTTACAGCAATTACATATGCCATGTGAACCACAGCAACTTCAGCAGAAGGGGCCTCTAGAGTTTATCTGCTTCAACCTCCCCAGCAAAGCAGGGCCGACTTAGATGTGCTTGCTCGTGGCCCCATCCAGTTGAGTTCTGGTATCTCCAAGGCCAGAGGTTCCACCACCTCTTTCAGTCCCAGTTTCAATGCCTGACTACCTTTGTTATGAAAATGTATCCCTAATATCTAATCAGAAATTCCCCTGCTGTGATTTGTGTTCACTGCCTCTCACCCTATCCTTGCAAATCTGAGAAGAGTCTCACTCCATCTTCTCTCTGTCCTCCCATTGCATAAATTAGGGACCTGCTTTTATGATTTAAAGTATTTAATCCTAACTTGTCAAAATTAAAATCACTTCTAACAGGAAAAAGATCATCCTCTTTAGCAAGAGCTTTCTATAAAGGACTTGCACTTCAAGGCTGAACTGGTTTCTTGCTTATTAGTATTTCATTCAGCTTGTGCAGTTAGTGGGACCGGGCATCTCCCAGTCTAGCAGAGAGGAGTTGTAAGTCATGTTCATAATGCTGGAAGGAAGTAGTTAAATCACCCACTCCATAGAAACTATCTTTCTATTCTTCCTCTCTTATCTCTTGCTTATTTTTTAACAGGATGTGAAAAGAGATAAGAGAAGCAGCATCTTAGGTTTATGCACCTGCAAGTGGATGCCCATTTTCCCAGCTACCCTGAGCAGCCTGTAAAGCAGAGTTTTCCTGCACAGCTGGATGCACATGAGCCATAAAGACAACAACTTCAGGAAGAGAAAATAGCCATGAATTTCTCCTAAAAGCCAAGTGTGCCTGCCCACACAGGTACCACAAACTAAAGGTGCTGAGGAAGATGTAAAGCAACTTTAAGTAAAATGTGTTTGCTTCAGAGATGAACTAACCCCTTGCTGGATTCAACCTTACCACACACAGCCCACGGTGGGTGCACACATACCATACCACTGACGGATTGCTTCCAGTCCAAAGCACTGCTGCCTTACATTTCCCACTGCACAGAAAGGGTAGGAAAAGGTGAGCCCACTTACTGTAATTGGAGGACGAAACCCTTTAATCTTGGTTCTCCTTGGTTAGGCTAGCAAGCAGATCTGCAGGCAGCAGCTCTAATGCTCCAACCAAGCCTGTCTTTCAAGGCTTGATTTCTGCCAAGATTTGACATCTCAATGGTGAAGCAATCAGACCCAAACAGCTCCTCTGGCCAGAGACGGTTCACGCTAATATATTCCCATTACGTTTTATTGAATTTTCTATTCATTACTTTGGGGAGTTTCCTTAAGAATTTAAAGAGATTTCCAGTAAGAGTAGCATGGGAGTGGAGGGTTTCTGAAATTACCTTCACACATTTACGAGATGGATAGCACAGAATTGACCCAAAGGCCA
The DNA here is from genome assembly GCF_000737465.1 of Haliaeetus leucocephalus. Lineage (NCBI taxonomy): Eukaryota > Metazoa > Chordata > Aves > Accipitriformes > Accipitridae > Haliaeetus > Haliaeetus leucocephalus. The sequence goes on along the minus strand of NW_010972972.1, from coordinate 7,316,623 downwards.
GGCTTACATCCCAAGTGCCTCGATCAGCTACATCTCACCAATAGTCAACACCTGGGCCAAAGCGAAGTTTCTAGAACCATTGCTTTATAGGGGCTTTTTCAGTGGTGTCCTTTTCTTCTGCTCTTCCTTCCAGAACCCCCCTGCCCCTGAGCCAAAATCCCATCTATCTTGTCTTCACAGACTCAGAGGACAGCTGAAGGAGCAAATTGCCCCAGGAGGAAAAGCTTCACAAGTGGACAAGCCAGAAGGACCTCTTGCATGCACTGCCTGTCCTCCTCCTCTCCCAACAGCCCAGGAACTGAGGACTCCCTATAGTCCCTTCACAGACAAGCTTCTGCATAATTAATTCAAGCAAAGCAGCACCATTCCCATGCTGCCATACAAGGACAGCTTCTCCCAATTTTAACCTTATTTATCCCTTGTGTGTCTCACCAAGAACTGATGATTTAAATTTTCACAGAAACTCTAGAGAGCAGAAAACACGGTGACAACAGCCTTTGCTCACAGTGCCCTTTCAGAGACAGCATACACTCCCCCTCTGTGTGCCTTTTCTATAGCGGGAAGGAATCAGCTGCTGCTTGCAAATAAACCACCATGTGGGATAACTGCACTGTTGCATCCAGCAAGCTCATTGGAAACACATTCCTGTAGTTTAAAACATTTTCTCATTTACGAGACTTTTTTTTTTTTCCTCCTGAAAGCAGCAAAGTCTTTCTCTCCCATTTAAGAACACAACTCTTCAACAGAACAAGGCCACGCTATCTTGAGATGCTGCCCACCATCACAGTGCCCACAGGCAGACCTAGCAGGAAAATGCCATTCTGCAAAAACACATATTAATTATTAGACCTCAAGAGTAGTATGCAACTGTTAGCTTGACTTCTTCAGGAAAAAAAACCCCTTCCTGGTCATCCTGCTAGCCTCCTACTTCTCCAAACTCAACCAAAGAAACGTCTCGTATATAATTCTCTAACACTTTCCGTGAGGATCAGGACACCAGTGAAGGGGGGACCCGAGGCCAGCAGGCACGCACAGGCTACCCACGGTCCCAGCAGATGGTAGAGGACAAAGCTGACAGCATGGGGTAGGAAGGGGAAGAGGGTGGGGAGAGGAAAGCAGGAGGAAGAGGAGGAAGAGGAGGAAGCAGCTCATGAACAAAGAACACGAATCTGCAGAAACCCCAAGTTTCATTACTCTTGGTGCTCACAGACCCATTCAATTTTACACACACGACGGCGACAGTTGGGAACCCCAGTACAAGAACAAGATCCTGGATGCGTCAGGCTCCACCTAGAAGTGCTCTTAGCAATGCAATTCTACCAGATTTCACAGTTAACGTGTTAAAATAGCAACAAAAGGAGCAAGGGATAGAGGTAAATGGAGAAGAAAGCAACACCACTCTGCATGAAAAGCTACAGAGCATTCACAAAGCTCCCGTCCCGTGAGAGGAGGATCCCAACCTCCCCATGGCAGCCCTGCAGGGTAGGGAAAAGGCTCTTCCCGGACAACCCAGTACATTTTTTTCCGCTGATTGTAACCATAAAGGATCCACCTAACCCCTGCGTACTTCACTTCCCCTGTGACTAGTTACTGCCAGGTGACGATGCTCAGTATGTGGCACAGCAGAACATAAAAAGCAGCAATTAGGAGGAACAACAGTGGCAAAAATTAAAATAAATCTCTTTATTAGTAGGTAAAGATTATTTGCATCAGGGAAACAATCCCCCCCCCCCCCCCCCCCCCCCCATCAGCCAAACGTGTTACTCGAGCAAAGAAAAAGCACTTTGGGTTACGTCAGCTCCGAGGCCAGCTTCCCCATAAACTCAAACGGCACTCGCCCATCGGAAGCAACACAGGGAGGGAGGAAGCTGACTGCCAGCCTGGCCTCCTACCAACAGTGATCCACCGCTGGAAAACACTGCACTGGTGACTGGCAGGAAAAACAGACAGCTTGGGAGGAGGCAGAGCCATGCTTTCCTGTCCCTGGGTGTACCCTCCCTCCTTAAAAACCCAGTCACGGATTATGAAAATACACACAGTGATGATGACAAGCAAGTAGCCCTGACACGGCATGCTGCAAGTAGATCCAGGAGAAAAGCATTTCTCAGATGTGACCTGCAAACAGCAACAATCCTAAGCATGCTGTTATGAGGCAGGCATTCCTAAATTATAATTCTTCTGCCCCAAAGTAAGAGCTGCCATCTTTGAATACAAAGGAAAAATAAAAAAAATAAACCCCCACATTGAGCAGTACTGCTGCATAGGTGCAGGAAGGCATGTGTTGGCACAATGCTGCTGAGCGTGGCCACCACGCTGTCAGTAAATCTGGCCTGCCCAGCTGGAAGCTGAGCTGATGCCACCTCACTAATAAAGGTTGTTACTGGGGGGAAAAAAAAAAAAAAAAAGCCATCCCAGTTCAAGCAAAAAAAAAAGTCTTGAAATGACTCATTGAGGAACATGGGTTAAATTGGATATTTTATGCCCTGCTTTGCTATGCTGGAAAATGGAAATGCTGCTTTGAAGGACAAAGCGGGGAGGTTCACACCTGCAAAGCACTTTGACAAATAATACATTTAATAAAGTGACTTTTTTCTGTAGGTGACCAGCGAAAGAGGAACTTTATAGAATAGTATGCTGACTAAGAGCGCCAAAACTATGAGGCTCCTCATTCCAGAGGGGTCCCAGCAGTGCTGACTGCACTCTGCCTGGGGCAGCAGAAGGTGACACACAACCCACGAGATGCCTGCGCTGCTGCCGCCGCCACCTCTACGTTATAAAACCAGAGGACTGCAAGGCTGGCTGGCTTCCCTGATCGAACATCCACACCAAACACACAGACCTCAGCCGGCTGTTCCAAGCAAAACTCATCAGCGTTACACCAGCAGCCAGCTCACAGACCACCACCACCACGCCGAGACCTCCCCCGGCCCCAGGGCCATGCAAGACCGACTGCTTCTGCAGAGCACCAAACTGCCAGGGGTATGGGAGCAGGCGCTGCCAAAACCAGGAGGGAAGGACGAAATGCTTTTCAGCAACGGCAAGCTGTTATTCAGTCAGCTCAGCATCTTTTGAAACCTTGCCCTTAGCTTGAAAAAACGCTACTGAAACTCCAAGGGGCAAGCTCCCAAGCCTGGCTTGCCTGCAGATCAGAGGACAGCATGGCCATTAGCACTTTCCAGAACAGCAGCATGATCACAAACCACTTCTGCTCCTTCCCCCAAGACGGTCTTTCAAAAATCTTCAAGGCTATCCGCAGTAATAAAATGGCTTTAAAAGGCAAGCTGACAACTCATTGGACAATGTGGTCCTCATCTACACACAGGGAAGAGTTTCAGCATGATGCAATCCATGTTAATGTTCAGCATTTTAAAGCAACATTGTTGTGTAAGTAAAAAACACAAGGAAGAGACCAGAAAATGCCGAATTCTTCCTTAGCACAGCTCTGTTACTAACACAGCTGTTGTTCCACTGACTTTGTTAAATTACATTGTTGAATCCTCCCTGAGACTACCCAAAGCCTACCCTGCACGTATGTTTTCAGTGCAACCTAGCAGTGTAGAAGCTGCTGAAAATATGACCCATCCTTGTACATTTGACCAGATATTAGGGTTCAGCCACAGTATGGCAGCTCACCTTTTTCCCCATCATTTTTAAGCCATGATTTAGCTGCTGTCTGCACTGTTGCTTCCCACTAAGCAGACTGAAGAGCCAATGTCACGGGTTTTACAACACGCTGTTGTCCAAAGCGCAGCCACGCTCCTGCAGAGATGAGCGGATAGGATGCAGTTTTAAGTTAAATTAAAGCAGAAGAGAGAGGCTATTTTCCAAACAACAGTCAGCTGGGCTGTCAGACTGCAACAGCCCAACAACCACAGGGCAGCACGTTAACGCAGCACTCGGGGGCTTTTAATCCAGACCAAGGCTCCATTTGGCTTACGCTGCGCAGCACAGCGCAAAAGCCATTACTGCTGCATTTGACCACAGAGCCCCGGCAGTAATTTGAAGAAGATGCACGAATTAAGGAAATGCCAAAGGAAGCAAGAGATGCCTTAGTCAAAGACTGCAGCCAGGGCATTTCATGAACTTGGCCTGAATCCCCCCAGGACAGAGAGCATCCCACCACCACCTCAGACTCAGACCATCTCCAACCTTCAGGGGTTCGGCAACTCAAACCACACAACCCCACGCAGCAATCATTATTTATCTTTACCTTTTGTTTTCTCCACAAGTCTTAACGGCTTACAGGTAACACAGACCATCAGAGCAAACGCCGTGTATTGTGGAGAAATCCTCTTTTCACCTTCCCATAAGGCTGAGCATTACTAATACATTTTATCCCTGTTATAGCTTTGCAGTACATGCATGTATACATTTTACTGTACTTTGTCAAAGTGAACACTTACCACACATGTGTGGTACGATAGGTGTTAGATGTGCTATTTAAACCTGCACAATGGTTAATTTACTTACTAGCTCCTGAACTCCCAGCTAGCTTTCAGAACAGAAACTATGTGATCAATCTCTCTTCGTAACTTCCAAGTGCCAAGGATGGAAAGTGCCATTCAAAGCCACCCCAGGCACAAAGCCAGAAGACCGGAGTTGAGTTTGACCCCATTCATCATTATTTCAGCTGAACAAACAGTATCTTTTCCATAACTATTTATTCGGTAAGAAATGCGCCCCACAGAGTTCCAATGAGAAGGATAAATCACGTACGATTTAGGAAGGGAACAGGAGAGTCTGATGTGAGAAATGCCCAAGCTTTGGTCCCTGAAGGAAGAGGCCCAGGCGTGCTTCCACGGCACAGCAGGTGCTTGGGCATGCAGAGCAGCACAAGGAGGGCAAAAAAATAAATTAAGTGGAGTTGTTCTTCGGCAGTCCATAAATCCTCCACGCAGAAGGGTTTACAATTCAGGTACAAAGGTACAAGACCCTTGCATCGCTAAGCACTAACCAGCCTCTGGTTAAGGAATGATTCCCAGCAGAACTTTATATTTGGGTTGGGATTACAGAAATTATTTTCCCTCCCCCTCACATACCTTCCCACATGTGTGGGTGCCTGCAGCGCAGCTTACAGTGGGCAGGCCACTGAATCAGAAATTAGAAATGGAAGAGACATATGCGGTCATCAAGGCCAGCTCGCTGCCACAGCAAGATGCTCTTGGCAGGGTGACCCTGCTCCTCACCAGTGCCCATGCTCTGTGTCCTCTTGGCCACGCCAGCAGCAGCCGCAACATGTACCAGGGGCTGGCTACGCTTTAATGGGAATATCATTTACTAGAACAGTCTCCTTAGAATAACAATATTCTTATCAAGGAGATTGCTTTGAACTTTAAAGCCCCTACGGCAAAGCACTTCAAGTGTTGAAAAGACAGAATATAAATTTCAAGTTGAATCAGACAGCAGCTTATAACAGTTTATGACCAACATGAGTAATCACCTTCAGTGTCCATTAACTGCATTCAGAAACAGAACACTTAATTTATGTTTAAGTTAATTATAGACTACTACAGCTTCCACTGATAGAAGAGGCTATTTAAGCTATGTACTTCTAAATTAGAAAAAACAGTCGTGACTTACTTTAAAAAATTATTATTCCAAAACACATACAGGAGGGACCATGACTTTCTGCATGGCATAAACCACCAAACTCAAGAAAGACAGTAGCTTTCAGTATCCAAATTAAAAATAAAAACATTGTAATTACTGCACAAACATGAAGAGACTAAAAGAACAATATTATTGTCAAAGACAGCTTAAAAATAGTTAAATCCTAACAGAAACATGCATCTGGTCTCTTCTTGAAAGAGACACAAAGAAGGTAATTACAATGACATGGCCAACAGTGCCAGTGACTGCCCTGCTCTCATCCATAAACAATGAAGATTTTATGGATATGGGGCTGGACTATTCAGTGGAAAATGTACCCACTCTGTTTAGAGAGTTATGGGGGAGCTGCAGCAAAACTGGCTTCTGGTCCTGTTAAAACAAAGATTTCAGCCTCAGCAGTGTCTGTGCTCCAGGCAGCACTTAAAAAGAAAGAAATGCATGAAATCTTAACCCCAACTTTGATTAACGCCAGGCTGCGGGGCCCCTGCTACAGCAGCTGGCTTTGCTCAGCACAGCCACAGTTCCGAAAAGCCTCTGAGCATACTTCTTTAGTTTTGCCATGGCTCAAGTGGTCGGCAAACCCCTCAGACACGCTGATGGTGGGTGCCCACCAAGGGGAGGCTCATGGCCCTCGTTTGCCTTCCAGAGTTTGCCGCAAGAGATTAATAACAGAGGCGGGCACCTGAGCAGACACCCATTTGCCTCTCCTTTGGGGAAAACTGCCGCTCATCAGCCAGTATTTCTGTTTGAATGAGAGCAGAGTCCCTCCAACCCATCCCAGCCGTTCCCACTCCCCAGCTCACCCGGCCACAGGGCTGACCAGGCTGGTGCTGTAATGGGGAAGCTCAATTTGCCAAATTTTTGGCAACTTCACTGGGGGGGAAAAAAACATTTGTAGCCTGAAAAAATAAGGCAAATTTTTTCAGCACATCAGGTGACCTGTAAAGAAAAAAAAAAAAAAAAAAAGGATGTATTGTGTTTCTCCTTATAAACTCTGTCCTGTCAAAGCCTTTTGACCAGTACAAGCACAGGACCATTGCCACCGGATGTGCTGGCAATATCTATTTCCCAAGATCAGAACCATCACCTCTACAGCATTTCCACACACCCTGAGCCAGGAAACAAGTGACTAAGTTTAGCAATCATTAGGCTACTGATAAATCTCTTCTAAGTCCCTCTCATCTTCTAGAGCCATACCTTGAAGGCAGCAGATCATTAAGCATCTGAGAAGCACCAGCAAAGCCAAACTATCACAGTTTTAGCAGCTTTTACTCTCTGGGCTTTTTACCAGCTATTATGGCATCCACAGAAGTGGAAAAGAGTTGTAGTGCTCATCTTCAGGCCACTGCATCGCACACACAACCCATTTGCCTCGTTACACAGGAACACGTTGAGGGAGAAGGAGCATCTTCAGCTTGGCTGCACTCCCTCTGTGCAGCCTCCAGCCTGAAACAGTCTTTGGTGGGGCGACGTCCTACTCTCAGCCGGCCAAGGCTGCTGTTCCCTTTGGCTGTCTGATGAAAATACAGTTTCTTTTTTTTTATTAAGCAGTTGTATTTGATGATAGGAGCTCTGAAAAAAGACTGCTTGCTTTACAATGACCTACAAAGAACTATACATTTACCCTGTATCTGATTTTTTTAAAGTCATCATCAGTGAGTGGTAATTCCTCGCAGCTCTCCCAGAGAGACACTGTCTCTGTGGGGACCAGAGGAACACCAGCACCAGGATCTGAGCAATAACACGGGTACATTAGACTGAAAAACAAAATAATCTATCAGTGCTTAAAATTCTGGGTTATTTTTGTTCTGCTGTACTGGATCAGGGTTACGTTGATTCATTATTCAGCATCAGCTACATTCAAGTTAAAGAATTCTGTTTACAAAAGGCATAACTTTGGCTACCAGTAAAATTCTCTGCCAAATCCTAATACAAATACATAGGTGTTTCAGGAATACAAGTCCAGACTCCCCTGAATCTTTTTTAGTACTAGGAGAAGAGATGCTCTAGCCTCTTAACTCTTCAGGCAGAAAATATTACCTCCAGCATCAGCATAAAGGGTAAAAGGTGCCGTGAGCTTTCCTCCTCTGCTTCAAATTGGGCAACTTTTCTGCAGTTTCCCGATCCTGCATCAACAGTCCCCTCCACTAAAAAGTCTCCTTTCTCACGTTCTGCACTGAAGCCTTCATGTGCCCTTTTACCAATACTTACGTGAAGACTATTGAATGATAAAACCTTTTGCTTCCTTCTTTCCGATGCAAATTTTCTCTTTTTATTACGACATTGTATTCTGGTGCATTGTCCAAGAAACCACATAACTGTATTTGCAGTATATACCTGGTTTGCCACAAGTAAGCAAACCTTCATTAGGAGCTTGGTAATTTCAGAAGAATTTAGGCAATATCAAAAAAAGGAGACCTCACATCATCCGCACACACTGTTCCCATGCAAACACTACGTGGAGATAAGCATAGAGACAAGGCAGCTGTAAAATGGGTTTATAATGGCAGTAACTACTGTTCATTTATGTTTTGAATAAATAATGGCAAGCTACTGGAAGACAACTGCAATTAAAAGTAATGCAATTGAAGAGAATGCACTCTCTAGCATTAATTACAATTCTGTGGAATTTTTTTTTTTTATCTTTCTTGGGACTGGTATCAGCACCAGCCAGCTCTCATGCCTAATTGCAGGAGAGGTCTAGAGCAGTGAGAAGTGAGGACCTTCTCTGGATGTGTGCCAGCTGCAGGAATCTCCCGGTCCACCCAATCAACAGCCCACGTACGTTCAGAGGCGGGCACCTGCGTGCCCGTGAGCGAGGAGCATCCCTGCTGCCATACTGGAGGGAGGGCGGCCTCGGCAGCAGGTATGAACAAAGGCCCGTTGGCTTTTCCTGCAGTTCTCATCCACAGACACACCAGCTAAAGCTATTATGGATGAGAACTTAGATAAAAAATTATATCAGAAACACTGGATTTTCCTCCTTGGACACAGCAGCAGAGCTGTACCTCCACGGGAGGCCACACACCAGTCACATCAAACACCCTGACTGTCAGATGCACGTTTAAAGGGCTGCCCAGCTCTGCAAAGCTCAAACCCACAACACAAACTGTTTTCTGCAAACCCTCTTCGTATGAAGGAGCAAGAAAACAGGCACAAAAATGTCATCAAAACAAAGGGAAAACCTTCCTCTCAGAAATCCACATCCTGAAAGGACACACAGCTGCTGACCACCTCGTCAGTCAGAACTTGCCTTTGGCAACCCTTTCCTTCTTGCTGGCTAACAAACACTTTGCACCCCAACCCAAACCTTTCCTCTGCCTTCACAAAGGGATTTGCTGAACCATCATCGACAAGAAGCCTACTTTTGGCTATTAAGGTTCAAATACTGGATTTCTATTCTGTTTCTAGATTAGCATAAATATAGCGGGTCTGAGATGCCCAATGCCACTAGTGACAGCTTCCAGAAAGAAACACAGCGTGTTGCCTGGCCCCACCGTGAAATCTGAATGCAGGGTAATGAGCAAGGCACAGCATGTCACTTCCCCCCATGAGCACAGCCTGGGGAAAGCGTTTATTCACAACCACTTGCTGCTTCTCCATCTGGATACATTTCTGAAGGTGTGGGAGAGATTCTGTGAAGGTAGCTGACCCAGCAGACAAACAGATTCACATCAAGGTGCTAAATTTACTTTACAAGCCAACACAGATTTCCATGAACTCCCCCATTACAAATCGCGTTGTAGCTGTGCCCAGGAAATGATGGATGTCCCACAGGCTGGGCCACCAAGCTGACATTTGTGAGAGGGTTCAAGTCCCTGCTCTGCCAGATGACTTCCTGCATGACAATGATATCTCTGCACTTTAATCCTTCAATTGAAATAAGACTAGTGCTTCCACATCCTACAGTATTATGAGGTTAAATATACTAGAGATCGCAAGGAACTCTGAGGTGTTTGAAGTGACATTCATTCCCAGTGCAGTTGTTTGGCAGACACTGGAAAGAACCACCTTTGCTCACAGGTCCTCTCTGGACTTTAACCAAGGAGCAAGAGTTGGGTTTGTTTTAAAAATTAATCTTACCTGAGTGAATGGCAGTTTGAGAGCTTTTCCCAACCCCAAAGGAATCACAAGTACAATTGCAAGTGAACAAATTACACATTTATGATTGGAATAAGGAAGAGGTGGGGTGAAACATCCCCCTCCTCTCGCATCTCGGGCAACCTCCACCGCGGTACAGATGCTCTCGGCATGAACCAAGAGCGGTACAGCCCACGTCCCCACAGTTCCAGCGAGGCCGCACTACTCACTGGCTTTGCTGCTGCTTCTCCTACACAGAGCCCACCGAAGCTGGTTCTAGCCAAGGTGCCGGATCCTCCCCGCACTCCCAGCCTCAGCTTCTCAGGAGGGTGACAGGGCAACCGTAATGCCGGGATTTGGGGCTCTCTGTGCTCAGGGTATCTGTGAAGAGACTGAGTGTTTTTCTAACAAAAGACCTAAGCGGTGCAAACAGACCAGACCAGAAAATAGCCAAAGGCTACTGAAAAGAGGAAAGGCTGGGGTGAGCCCCTCCCCACTGGGGAGCCTGCTGGGGCAAGCAGTACACCTCCTTATAGCACAGTCACAGGGAACCGAGAAGCATCTCAGACATTTCACCTTGTTAGGCTGAGTGGCTGAAAATAGCCACAAGATGAAAAACAAACCAGTTGGACAACTTATCCAAACCGTAATGCTAAAGCAAACACTGAGCAGCAAGCTGGAGGCAGGGTGCAGGACAAAAACTGAGCTGTCTTCTGACTTGAGCTCTCGGTGCATGGAGCTCCAGAGTGGTGTCAGAAGACAGTGCCACTTGTCACTACAAAAGGGACATCTCACCTAGTGCCGGCTGCTTAAGCTCCCTCCATAGCCCATGGAAAGGAACCGGTACCTCTGGAGAGCCATTCCTCCACCTAACACAGGTAGATGAAACAACCATTTGAAGATATCCATCTCTGCAGTGATGGCACAGGAATACTAGACATTTAGATTAAGATACAGCTTCTAAATGACAAACTCAAAGGGTTGAACCTCACCCTTACTAAGTCATGTAAGCATGAAACTTCTTCTCCTTGCCCAAGGCAGGGGGGAAGCGGCAGAAAAAGTAACAAGAGATCCCACCTCCCTCTTTTCATACCAACAGCTGTAAGCAAAACTTTTGTAGAATTCCTCCTGCTGTCTGCAGCATCAGAGAGGTACACAGAGTGCCCCCAAATATCCCTTTCCACCTCTTTTCTTTTTTAATGATACAACAAATTAAAACAAATGAGAAACAGGAAAACCTGTTTATCTAGAAAACACAGAGCACAAATCTTCAGGAAACGGCATGGCCCACGAGAAACCACCAAGAACAGCACCATCCTGGGCGTGCCATGCCACGGGATGCTCGGCGGCCACGGTACTACCTGCATCCGACACAGCCCTGCATCTCCTCCGGCTGCACAAAGAGACCACGGAGCCTGCTGCTCCAGCCCAGGCAGCGTGTTTCACAACTGCAGAAGCCCCACTGCCCCCTCAGCAGCTGCCGAGAGCTTTTTGGATGGCTGAACGATTTCCAAAGGTTCGCATTATGACAACAAATGAATTGGTCTGCCCCAGTACAGAGACAAACCTCCAGGAGCAGTTTCAGCGAGCACTGAAAGAAATCACAAGCAGGATGGTGCTCCCACGGTTCTTAGACACACCGAGGCTCCACAGGACTGGAAGCACTCCTCTGGTTTCCAGCGATCACAGCCATGGCCAAGTGACCCTGGCACCTCTGTGCTCTGCCAGGGCCAGGAGGACGGCACCTGATGGGGGGCAAGGACAGCACCTATCACTGCCCCACTGAGAGGTCCCTCTGCCTGCAGGGCTGCTGGGTGCGTTGCCATCACCATTCTCAGAAATGCGTCAGCATCTTCAAAGTTAGTTTTCACACTCCCCAGTTTCACACCTCCTTGGAGCATCTCCTCCTTTATTCAGAGGGCCTCCAGGACACAGCTTAATTAAACGACTCTTCCTAAAGCAAGCCAAGCTGCAGGAGTGCCATTTCAAGCCACCACTCCTGTTGGAGGCTGAGGAACCTCTTCATCTTCCCAGCGTGGTGGCAGAGGGTTGCAGCTCACACCTCTTGGGACACCCACAGCCAAAGCCAGCCTGGGGGCTCCCTGCCACATGGCCCAGCTGGCAGAAAGGGTTTCCAGTGCCTTTTGCCTTGAGGTTTGTGATGGCATCCCAGGTCACCTCCGGGGGGGGGGAAGCTAGGAACCTAAATAGCCACGCTCCCCCTCGGAGACCTACACCAGCAAATCCCTGCCAAGTTTCAGCAAGCTGCAATGAACCGGCCCATGCCCTCCTGTGCAGACGGGCATATCTAGATGTGCAAGGGTTCACAAATCACGCAGCTAACAGCATGGGCACAGACAAGTTGTTCTTGCCTCATCTTTTCCACGGTTTTAAAAGAAAAAACATTTCTACTCCTCATTTTGTAGTTTAAAGAACATATACACTTTGAAATAACAAGGAATACTGAATTGCTATCTCCTTTCCAAAACACTCAGAGATGATCTTTAATCAACCATTTTCACATAAACGCTTTATTCCTGATTAATTTTTACTTCTTACAAGCTCAATGCCACTGATGAAGGGTCAGACTCTGATCCAGCTGTAGAAATATCAAAAAGAGGAGAGAGGTTAAAGGCTCCATGAGGACCTGCACAGCCTGTTAACACCATCACTTTTTTCCTTCAGCAATAAGCTGTAACAACCACCACTAGTCCTCAGTGCTGGCTGACATCCTCAGCAGGTAGGGAGAGCCATTGCATGCAAGATTAAGAAGGAATAATACTTCAACAGGCTGACTGTTCTGGAGGTTATCCTCACCATACTTGAAACCCTGGAGCTTTTCAATAATAAGCACAAGTCCTCCAGGCCAGCACAAGATGACATACTTTGATTTTTGCCTTAAAACTGCAAAGCAGCTAGGATGAAAAAACACTCAGGCAGCATTAATAATAGCAGCTACTTGGAAAATAATATTTTCAGAAATTATTTCTCCCCCCCCAAAAAATCAGGTTTTATTCTGCATCTGTCTGTCTATATCAAGGAAAAAACCAACCTTTTTTCTTTGCCTTACTCACACATTAATTATGTACTGGCACTCTTACAAATCTAAACATACGCATTGCTTAGCAGCTTTAATCCTGAATTATTTCTCCCTTTCCTGCAATACAGAGCTTAACTTGACTAGCAAAGGGGCAGACCATTCAAACAAGCAAGCTGTTCATTTGTAATTCAGACGAGGAACATTCTTAAAGTTCTCATGTTTATTATGTTTCTATCCTCTGAGAATCGCAAAATTTCAGGCACCAGAGCTCAAAACCTGAAGGAATGAATTAAACTGACCTTAAAACTCTGCCCTTCAGGGAAAAAAATGTAAGAAATACTTAGGTACAAAAATAGCATCTTTTCTTGCAAAACATGCGGCACGAGCATGTGTTTGTTAACAAACATAACTGTTTCCCATCCAATTGCTACTGCTTCTGCTTTCTGAAGGCTGGCTGGGATCGGTAAAGCTGCCTGTGATTTCCAAGCCCTAGAAGAGGTGAAGGGACAGTGCAATTAAAACAATGTAGTAGAGCTCCTTGGTAGGTAGGATAAAGTGCGCTTACAAAGAAGCGCTGCATTTGCCTGGATCATGCAGACATCTCTTATAGCAAAAGTTAGCAACGTATATATACTTGCCAGACAAAGAGGCAACAGCTCACACTGGTGAGAGAGCAGCTTCAAGGAACACTTGGTGGTTCCCAAACTCAGCCTGCACAGATGTCTGTGATACACAGCAAGCTAATGCATTTTCCAAAGTGGAAAAAATAGGTTACTTAAAAATAGGTCCATAATCCAAACAAGCATCCTGATACTATTTTATAAAGATAAAACAAACAAGCATAGACAATTCATGTACAAAAACATGCGCAGTTATCTTAATAACTTCCTTATGTTCCTCTGATGATTTTCATATCGATTGTAGAGGTGGGTACTTCATCCTGTCACTGCCAGTAAAAACAAATATTTCAACTGGGCACAGTCGTGCCATCGCGCCGGCTCCCCAGGTGATAGGGGGGACGGCATAGAAAAACTCACCTCAATACACAGCTGCACCGACTCCACTCTGGCAGCTAAGAGGTTGATATTTATTTAGTTTTAGTAAGTTAAAAGAATAATTCACTGAAAACACTTCCACCTTGGTGCCCAACACTCAGCTCCCAGGTGAGCCACACTGGCACAATGCTGGTTTTTAACACACAGGCTCACAGTTTGAGGCAGAAGCTTCTCAAGGCTCACATGTGCTGCAGGAGTAACAGAGCAATGGCTTAATTAAAGAGTCCATTGTCTATGCCTGCCTGAGGACCACCATCAATTGCTAAAATATGAACCAGAGTTACGAAGGTGCCAGAAAATTAATCACACAGAACTGCAGGGGCTGATTAAAATGAAGGGAAAGGAAAAATTAAAGTCTGCCAGAGGGACCCACTTGGATCAGATCACACAAGCAAAGGCAGACGGGTCAGCAAGGCAGCCAATGCCTACACATGCATAACACATCTCAAACTCCAGAAGCAAACTGAAGTCCTTAGGGTGGGATGTAGGGAAACAGAAGGTCCCGAAGGCTGTACTCTGTAACAGGGAGAGAGCATAAAAGAGGCCAAAAAGCCACGTTATTAATAGCACTTGACCACGATATAATGAAGGGTGATCTAATCTCCTTCTCCAGCCACAGACCGGAGGGACTCCCAGCTCGCGCTGCAGACCTTCACCCAAACACCAGTTAAGGCCCTGTCTCCCATTTCCAGCACATAGTCCTGCCTTAGCAGGTATCTGCACTGCGGTTCAATGCAGCCAGACCACCCAGGGAAAACATACCCCACCAGGTAACAAGGGGGCTCATTCCAGCAGGAATCCTAGAGCTGCCCCAGCAAGAACCACAACGGCCCAGTCTCTGGCTTGCTCTGCCTGCTTAGGAGTTTATTTTTCCCTATATAGCTTTCTTTTTAAAGCAAAGGTAATTAACGAAGTAAACCGTTTTTTCAACACTAATAGGTTGTGCCATTAGGACTTTCAAAAACAAAACGCAAGGCTGGTTACATTCAAGCAGCTGAAGGCAGCAAAAGGGTAACCAAGCTCAGCGCTGAATCTGGGCTTGGAGAACTACAAGGGGACAAGTGCCACCGCCAACACCTTTTTTTAATCAGTGAAGCCTCCACGTTGAATAAGCAGAAGCAGAATTTTTAGAAGCAGAGGGATAACCACATGGAAAACTTTTGCTTTTTAAGCAGCTGCTAACGCACCCTCCTTTTAACAAACAAATCCACGTGGAATTACACCAGGATGCCCTTTTACTTCCATTCCCTCGCCAAAAACCAGGCAGATCTTGAAACAAAACTCAGGGCACGCTACCGCAGTTCCCCCTGCAGTTCCAGTCTAAAGCACAGCGTGCACCGGACAGACATCTGTCCCCTACCCAGAGGAAGGGGAGGTGAGAGCACTCAGCAAGAAGAGAATTAACGATGTACTAATATACACCAAGTCAGTAGCCCAGGAGCCAAACACAAACCGAGCAGGCAAGAAAAGCACTTTTTTTTTTTTTCATTCTTACTCCGTTTCAGGTGAGGCATACTCCGTTTCATCACGACCACTGAAGTATCACAGACCGTGCCAGCCACACCATAAGGGATGTCAGAAGGCTTCATCACACATTTGTTTCATTCCCTTCTGAGAGGAAAGGAGGGACAGGAGGATTGCTCCTTTGGACTGCCCGCGTGTGAGCACGTGTATACATGTATCCCTGCCTCACCTTCGGAAAGGCCAAAGCAAAAGGCACAGTTGTGAGGTGCGGCCCTGAGAAAAGAGGATTGGTTGGGCAATGAAGACACCAAAAAGGCTCAACAACCCCATTCAGCCTCTGTTTCCAGTCACATGCAAGGTTTTTTTTCTCCCCCAGGCATCTCCGGGACACTGGGGTTCGGCAGGATGCAAGTTACCCAGATCCCTGCTCTAATGCTCAGGTCTGAGCTCTGACAGCTCAGCCTCCCCCACCTGCGCTTTCCAGGCAGTCAAAGTCACATTTTTCTCTCCCACTGGGATGTGGTGAGGGCAAAGGCCATAAGTAGCTTGCAAAGTCTGAACACAAGCTTTATATGTACTTGCACCAGCACAACTCCCAAGAAAACAAATACCCCAGAGAGCTCACCTCCGCCACTTCTTTGCTCCAGCCTCACGACAGCAGAGAGCATCCCGGCAGCAGCACTGCGAGCTCCACCAGCAATGCTGCCCATTTGAAAATAGTACCTGGGAGGAACACCAGGCATGAAGAAAATTGCTTTTCAAAGTAATAAATAAATAAATATCAGAAAAAGAAAAAAATCCACACTAATCCAGCTGAGCATCTCTCCAAGTTTCTGGGCCAACACAGGGAACAGAATCAGCAGCCAGGAGCCAGGAGCTCCCCAGCAGCACTACCAGCCCGAACGCATGCCCATCCAGCCCCGCTCCTCTTCTATACAAGGCTGCACACTTTTGATGCCAAAAGACAGTAACTTCTCCAGCTCTCAGAATGGTGATTCCTCGAGATGAGTTTCATTCCTAAACGACGTAAAGGCTGTGCAATCCACTGAGGTTTCCAATCAAACTGGTAAAGAACATTGACTATTTCCTGGCAGAGTTTTCCAAGTACTTCCCAGAACTACTCCCTTGCCCAGCCTGAAACTGCCACTCACATGCAACTTCTACTCGGTGAAAGTGCATACCTAGAAAGACTTAACTGCAGTTAAAGCAAAAGGCACAGTAGCAAAATCCTTCTAGTCCTGGAGACAAAGACTCCTTTAAGAAGCATTTCACCGTAAAGCAAGAAAAGCATAACAGGTCATTGTATTTCACGAACTCCTCCAGGTCTGTGGGAAAGACGGGGTTGTAAGAGTTACTGCAGGGAAGGTGCGTTCTGACAAGCCAGGTCGTGTACCTCCTCGAGGCTGCAGGCCAGGGTAGGCTACAGGAGGATTTAGAGGCTTCCAGCACACTAATACGGGGGATGAAATCCTGCAGTGGTTCTGTTTACACAGCACCGAGAGGTTAACGAACATCAGAGAGCAGCCAGATCAATGGTATCTCAATTAGCTGCTTGTATCTTACCACCACTGATTTTATGCTGATCTCCTGACTTCAAAAGATAAGACTTTTTCTAAAGGCAACTCATAAAAGCAGTGGATGAAATCAGAGGTTCTGGCAAAGGAATAGAGGACAAATGTAGAGTTTGGCATCACGGTGGGTGACGTAAACTTCAGCACCATGAAATAAATGCACTAACATAATGTTTCATTAACTAAGCAACTAGAGATGATAGCATTTAAATTGGTAAAGAAGTAACCATCCATTTGTGTTCCCACCTTGCAAGATTACTGCATCAAGCTTTCAAAAGACACCAAGTCCACATTCTCTTCATATGTCAAAAGATTTCACTGCAAGTTCAAAGTCCAAAACCGATCACTTTCCTAGCTAGAGATTTTTTAGCAAAGGATTAGCTTTCAATAAAACCCTGCTTCTTCAAATGACAAGTATAGGAGCTCTAAACCGCAGTGCTCCAACACAGCATACTCATCCAGAATTCCCCCCCCCCCCCATCAAATTATTCACTAGTTAGAAGCTTGTGGTTGTAACCCCCCTTCATCATGCTTATTTTGTTAAACGTTGATGTTCCATGTTTTTATGTGTAGCTTAGGCTCAAAGTGCCACAGACATAGTAACTCTGAGGGTATGCATTCAGGTTTTCTTCTTATTATCATCTTAATATTTTTATAACTTATGTTCTGGTAACGCACCGAACCCCCCCACCTGCAGCAAGAATCCCACGTGTTAAAACACCACTTGAACAAGAGCAAAGACAACTCCAGAAATCTAGTGATGGAGGAATCAAGACAGGGAAGCAGGAGACAGGTGCAGGGAGAATGACAAAGGAAGGGAAAGAGGAATTGTTGTGCCTTGGCATAAGTAAATGCCAAACCCTGCCCTGTGCCACCACCACACCAGAGGGTCCAGCCCCTCGGGCTCTGGCTCCCGGGCGCAGCGCTGCCTGGGCACACAAGGTTCACGTGGCCCAGAGAATGGGTCAGCCTCACCACGCTAGCCAGAGCCCATCTTTCAACTGCTGCAGGAAAGACAGACAGGGAAAATCCACACCAGGATCCCTAGTCTGTCTCGGTGATGCCAGAATGGGAACCCAAACGAGACCCCAGACCTCAAGCACGGGCAGAGTGTGGCAGATACAGCCCCACATCCCTGTGGATCCAAGATCACAGAAAATAATCTCAATATGAAATGAAATAAGGCTCTGGGGAATGCAGACTTGTACTATTTCCACATTATTGTATGGAGATGGAGCAGGTATGAATCTAGCAAAGCAGACAGCAGTAGATGAAAGGTATCACAATTAAGGGAACCAGGAATGAAGCCCAGTCATCCAAAGTCTGGCCCCTTAACAGTCAGTTTTCCTTGGATCTCCTACAAAGACACCTGAAGCCCAACCTGAAGATCCCCAGCATAAGCAGCAGCAATGACACTTCACTGGCCACCCATGCTGGTCTGCACAGAAGGCAATCAAGTAAAAAATTAAGAAGAGCAGCCTCACTGATACCAGTTAACACGATTTAATGAAACACAGGCTATCGAGCAAGCTTACTATTTTTATTGAGAGAAAATGTAAAAACTTTTGACCAAAACACCTGATGGTACACATAAAACTTTTGTAAAACATTTGACATAACCCCAGACAACGCTCTGATAAGGACTATTGCCAACAGAAAACTGAACAAAACCTGCATTAAACAGGTTAGACTCAGGCAACTGAAAGATTACAGCAAATAACTGGAAAGAAAAGAAAATCTACCACCTGAAAGTAATATTTCTAATCATGTCCATGAGGAGCCTCTCTTGCCCCTTTTGGGGGGGGGGGGTATACGAAAGATCCCAGGGCTGGAAGCTTCGGCTAGACAAATTCATGCTAAAAATAACCACCAGCGGGTGAAAACAATAACGGCAGGGTGACTGTCGGCACATCCTGCGCAGCGGCGGGGGGACCAGCCGCCGGCCTTCTTCGTGACACCATGTTTTTCTGAAACATGTGCTCTAGCACAAAAATAGACTGCTGGGAGAGGAGGGAGGTTGAGCACCTTTTGGGGTCTGCACTACTCTGGGGGTCGGACTGTGGACTGGCTGTCCTTCTTGGCTCTATAACACACACCACCTCTGTTCCTATGCCTTGCGAAATGGCTCCTGTGCTTTTGAGTGTAACCAAAATTAAATCTGATATAGGCAGGAAAAGATTAAAGATTAAGCACTTGCTAGAAACGCTTGCCTTTGAACAAGTCAAAGCCAGGAGAAAATCTGATTTTCCCTGGAGTTCAGTCACCAACTCTTCTCCATGGACAAAACTACCCATTTCGAATTCTTATGTAAAAAAAAAAATTTTTTTTAAATTTTAGGAATAAGAAACATATACTAATATCAATAAAGCATGCCGATGCATCCTTGAGTGTGCACAGGAATCTAAGCAACCGAGCCTAATGAGAAAACACTGCTAAAACTCATGCTTCTGCTCTCTACAAACACCACTTCCCTGCATCTCCTTAAAAATTTCACTGTTCCACAGAAAAGTGACCGGTGCTGTCATTTTTTTTTAATCATTAAAATCATGCCATGTCAAAAAAAAAAAAAAAAAAAACCCTTTCACCTTCAAAAATCCATCAAAAATGAACACTTTCACTTTCAAAAATCCATCAAACACCTACCTCTGCTCCACAGTAAGAGCCTGTGCTACCGCAGACTTGTGTGCAGCCAACACAACCCTCATTTTCTGCTTCCAGGGAACACGTAAGGAAAAGTGTCATATGCTATCTGAGGATATTCACTGCACTGAACTGCAAGCAACAGCTCTAAAAGCTAAAAAGCAAATGGCCAAGTGATCTCAGAGGACGCATTAGCTTTCAGCTACATGAGCAGAGTGCAACGAGCACCACCGAACTTCCTAGCTACCCTAGGAAGGGATACGGTGCAGTTACGCTGCGAGTTACCTGCACTCGGAGCAAACAAATCCCCTACTGACCACCTTCATCTGCACATTTTGGGTTTCAACCTGTAACCAGCTATTCCCTTGCTAGGTGCCATGGGCTGTTCTGCAGGCTTTTAAACCCAGAAGTAACAGAACATACCAGTTGTGAAAAACCAAGAGTAATGAAAAGTAGCTCTTTTGCAGGAAAACCCCACCTGTAGGTGATTTTATGAAAGAGATTAAGTCTCTGGACTGCTCCCTGCCTGCCCTGCTCTGGCTCTGCCTCTGCTCAGAGAGAAGAGCAAGTCAGCAGCTGAATCACCAGGGCTGCCACACTTCTGCAGGGCCTCCAAAAATAACTCATCTGGAAATTCCTTGGAGGCATAAACCTTGCTTCATCAGAAGGACTGCAGAGATCCAGTTTCCTTAATGGAGCAGACTGGATGTGAACTGGCCTAAGGATTTAGGATCACGTATAAAGAACATAAAAAAGAGACTTTTTACAGAACAGCTAGCATGCGGTCAGTATTAAGAAAAAAAAACAGTAAGCCACATAAATCGTCACGTCGCTGAGATGAAACAATCTGCCTGCCCAGGAATCAGACACCGAGTTCCTGATCGTTCGCCTGATACTGCAGTTCCAGGGACTTGCCCTGTTCTCACCAACCAGCTCTGTACACAAAGCAAAATGCCTTCTTAGCAACGCCGCTGCAGCAACTTTAATCTGTATTAACATGAACGCCCACACCTGCACCTTCCACTGTAGCCAAAAACCCTCCGTGAGCTCTAGTCCCCGGGCCCTTGCTAACACATCAGCCTGTAAAGCTGGGCGAGAGAGCAGCCTCGCACCCACACAGCGCCAAACACAGCACGTCCCCACCACGATTAGCGTTCAGAGCTGCTCACCGCCTTTTTTACCACCCCAAACCGGCACGTTATCCCTCGTGGAAACCTGTGCCAGGTGGGACCCTCCGGAGCGGATCCAGGCTGCAGATGATGGCGGTGGAGGTGCAGAACCACCCAGATGCTGACAGCTCTGCTCGCTGCTGAGCAGAAAGTCTCGCTCAGACGGGCTGGCCCACACCCAGGCCGGTAGTACTTCAGCTTTGGTGGGAGTTTCGCCCTTCAGAAAGCAATCTATTTCTTCACCTGCAGTGCTCACAGGACACAACTCACTGGGGTTTGGGTTTTTTTCTTTTTGTTAGCATGCAAGAACTCAGCGCTGCTGCAATGAAAAGGCAAGGACAGAGCTGAGGACTTCTATTTCACTACTGAGAACTAAAAGCACGTTTTATCGAACAGGCTCCCAGCTCTGACCTCAGGGACTGTCACAAGGACACACAGCAGACACCAGTGCCCACGGTGGTTTTGCCAATTCCCGGCCCCTCTGCCGAGGCTGGCTCTGGCAGTTGTTCTGGAGCAGAACAACTCCACCAAAGCCTGGCTCCTGGGGGAAAAATCCACCCAAGTCCAGAGGGGCTTGGGCTTCTCCTTTCTTTTTTTTTTTTTTGCTGGGCTGTTGGCTTTTGGGGCAGAGGGGAGGGAAATAAGGCAGAAGAGAGAATAGCTGGCTGTTAGGTCTTTGCTACCTCTCCTCTTCCGGGCTGAGAGGTGGGAAAACCTTGCCCTCGGAGCAGGGCGAGGGCAGGAGGCATGCCAGGGTTACACAACCCTTGGGATCCCTCACCCCCAGCCCGCTGCCTCCCCAGCCACGCTGCCCACCTGGGAACGTCCTTAAAAAAAAAAAAAAAATTAAACACTGGCACGTTCTGAACACACCGAGTCATGATCCAAAACACTCATTAGCAAATAGCTGGAGTCCATTGCAAAAATAAACAGGGATTATTTTTGGTCCTTCGACCCTTGCCCTGAGCTCTGTGGGTTTCCCAACCAGGGCCGGGACATGGTTAGCAGCACCACTTATCCAATAAGCCGGGGAACAGCCTCAAAACGGAGCCGACGCCGGCTGGCAGTGCCCTAACCCGGCTCCCCCCCCCCCGCCGAGGGAA